>NC_058384.1:9697500-10072500 GCF_018350175.1 Felis catus | reverse complement strand
ACAAGTATCTCCAGGTATAGAACAATTTACAATGAAAGATATGTAGGCAGGAACTACATACTGGTTCAACTCATCTACTTCAAATTAAACGATGGTGGGGCCAGCAGGGGTGGGAAACAAAGACAGTTTCTAGGAGGGACTCACATTCTCACTACCTCCCATAGTAGGTTGTTTTTTAAATGGTGGTCAAAGAGGCAACCCTCTCCGCAAGTGAAAACCTAGTTTACCTTAGAAACTATTACTTTCTGTGTATTCCTGCCCACAATTCCCTTCTTTACATGGCTGAGTATTTCAATTTATGCCTTTACCAGAAACTGGGGAAGTCCCTGTGCCATCTCTGGCAGATGATAAAAACACACGGGTCAACGTCCTTTCAGCAATGTGATAAATTAAAGAGTTTGGGCTGCGGAGACATTCTATACGGATTTACTGCACAGTATAAATTTTTTAAAATGACCAAATAAAAGAACGTATTAGAAACAGGTATGTGTTTTTAACTACCTATCTACTGACGCTAGCGCATAACTTCAATATAATTTATACTGAATGGGGGTGGGTGGGTAAGATTTACTGTTTTGACTAACACCTGTAGCAAGAGCAACTTTTTACTGAACGGTTACTGTGTAGCTGGCTCTGTGCTTAATCCATTTCCTTTACTACTCACAACGACCTATGAAATATATTGTCCCCACTGAATAAAGTTAGGAAACTGCCTTAAAGTCCAAAGCTAATGAGTGACAGGGGGTGCCTGGGTGGCTCAGTTGGTTGAGCGTCTGACTCCGGCTCAGGTCATGATCTTGCAGTTGACGAGTTTGAGCCCCATGTCGGGCTCTGTGCTGACAGCTCAGAGCCTGGACCCTGCTTCGGATTCTGTGTCTCCCTCTCTCTCTGCCCCTCCCCTGTTCACACCCTGTCTCTCCCTCTCTCAAAAAGAAACAAGCATTAAAAAAATTTTCAAAGCTAGTAAGTGACAAATCCCTAATTCATACCCAGAACCACCTGACCCTAAAGGACTATTCTCTCAACTACTTTATAGTTCCTCTGATACACAGCAACAAAAACATGAAGCAATCCGAAGAAATTAAATAATCTTAAACAAATACAATACCAGCTCCTGCAAGCACTAAATGGTCTTTGACAACTCAATACCCAAATTGGTTTTTATTTGCCAAATAGGAGTCACAGTTAAGTGGGAGGTTTCTTCTGGTAACGCTATTAGATCTAGTTAAAAGGTGGGTGTGGGGAGGGTCTCTTACCTGTGCTGCCATCTCCACTCTCCATAGACGGTTTACTGGTTTCTGACGGATTATTCATTCTTGAGTCTGCAATGAATCAGAGGTGAATGAGGTTTTTTAAAAATTGGGGATGTGGTTAGGGAGGCAAAAGTGTGGCAAAGGAAGGGTTTAAGAATACTGACCGATGTTACAGTCCTACAGTTCAAAGACAGGCAGTGTCATCACTAAAACATTGGAAATTATCGTGAAAGTTTATCTGAGAGAAATTCTGGACTTCCCTCAACCCTGATGCAATCCACAAATAAACTGTCTTTCTAAAGAATTTTAACATTCTTCTAACAAAGACAACAGACATCTAACCTGAAAAAAGTTATAAGAGAATTTGACATGTAAAAGAAGTAAACATAATACGAAGCATAAAATACGTTAAAGAAGCAAAGCTGGGGCAAAGTGCCTTACAAAGTAAAACACGTTATTCTCAAAATTTTCTTTTTCCATAAGCAAAGGTATTTGTTAATCAAACCAAAACAATCTGTTGGTAATCTTCATAACAGGCTGGCAGTAACTCAACCTAGCAGAATAAAAGGAAAATATCTCCGTATTTACTCCCCGTCCAGACAAACTAACCATGTGTTAAAGTAAGAATATGTCAAATTCATACCTCAATCATAAACCACTACAAGAAGCTGTACCACAAGGCGTAACAGATATATCTAACAATTTCAAAATTGAATCACAACCACACCCCTCTAAAAATTATACTACCTATCTGATATCGCATATGAACCTGCTGACATGGGTTTATTTCCCTAAGGGTTATCTCTTTAATGAAGGTTTTCACAGTAAAAAGTTTTCAGCAAGCAATATTAGGTATCCCAGAACAGCTGCAAGACACAAGAACAAGTCTCCTTTTCTCCCGCCTTTTCCATAGAGTAAAAACTAAATATACATTTAATATATACCTTATTCTATTTCTACCGTAAACCCAAACTTTGCATATTTGTGATCAACTGAGTTTACTATCCAGCAAGTTCCCCCTTTTCCCCTACTGGGCTAAGAATCACTTAACTCTAATTATTAGGTGAGAATAAATAAATGATGTGATATTTGATTTTTTTTTTTTTTTACCGAAAAGTACATTTTGTCATCCATTTCAATGTTTAACTAGGAAATCAAACAATCATCACAAGTCCCAACCATACTGTCCACGGTTGCTTTATCCAAATGCGTAAGTGACGAGAAAGAATCGAGAGTCCTCCCGCCATAAATTTCATCTCCAGCCTGGAAGCCGTGTAATAGTTTTTCTAGTAAGTTTTTAAAACAGATGCTGGTCTTATGGTTTTAGGCAGTTCTAGCACATCTTTGGTTTTTCCCTCTGATGTGTGAAGGATTCAAATTCATATTCTGTGGTCATAAATGAGACTAGTTCTACAATTTCCTCACCCCTACTGTCCAGAAAAATTTAAATGTCACCAAAGGCATACTAGGGTTTGAAAGGAACAGGTGTACAACTTAGTGAAAATCAGCTTTCTGAATGACTTCAACAAAATCTTATGAAAGTCAGCAAAGATCACAACAAATGTTAACAAACCAAAATGCTTCCTTTAGAATGTATGTTAAAAAAAAGTGGAAAACTATGAACCAGTTAACATTCAGAAGAGGGTAACAATGTTTCCACGTATCTTTGTACAAAGAAGTAGGCATAATTCTTAACAAGTCAGGAACCTGTCCCTGTGCAATTCATACCCTAATTTCCACGTATCTAAATTAAAGATTATGTCACAGGTATTCTGTGTGAATCTTCGAAGCATCTTCTATTGAATTGTAAAGAGCTTCAAAGACATTTAACAAAACCACTTCACACATACACATACATATACAAATAAAATTCTGACTTAGCTGTACAACAATGTGAAGACTGTTCAAATGACAGTTACTGTTAATTACAAATAACAGAGGTACAATTTCTAATTCTAAAATACAATGCTAAAAATATTTCAAAAAGGTATTTTCCTTTCCTTCCTTGAGTTCCCAATTTAGCAGATTTTGTAAAAGAGTAAATACAAGTTCTTTTCTTGATATCTGAAGTTTTTTTTCTCTCTGGGCACACTGAGCTGTGCATGAGCCTAATAACAGTTTACAAACTGCTCTGCGATTGGACTGAATTCTTGACATCGGTTTTTTGTTTTAATTGTGGTTTTTATTGTGCTTTACAAATATTACTACTGCCTTGAGTTTGGGCCATTCCTTCTGCCTGAAAGTGTAAACACTGACAGAACTATCATTTAATTTTATCCTTAGCAACTGTGAAGGAGATGGGCAGGGGGTGGGGGTGGGGCTCAGTTTTTTAAGTGAGAAAAATGACATAGAGGAAAAAAAAAATCACTTGCAAAGATTTTAAACTGTGAGTTATCAAAGTCCTGGAGTTCATGTCATCTAACTCTCCAGGTGACCAGAGTGACCCGAAGAGGTTTCAACAACTGTGTGCACACAGACAAAACTCAACACAAAATAGGGCCACCGTGAGCCACAGTGTGTCTCAAAACCAAAGTGCCTCAATCTATTTTAAATCTCGGTTACCAAAGACAGTTTATATAATCAAGCCGCACATCCCCCTCCCTAAAAGGCTTGCTGTTCTATGGAGAAAACTTTAAAATAGGCTTTCCAGGGCTTAACACTGTTTTCTGAAGAAGAGAAGTTGAGTTTTTAAAAAATAAGGAAAGGCTGGTATTTGCCAAAATTTGAAAAGTTGACAGTTTCTCAAATCTGGAAACTGATCACCAGTCCCACTGCAGCAACCACCGCAATCACCCTCTGCATCAGTATTTATGGGAGCCATTCTGCACTACGGCTCCACCTTATTTTTCACTATGCACTTTGGTTTTTCTAGAAGACATCCGCCCTTAGGTTGTAAAACATTTTTTTATTAATATGTACATATTATTTAGGCATACTTTATACCTTGTTTCCGAGTTAGAGTGTTTTTAGAACTACGTGAAATGCTCCCAACAGGTATTTCCAAAAAGCAAAAATGTCCTCCGTTCAAGACGAATTCCAAATCCACACTATTTACAGAAAATGTCCTCTGAACCAGGAGAGCTAGTGGTAGGGAGGGACCTACTGCAAGTTCAAGTATGCTCCTGCCCTGCAAATGCTTTCCTCCTTCTCTGCTCAATCCACCTCTCCCCCTCCCCCCCGAGGTGGTTGCATATGCGATTAAGCATTTATGCATAGTCAACCCCACACGCGCTATTTCCATATTAAAGCTTATAAGAAAGAACTGTGCTGGTACCCACCTAGAACATAGTCACTGCAGTCCAGCATTGCTGTGAAATCTTCTAGAGGTTCAGACAGTCCAAAGCAAGGAAGAAACAGGTAGCAGTTTGGGGTGGGTGGAAGAAGGTACTACTATTTCTAACAAATCTACACTATGTTCTTCAGAGAACAAGGGTGGGAGGTGGAAAGTGGATTAGGGGGAGAAGGAAAATACAACTTCAGTTACACCATAGCAATCTTCAACTGAATAAGGAAACTTCAGTTGCTCAGAGGAGTTTTAGTCTCTCCTACCAGCTAGGACTGACATTGTCAAGGCAACTGAAGCATGAAAAGTTCCCCTTTTTGTAATAAAATAGAAACAAAGATTGCAGCTGGCAGTTTCCATAATGAAGCTTAATCAGTATGCGTGTGATTAGGGCCTTATGCAAATCTCTCCTCGTTAGCACAGCAGCCAGCACTTTGAAGTCCACGAACAATTCATTTACAGAACACACTGAAAGCACTCCCTGCATAATTTAAATCATTGCATAAATATTTATCAGCCCATTTGCATATTAATTGGCAGTGCATGAAGGGAAAAATTATCTCCTGAGTGCCAGCATAATAATTAGGAGGATAAAATGAGATTTCTTCCAATGGCCTGGCTCCTCGGACCTAACTTGAGATAGTACCGGGGGAGAAGGGAGAGACAAGAGACAGAGTTCTGTTAAAATGGCACTGAAATGACACGTACAAATTAGAAACAACTCTACAGACTTAAGCACCTTTAATCTTATTCCTGCTGGCAACAATGACTTCAGTAATAAGAGGATTTGCAAAAAGCTTTCTACACAATCCAAATAATCCCAAGGAAACAATTAGCAAGGTAGAAGCAGAACATAGGGCTGTCGCGATGGTGCTAGCCCACTGATAGGGAATTTTCCAAATATTAACATACGCTGTCTGGGGAAAGTCCTGCTTTAAAACAAGGCAACAATATAAATCCAGAAGCAGTGCAAGAGCTGTAAAATTATTTTCAAGAGTATGGAAATTCACTACCTATAAATCTCTTCAAACTATCAAATTCACAGAATAGGTTAGCCAAATGCCGCCCGTTGTGCGGTGTCCTTCCTCCATCAAAATCAATCTAAAGTAGACGGTTTGTTATTTACAGTATCAATCATCAAAAAATAGGTCATATAAATCATGAAATTAATTAGTATTTAAGTAAATTTCACCAAATGTATATGAATATATACACTTATTCTTTGCTGAAGAATGTATCTATTCAATTTAAAGTGAATTTATAAGGCAAACATCAGCCCCAAGCTTTTGAGGCATTACAATATGACATTCCACTGTAATCACCATAGACAACTCAGCAGAAAATTTATAAAAAAAATCCCATGAAGTAGGTATTACTACCCTCTTTGGGGGGGGGGGGAAGGAGAAAAAGGAAACTGAGGCACAGAGGGCTAAAGCACTTTACACTAATTTACACTATTTACACTAATAATTTGGAGTCAGACTTTAAAACCGGATTTCGCTGACACCAAAATCTGAGATCTTGGCTGTTATTACACATTGTGGCCAAGTTACACCTTCATGGAGGTGGTAGGCATGGGGGGGGGGGGCTTGAATAAGGCAGCAAATTAAAATGGCTTGTTTTCAATGTAGTGAGGAAACTAATAATTGGTGGCAAAGATTTTGTGTTTAAAAGTCAAGTATGTCCCGATACACAGAAGAGTGCACTACAACTGAGGAGAGTTCTCCAGGGTATTATCCCATTAATAACTGTTTTTATTTAGAACTAGTCTTCAAGCATGCCAAGTGTCTGTTTTTTAAAAATCCGTACGTCCCTTTTTCCAACATTCAGGTTGAAATTAAACTCAACCTGCATATGTGGAAATGCAAGACGAGACTTCTATTAGGGACCTTTAAAAGGATTTCTTTGAAAGTCAATAAATTAGCTAGGGCCAGAACCAAAAACTTTCTTAACTTTTAGATATGCACTCTGTTTCTATTGCCAGTTTTTCTGTTTCACAGAATCACAAAATCCACACGAGGAAAGAGTTTAGGGGAGAAATTTAACACTGCCATTCAGTACCAGTGAGATTAAGCTCGTTCCCTTTTTGAACCCTAATTTTCTCACCTGTAAAATGATAGTGTCTTTTTCACGAGGTTGCTGTGCGGATAAACGTGCTTGTGCCTCTTAGACTAGATCATGGACTGGAGCACGAGGCAGCTGTGCCACTGGCGGGGGGCGGGGGGGGGCGGGGGGGGTGGGACATCGCAACACAGGATAAACATGCTACATCTTTCAAGAGCACCAATTTCATTCGATGACAATTCGCAACACTTTGTAGTAAAACAATCAAGAATACATTATACAAGAAAATATGAAATTCAAATGAGTTGTGAATGCATTGGGCTCTATACAAGTTCTACTTGGTGAGAAAATATTAGAAGCAATGATGAATGTGATTGGAATATAGTAGATAGCAGTATATCTTTCTTTCTCTCCTCTTCTGCCTTCATAAAATTTTACATTTACTGCCTGTACTTACTATAGAAGATCTCTTCAGGTCACCATCTACTTTTCATGCTGTATGAGGTTAACACCTCTAAACTACCTTTCTTATACTAATTTGGCCTTTCATAAATCAGCTAAGCAGGACTTGGAGCTACAGCCAGACAATCACTTCCAACTAAGAAGTGTTCCCTGGAAGGTACGCTTGCAGGGGCAGGACCCTGGTAGTACACGAACCAAGCACCAACCCCCCTCAAGCCAAGAGAGTCCCACAGGGTCTCTGTGTAGCAGGGGGCGTAAGGCTCACCAACTCACATGGGCTGCTACCCAGAGAGGGACCCCTTTCCCCTCTACTGCAAAGGTCACTGTCTTCACTCCAGGAACAGGAAGGGGGGGGGGAGTGCAAAAGAAGGCTGCACTGAGATGCAGCTATCCAGAGTGACACGAAGCCTCGCTCACGCAGTGGACTTTGTTACAATGGGAAGGACAAGAAAACTCCTACTTGCCACTCTTGACATAGGTACTCTGCACCTTCTAAAAGGCAGGTTTAAATACTAGAAGGCTGTCTAGGCCTCTACAGATGGAGTGGGGGAGGGTGGCCACCATCTAACTCTCCCCTGCACTCCCCCAGTCATGGCACAGTTAGATCCAAAAGAAGACAGCTTTTCCCCCAAAGCTCAAATGTTCACTTTATTTGGTCCTCTGTCCGAAATATCAAATTAAAACTAAAAAGAATACCCTTTAAAAAAAAAAGAAAAGAATTTCTGGGAAGTCTGTGGGGCTGTCAGTCATTCACACTTCAGCATAAATTAATCCAATTCAATTGCTTTCCTTTAACACCTCATTTAGTTGATTAGTGTGGTAATAATTGTTCCCACTGGAAAGAGTCCAATAAATACTCGTATAAGAGAAATGCTAGTTAGCCTACCTGGCCTCAGGGGACAGGGGTGGGCACACAGGGTTCACAAAGGTAGAAAAGAATAGAAAACATCAGTATGTGGAAGTATAAAAAGGAGCTGAAAGGGCAAAGTTAAGATTCACACTGTTTCAAAATTATGCTTAAAACTGAGTCTTTATTTTTCATTCTCCTTCTCATTTCAGTAATTTCTGCACTCTTCATGGGGCTCAAACTCATGATCCCAAGATCAAGAGTCCTATGCTCCTCCAACTGAGCCAGCCAGACACCCTGGAGCCCTTTCTTTAAAAAGGAGAAGAAATGCTCTTCCAGGACCCAGAGGTCATGGCTAACACTATCTGTATTAGAGTAATCTTTTACTCATGATCTCATGGGCTAGTCTAGGTCTCATTAGAAAGGCAACTGAGGACAATGACAACTCAATTACAAACTAGCTTTTTAAAACACATCCTTTGTGTATGAGTGAACTGAGGTATAGGCCTGTACTCTACCTACCAAAATCATCAAGCTCCAACCTGCTGACATTCCGGAGGAGCAGCTACTTGTACAGGTTGTCCTCGCCACCTGTATACCTAGTCCAATGCGGGAGGGGAGGGAATGTCCAACTCAGCAACCGTTCCCTCGCACCTCGTGTCTGCCTCTCCGGGGGATTTTTCACTTCCTAGCTGCACTGCTTTCACTCCTAGGCAACCTCAGTTGCACACCAACGGCCTTTTTCGTCTTCACCTCTTTCCAAAATCCACCGCTACTTTAGTCGCCTTACTAGCTTGTTTACAGAAAGCAAGGACACTGCTTCAGCAGATGCTCGGTAGTAAAAATACTTCAGTATCTCAAGAACGATAAATTGTTCCCTTATCAAAAAAAAACTCACCCCCAAACCCATCACCCACAGACAGCCTAAAATAATTTACTAATGCCCAAATACAAAAGAACACTGAGGATCTGAAAATTTCTTCGATCCAGAATCAAGTGATGGGTATGAGCACTGCCACTATTCTTAGGTGCTGTCTATCACAGTATATGTGAATGGTGCCCCGTAAGGTTGCAATATGGAGATTTTAGCGCTTAAGAAAAAAAAGATTTAAGAAAATGGCACGTCTGCTATTTCCTAAAACTCTAGATGGACCAACACCGAGACAGAAGTTATTTGATCAATTTGGCAAGTAAGCACTGCTACACAAGAGATCTGAAGGATAATCTTAGTTCCTAAAAACCAAACTGAGGCCTAGAGAACGACTCTTAGGTCACACCAGTAAGTGGCAAAGAAAGCAGGGGGGAGAAAGACATAACAAGGAGGCATGAGAGGAAAAGAAGTAAAATAAAATATGCTGAAACTCATACCCATGATACAGAGATTTGTAGTTGGTTAATTAAAAGGCCCAACTTAAAATAAATATCATGAAACCATTATATACATACCTTAAACATTTCATGCTACCAGAAAGTACTTAAATATGTATTCATTCACCAACCTTTTGATGGTGGGCCAAAGCCTGATGCTTTAAAATCAGAATCCACTAATTTGGGTTTTCGCTTCTTTTTGGGTAAATCATGTCCTTAATACTTGTTGCTCTAGTATTTCCAGTTTCAATTTCTTACGCTTTGTTTTTCAAGCTTTGCACATTTTACATAAATATTAAGAATATAAAAAACTCAAGAAAAGTTTCACAAAACAATGCTCCTTCCTAGATGTAATGCAATCTGATAGGCTTTTTTTTTTTTTAACTGCTGATTTCAACCTACGACATTGACTTCATGACCCCTAGATTGAAGAGCTTCTTTAAACGTAAGGCGGGAACGTAAAAGAAACACCAAGCACTCTGAGTACAGAATCTTTTTCTTTTTTTAAAAAGAATAATTCATCCCTAATATTTTACAGCTCTTTTTTTCACATCCAATTTAGCAGTATTTTTTAGTAATTGCCCTTTATCTAATCTTTTCCAAACATTCGACTTAAGTTTTCATAGAAACATCATCTCTTCCTGTTCTTCTCCTTAGTTTATATAATAATGATTTAAACCGTGTGACTAAAATAAGAAACACGACCAGCCTGAACAGGCTTGGGAGCACAAGCGCGCAATGATCCTGATGACCACGCCACTCGACTGTAGCAGCGGATATGCAGACACACTGAAGGGCATTCGGCATGCCGCAGGGCATCAGACAGTGTGTTTCAAGCAGGGATCCTCAAGGCATCAGTTCATCTAATGAGTCATTCAAGTGCTGGCTTGTTAAGAAAGCTACCACACTAGACAGCAGCTAGTATTAAGTGGCTGGTGCTTCTGCGCTCTTCCTTAACCCCTGCCAACATCCATTGCCACGGTCATCATCGCGGCTCATCTAGTGCTCCATTTAACACCCTGGCGTCCTTTAGGGAACATACCATCACAGAATTCAATCCTGAATTTCTTGGTTGTAAAGCTTTAATGTCACGTTGCTCTCATAAAGGTGTGCCATCACACTCAATGTGTCTGTCTAGGGGCGCCTGGGCGGCTCAGTCGGTTAAGCGGCCGACTTCGGCTCAGGTCATGATCTCGCAGCCTGTGAGTTCGAGCCCCGCGTCGGGCTCTGTGCTGACAGCTCGGAGCCTGGAGCCTGCTTCGGATTCTGTGTCTCCCTCTCTCTCTGCCCTTCCCCTGCTCATGCTCTGTCTCTCTCTGTCTCAAAAATAAATAAAAACATTAAAAAAAAATTTAATGTGTCCGTCTAGTCTATCTTATCATCCTGTTTCTTTTCTTCTATAACTGTCTTTTCTTTGTTCTAGTTTCAACAGTTTTGCAAAGTTACTGATTTCACGCATGAGCACATTCAACAAATATTTACAAGGTGCCGCCAGGCACTGGGATAGGAACTGGGGATACAATGCTGAGCCACAGAACGCTTACAATTGAATGGAAAGAAATATGAAGCGATCATCCAAAAACATAATCACCAAGTATGGAAATCCCATGGAATAAAAAGAACAGGTGGCTATGCAGCTTTAATACAAGCCTATAATTTGTCTTGACATCTTTGGCTAATATTAGAGCTCTCCTACTTTAACAACTGCAATGTAACTTTTTCTCTGATTCCATTTCTTAAATCCATGAGATACAGGCTTTGTTTTGCTCAAAATCACATGCCGCTTTATTATTCCCATCTGTCCTCTGAACCATTATGTCTCATTTATGGTATTGGTAATTTCGTCCTCTCTTTTTATGCCTCTCTCACTCTCAGGTTTCATAAATTTATGTGAGAACACAAGGGTAACAAGTATCCCAGAGTCTACGTGAGATATACAATTTAAAGACACATTCTCCCACTGAACTAAAATGTTCTTCCGACTAACTGGATGTTATTAGTATGTTTTAATAATATCAACATTTACTGACGGTCAATCTGTCTAAAATATCTCTCATCCCTGTATCAACTCTTGAGAAGTCTACCTATCCTCTAAAGACAGGTTCAAAAACTGACCTCAGGTCTTCCATTCCCGTCAAGGAACTATTTGTTCTCTGAAATCCTATAGCAATGATAATCTCTCTCTTTGGTTCTTAACTTTGTTTACGTCTTACAATATGCTATCAAATCCAGGCAAATGACATTGACATAAAAGTTCTATGTCATTTTACTGTCATATGTGTAGGTGGGTCACATAACCACCGCTGCAATCAAAACACAGAACTATTTCATCACAAAGAACTCCTTCCTGCTACCCCAGTTATAGGCATATCCATTCCTCTCCCTGGGGCTATTCTGAATCCTTGACAACCACTAATCTGTCATCTGACTTCGTAATTTGGTCATTCTGAGAATACTGTACAAATGGAATCGTACACTATATGACCATTTGAGGGTAGCATGTTTTACTCAACATAATAACCTTGCAAGATTACTTGGTTGTTTCCAGTTGGGAGTTATTACTAAAAAAGGTGCTATAAACACTCATATTTGGGATGTACATTGAATCACAAGCTTCACACTGGGAGAAAATACTTGCAAAGGACATGCCTGGTAAATGACTCTCATCTATAATATGTAAAGCATAGTTGTGTATATATTTTTATGTGGACAAATTTTTATTTATTTCTCTGGGATAAATGCATAGAAGTGATATTGCTGGGGGCACCTGGCTGGCTCAGTTGGAAGAACATGGGACTGTTGATCTTGGGGTTGGGAGTTTGAGCCCCATGTTGAGTGCAGAGATTATTAAAAAATAAATAAATAAGTAAAAACTTTAAAAAAAGTGATATTGCTGGGTCACATGCTAAGTGCATATTTAGTTTTTAAAGAAATTTTGAAATATTTTCCAAAATGGCTACGCCATTTTAGATTCCCACAACGTATGAGGGATCTAGTTTCTTCAAATCTACACCAGCACTTGATATTGTCACTACCTTTCATTTTAGCTGTTCTAACAGGTGTGTAGTGACATCTCAGGATGGTCTTAATCTGCATTTCCCAAATGGCTACTAATAACAAAACATATTTTCATATGCTCAATTAACCATGTGTATATCCTCCTCAGTGACATGTCTATTCCATTCTTTTGGACTTTTCTAGAACTCCACAAAAATCTCCCTTTTCTAATGAACTGTTTGGATTCTTAGGATTGAGTTTCAGTGTGTGTGTGTGTGTGTGTGTGTGTGTTTTGAGTACACTTGACACACATTACGTTGGTTTCAGGTATATAACACAGTGATTCAACAGCTTTCATGTTATGCTACGCTCACAAGTGTAGCTACCATCTGTCACCATTCAACGCTACTACGATACCATTGACAATATTCGCTATGCTGTGTCTTTGATTCCTGTGACTTGCTTACTCCCTAACTGGAAGCCTGTTTCTCTCGCTCCCCTTTACCCCTTTGCCTATCCTCCCGCTCCACCCGCTCTGGCAACCATCAGTTTGTTCTCTGTATTTATAGGTCTGAGTCTGCTTTTTGTTTATTCGTTTGTTTCGTGTTTTAGATTGCACGTATAAGTGAAACCATACAATATTTGTCTGTCTCTAACTTATTTCATTTAGCATAAGACCTTCTTGGTCCGTCCATGTTTTCACTAGTGGCAGGATCTCACCCCTTTTTAAGGCTGAGTAATATTTCATCGTGCGTATATACACCACGTCTTCTTAATCCATTATCAACGGACATTTGGGCTGCTTCCATATCTTGGCTATTGTAAATAATGCTGCAATAAACATAGGGGTGCATATATCTTTTTGAATTAGTGTTTTTGTTTTCTCTGGGTAAATACACAGTAATGGAATTACTGAATCATGGTAATCATGTTTTTAATTTTTCAGGAACCTCCAAACTGATTGCTGCAGTGGCTGCATCAATTTACATTCCCACCAAGAGTGCACAACGGTTCCTTTTTCTCTGTAGGGTTGAGTTTTGAGAGTTTTTACATACCATAGATAATAGTCCTTCATCAGATATGTGCTTTGCAAATATTTTCTCCCATTGGGAACTTGCCTTTTCATTCTCTTTTTTTAATTTTTTAATTTTTTTTATTTTGAGAGAGAGAGAGAAAAGAGAGTGGGGTAGGGGCAGAGAGAAAGAGAGAGAGAAGCCCAAGCAGTTTCCTCATTCAGCATGGAGCCTGTGGGGCTCGAACTCACAAACTGTGAGATCATGACCTGAGATGAAATCAAGAGTTGGACACTTAATGGACTGAGCCAGGTGCCTCCCTCTTTAAAAAAAAAAAAAAAAAAGTTTATTTACTTATCACACTCATGCACATGAGCGACAAAGGGGCAGAGAGAGAATCACCTTTTCATCCTCTTAAAGAAGTTTTAGCACCCAGCAGAACTTTAATTTTGATAAAATCTAATTTACCAATTTTTTTCTTTTGTAGGCTGTGTTTCTGGTGTTATTGTTTTTTAAAAGATTTTATTTTTAAGTCATCTCTACACCCAACATGGCTTAAACTTAGAACCCCAAGAAAAAGAGTTGCATGCTCTAGTGGCTGAGCCAGGCTGGCACCCCTCTGGTGTCATGTTTAAGAACTACTCACCAAGTGTTGGGGCACCTGGGTGGCTCCGTCGGCTAAGCATCCGACTCTTGATTTTGGCTCAGGTCATGATCTCATGGTTCACGAGATCGAGCCCCATGTCAGGCTCTGCGCTGACAGTGTGGAGCCTGCTTGTGAGTCTCTCTGCCCCTTCCCAGGCCATCCCCCTCCCTCTCTTTCTCTCTCAAAAGAAATAAACATTAAAAAAATTTTTTTTAAAGAACTATTCATCAAGTCCTAAAGGTTTTCTTTTTCATTAGTGTGAGGATTAAATGTTTTTCTTTTTTAATCACTTGTCCAAAACATTATCCTTCCTCTGTTTGCTCCAATTGCTTTTTGTACCTTAGTCACAAATTAGTTGGCTACACCTGTGCAGGCCTATTTTTGGGTTTTATATTCCATTTCAAAGACTAATATGTTAATTTCTCAACCAATATCCTCAGGCTTGATTCCTGCAACTATATAACATGTCTTGAAATTACAGAGAATGATTTTTTTTCTCTTTTTTTTTTCAGAATTTTGCTAGCTATTCTAATTCCTTTGCGTTCCCACATTAATTTTAGAATAATCTTGTCTGTTAAAAAAATCACAGGGGTTATCTGAGAGGAATTACATTTAAACCTGTATATCAATCTGGGGAGAAGTGATCTTTCCTACTTTGAGCCTTCTAACCCATGAATGCAGTAGATCTCTCCGTTTCTGTGTGTCGTCCTCTATTTCTCCCACCAGCATTTTGTAGTTTTTGGTATACACAAGTCCTGGATATGTTGTGTTGGATTTAAATCTACATAAGTCATTTCTTTAGCCATTCTTTTATGACACCTTTACTGGAGACGAGTTTGCTTTGTTTTCCTTCATCTAAAAAGGTCTTGATTTCTCCTTCATTCCCGAAGAAGGCTTCTGTTAAATACAGAAGTTGGGATTTTGAGCTCTTTCCGAATACTTAAAAAACGTCATGCCGCTGCCTCCTGGCCTCCATGATTTCTGAGGAGAAATCCGTTATCTCTGGAATTATTTTTCCCCATAGAAAAAGGTGTCATTTCTCTCTTGTTATTTTCAAGGTTGTCCTTTGCTCTTAGTTTACCAGTGTTTTACTATTACTTCTTTGGGTTTATCTTGTTTGGAACTTGCTCAGCTCCTTGAATCCGTAGGCCCGTGTCTTCTGACAAGTCTTCTGGAAGTCGTCAGCCAGTCTTTCTGCAAGTACTTTTTAGCTCAGTCCCCTTTCTCCTCTCCTCCTCTTGCGGTCTTTCTGTCATAGTCCTACAGGTCCCACAGCTCTGTTCATTTATGTGTCCTATTTTCTCCTTGTTCAGATGGGGCAATTTCTATGTTCTGTCCTCCAGTTCACTCTGTCCCCCTTTACTCTGCTGTGAGGCCATCCGGTGGGCTTTGGTTTCGGTTACTGTAGTTTTCAGTTCTAAAATTTCTGTTTAGTTCTTTACATTTTCTACTTCTTTACCGAGGCTTTGGTTTCTAGGCTCAGACTTTATATTTTGTTTTTCCTTTTACTGTTTCGGTGAAGAAATTAGTAGTAGAAGTGCTTTAAAAATGACGGGAATATGGGGCGCCTGGGTGGCTCAGTGGCTCAGCCGGTTATGTGTCAGACTCTTGATTTCGGCTCAGGTCATTACCTCACAGTTTGTGAGATCGAGCCTGCGTCAGGCTCCGTGCTAACAGTGCAGAGTCTGCTTGGGAGTCTCTTTCCCTCTCTCTGCCCCTTCCCCGCTCACACGTGCACTCTCAATAAAAGTTTAAAAACTAAATAACGTATTTAAAGTGTTGAACACTTTTTAAATGTTGTACTTATAAACTTTTTTTTTTTTTTTAAATCGTGGGACTATGTGGAAAAGACGCAGATGCAAGTTTGAATGGTCTCCCGTTGATCAAATTTTGGGTAACACGAAGAAAATAAATTAAAAAAATAATAAATTGTAACCATTTACTCATGACAGCTTATGAGTCCATTTGATATAAATCAACAGGGGGAAGAGAAAGATTTTCCTCACAGAATGCCAAATAATAAATATAGAAAGTCGGTATTTGGAAACCATTATAATAAGTTCAGTCGAAATGCTAAATCTAGTGGGCAAAAATTTGATGATGAAAAATGTACAGTTTCTCTACAAAATATTAAGCAATTACAAAGGGAAGCTGTAACTTTACAGAGGAGAAGCTTGGTGAACATCACCTTAATCAGGTGTTCAAAGATAACATCACTAGTCAAGGAACAAATCAAAACTGTGCACTACCAGAAAAGAGGAGTTGAGAGCACAGCATCACTTCCCTCTGATATTCCTGCCATAGATGCAAAACCTGAATCTAATCATGAGGAACTATCAGATAAACCCGAGTTCATAGACACTCTACAAAATGTATTTTTCCAATACATAGTCTTGAAACTCAAGGAAAGGCTAAGGAACTGTGATTGGAGAACACTAAAGAGGTAGAATAATTACATGCTACGTAAGATCCTGGATTAGGTTCTTTTGTTATGAAAGGCACTATGGCAACAGCCAGCCAAATGTGGATCAGGTCTATGGATGATTAGTTGACAGGAAAGTAATACTGTTAATTTCTTGCATCTTATGTCTGTATTGTAGCGATGTAGCAGAGGGCCCTTATTTGGTAGGATTACTCACTAAAGTACTGAGAGTGTTTTGAAGTCAAAATAAAAAATAGCAAAGAAAGAAAAGAAAAAAGGGTGTGGGGGGGAAGCAGCTCAACAAACTGCCAGTATTTTATGATTATTCTAGTGGGGCCCTGCCCTCCTCATGCCGCAACAATCTGTGATCACAAGGTGCACAGTAACACTGACAACACAACAATTCTTAAAGAATCGTGAAATTATGTACAGTCAGAATGCACTCGAAACCATTTGAACAGTATTCTGATGGACATCTCAAGACATGGAGGGGCGCACATTTTAAAGCTCTACCTTACAAATCATGAAGTTCAGATTTGAATCCGGACGAAAGCACTGAGGACCAAACACCCTTCCACGGCTGGTCTATCACTGACTTATGATCCAAAGTAAAAGAGCTTGAAACCCATCACACCACAAAATTTTACTATTTTATTTATTTATTTTTCAAGTAAGTTCCATGCCCAATGTGGGGCATGAATGAACTCACAACCACGAGATCAAGAGTTCCATGCTCTTCTGAATGAGCCGGCCAGGCACTCCTCTAATTAAACTTTAGAAACTCGGTTAATTTTAAGTAAAATCTACCCAGACAAAAGACAGTATTAGAAAATTAATTTTAAGTTGGTATTATAGAGGGGCGCCTGGGTGGCTCGATCAGTTGAGCATCCGACTTCGGCTCAGGTCATGATCTCACGGTCCGTGAGTTCGAGCCCCACGTCGGGCTCTGCGCTGACAGCTCAGAGCCCGGAGCCTGTTTCAGATTCTGTGTCTCCCTCTCTCTCTGCCCCTCCCCTGTTCATGCTCTGTCTCTCTCTGTCTCAAAAATAAATAAACGTTAAAAAAAAATAAAAATTTAAAAAAAGTTGGTATTATAGATACACTGTTACGTTCTTCTGAAACTATGATTTTAGTGGCACTACAATGTGATGGGTCTAACTTTCCTACTTAAGAGACGTTGAGCAAAAGACTTAACATCCTCTATGGGTTGAATTGTGCCCCTCAAAAGATGTTAAAGGCCTAACCCCAAGGATCTGTGAGTGTGACCTTTTTGGAAATAGGGTCTTTGCAGATCAAATTAAGATGTCAGGAGAGTGGGCCCCAATCCAATACTATTGGTATCCTTATAGAAAGGGAAAATTTGCACACAGAGACAGATATGTACAGAGGGAAGACGAGAAGATATGAAACAGATTCTCCCTCAGAGCTTTCAGAAGGAACCAATCCTAATACCTTAATCTCAAATTTCTAGCCTCCAGAACTATGAGGTAAGAAATTTCGGTTCTCTGAGCCAGCCAGTCTATGGCATCCCCAGGAAACTTCACATGACATCTGAACCTTAACCTCCTCATTTGAAAAATGGGGCTTGGGGCACCTGGGTGGCTCAGTCGGTTAAGCATCCAACTTTGGCTCAGGTCACGATCTCACGGTCCGTGAGTTCGAGCCCCACGTCGGGCTCTGTGCTGACAGCTGAGAGCCTGGAGCCTGTTTCAGATTCTGTGTCTCCCTCTCTCTGACCCTCCCCCATTCATGCTCTGTCTCTCTCTGTCTCAAAAATAAATAAACGTTAAAAAAAAAATTTTGAAAAATGGGGCTTATGCCATCTCTCACGTTTGTTCTAAAAATTAAAATCAGAAAATTGTTTTTAAAATGATCAAGAATTACAAAAATGATAATGGTATTATTATTATACTCTTGATAATTTAAAAAATATCACTGTCAAGATTTTTCTCCTGTTACAATAAAAAATTTTAAGCGATGCTCTCAAACATTTCTATGTACCTTAACTAATTTTTAATCCACAGGCCCCAAATCACCTTTGCTGTACATGTAAGAACAGAGTCTTAATAATGTTACCAGTATCTGAACATGGCTGATTGCTTCCTTTTTCTCATGTTTTAATCCTTAAATAACATTTAAACGCAGATTTTCTCTTTTGAACTCTTTTTGAAAAAATTTTATTGAGTTATGATTGACCTACATAAAGCTGTACATATTTAATGTATACAATTTGATAAATTTAGAGGTAAGTATACACCCGTGAGAGTACAAACAAGGCCATAAACTTGTCCATCACCTCCAAGTTTCCTCCCCTCCTTCTTTTTCATTAAAAGATCTTTGTGTGTGTGGCAAGAGCCCTTGACGTAAGATCCACCCTCTAAGAACAATTTTAAGTGTGTAATACAGTATTGTTAACTATAGTTTCCTGCAAATTCAAAATCTGACGCCCTCCCCGGCAAAAAATCAAAAACTGACGCCCTTCTGGCCACATAAGCACGACCACAGCAATCCCAGGTAACTGTGATTCAGCCCCTGGAAAATCACCACCAGCATTTGATGCTGCCAGAAGCAGATGATGACAGAATATGGTAGGTGAACAGGCCGACCATCCAGACAAAAAGCAAGGCCGAGTTTTGCACATCGTGCTTTCTTCGTCTCTTGGCTCTACTTCTCGTACTTCGACACCCCTACTAAAAACGAGAGCACAAATGTGGATGTGCCTAGCAGATGCCCTACAGAGCAGGAATGCAATCCACATTAGCTGCCCCAGCCCTGCCTGACCCTCCTTCCTTGCTGCTCAGGTGAGGAGTATCTGCGAGTGACATTCAGGGAGGTGAGCGGCTTCGTAATCTTCTCAAAATGTCATAGTACCAATACGAGTCACACCATCTTTGTAAGCTCCAGTTACAAAGAACTTAACTAAAAAATCATAAAATCTGCCAACGTATCTCACCTTTTACAAAGTCCTAACGTACGACTGCCTAAAATAGAAAGACACCAGGCAATCTAACGTACATTTCTCATTTTGAATGGTAGAGATTAAAATGCACATAAGTTCTATTTCACGCTACCAGAAAAAAAAGTTACTTCCCACGAGCTACTAATAAAATGTTATTTTTAGTATCTCACTACCTACATTCTATGCATCCCCACCCTCTTTTGGTCAGGCAGGTGATGGTGGTAAATCAGTCAAAGACTGGGGGGGAAAGGTGAGTTTCAGGGGCTGGGTCAGGTTTTAAGGCAAAGATACACCTGGTTTTGGCAAACTCTGATACTCTGGGTACTTTACTAAATAAAGAAGAAGGAATTTTCTTTATATCTTCATCATTACAATTCCATTTAACATGGTAACTTTTTATTTATCCCCAAGCCAGACACTTGAACTGTATTAATTTTTGAATGTAACACCAATTTCTTTCATCACTTAACTAATTTTGAAAAATCTGTTTTAAAAATACTTTACAAAAATAATCATTCCTTGATGATCGACTATAATAAGTAAAAACATGGGAGACAAATGTTCAGTCACACAAAAACAGACCTTTGGACCTGCTCAAATTAGTTCACGTTAAGCATATGTTTAGAATATACAAATATTTTATAAACGCCTTTCTTTTTTAAAGGGGGTATAAGACCTATAACTTGCAATTACATTATAAAAATAGCTAATATGATTCCTATAATTAAAATCATTACAGAGGACGAAATGGTTTCTCCCCTAACTACCTCCATATGTCCCTAAAATGATAAGATTTTTGAATGGGTGAATTAGGAGAGGAAATTATTCCATAATCAGCATCCGTTAACATGTGATAGGCTGGACGATTAAGTTTTAATTCCTCAGGCTTCACCGCTGGGTCATGGGCTTTGAAGTCCAAGAAAACTGGGTTTAAACTCCACTTCTAATATCCTAAGCTATAGCACTCTCATTCTAAGCCTCATTTTCCTCTTCTGCAAAACAGGTACAAAATATGCCCAAGGATTCTCCTCACGCTTAAATAAAGTGTATCTAAAAGATTTAATAGTACCTAGTAGCTAAGTTAATACTGTTAATAGAGAAAATACTTTATGTAGCATAAATAAATCCATTCTATCTTCTCTGATCCTACATTAACATTCTAAGCTATACAAAAGATCCATATGAAATGTCACTATGGTTTGTTTACTCCCTTGGGCATGTTAATTCTTATTTAAGGTACTTAAAAAACTAGGATTTTTTAAAGGCCCTAGAGTAGGAATCAAAATATGTAGCCTCTGATCTAGATTCTGACCTCAGGTCTACACTGGCTAGTTGAATTTTCTTCAGCAAGTTATTTGATCTCTCTAATCTTCACTTAGGTCATGTGTCAAGCGGTAAAAGGTAGGCTTAATATTCTGATTACTAGATTAATTTTATACAACTATTATTGACAAAGTACTTCTATTAAACTACCACGTAGGGAATATTGCTAATGTTATATCATCTGAGTAAAGAGGATACTCAGTAATATATTTATGTACCCTATTTGCATTAATTTCACAACCTTTTCCCCCCAATAAACCCAACAGAGCCTAATCTAAGTACCAGGGCCAATTCTAGACTAGCTTCTGTTGCTGGCTCGGGCACAGGCATTCTAGGCATCACTCCACCATAACAATAATACCAAATAAATTTCAGAGTTAATATCATATATATGATAAGTCATTTTTTATAGTCATCCCACAAAATTAAAGGTAATCATCATAAACACCTGGATTTATCAGAGGCTACTAAGTTAATAGCTTTTATGAGCAGAAAATATTTACCAGGTATAGAAAGACTGCATTCTTTCTTTGAATTGATTCATTGAAAACTGAGAGTAGTTTGGTAATTAAAAAGGCAGGAAAGCTCTTCTTACTTTTCCAGTCTATGAATACAAAAAGAGAAAAAGGCGACACTGAGTAAGCCGTATAAAATAACCTAACACTTTAAGAGGGAACAATTACACATAGTGGGCAACGCTGAACCACAGGTGTGTTTAACTGCGTAAACATAAAGTGATTAATAAAGGCAGGCACCTCTCTTGTGCCTATTTCCTCATCTACAAAACAGGGACACTAGCACCTGCCCTTACTTTAGGAACATGGAGGTGAATCAGAGAATTCTTGGAACATGTATCAGAAGGTGCTACTCTTTCGTGAAACTGAAGAACACAGCCTACCTAGTATTTTCTTTAAAGAGTATATTTCACTAATATTAAAAAATCCCCAACTCCCTGTTACCTCCTTCCAAATTTACAAGCATCTACTTCAATATATATATACACAGATGTATATATATATATGTATGTATATATGCATATATATATATACACACACATAGATGTTCATAGATGATAGACTGATACATATTGCTATCACCGTAAAATATTCGGAAAAATGGTACAAGACTACATTCTGATTTAGAAGATAAGAAATGTCAATATTTGGCACACACAAGTATGGAAATTCACCATCACTGGCTGGCCACCACACTCTGACAGAATATCTTAGAACCTTGATCAGTAGAAAGTCCAAGCAGCCTTAACTCAGGAGGAGGAGTTGGTATGCGTGCTCTTATTGGCCATATACCTGTACTATGTAGCTATTTGTGAATTAGCCTAATTACTCCAACTGGGATAAATTCGTACAACTGACTGAGTAGCATAACTTATTAATAATAACCTCTAAGTTTTATATAACTGTACTCGGTGCTCATGTAACTAGTCCATATAGTTGTTTTCTATACATTCACTGTTGGTCCTAACCATTTATGAAACTCTGAAACAAAGGCTTAAGCTCAATGGTGCAAACAAAGTCAAATACGTAAATAGTTCAAATTGCCTTCTTTTTAGAAAAAGTTATGTTTGTGAGAGAAAGGGTTCACAGTAGCTCATAACACTTGCAAAGTACAGATCAACATAAACTTCTGCCATAATTCTGCAACAGTGGTCAAAAACTAAGACATTCTAGGGGCGCCTGGGTGGCTCAGTCGGTTAAGCGTCCGACTTCAGCTCAGGTCACGATCTCGCGGTCCGTGAGTTCGAGCCCCGCGTCGGGCTCTGGGCTGATGGCCCAGAGCCTGGAGCCTGCTTCCGATTCTGTGTCTCCCTCTCTCTCTGCCCCTCCCCCGTTCATGCTCTGTCTCTCTCTCTGTCTCAAAAAATAAATAAATGTTAAAAAAAAAAATTAAAAAAAAAAACTAAGACATTCTATTGCATTATAACTGGAAAGCAATGAAAATTCCTTGAAAAAGAGTCTGATCTACATGTACTTTCTTTAAGAGTGTGATCTACATGTACTTTCTTTAAGAGAATTTTTAAATCATTAGGTTAGGGTATTTAAATAAGGACATAAATTAGGATATTTAATTTAAAGAGATATTCCTAAAACAAAAGCAAAAACAAAAACACAATGACACAAATAAATCCACAAAACAAATAGAGACGTTAGCATGCCGACCAAAGCCCTCCAGAAACATGAACTATAGTAAGGGATACCCACCCAAGTCTTCCTCTTTAGTTAGACCAATATGATGGTTACAAACTGACAAGCTCTTTCTGGCTGTCCATTGACTCATCTACAGACCTTTTATTCTTTTGAAATCTTCCCAATTTAAACTGGATGCAAATAAGCCAGGTATGGTCCTTACAACAGTAATCCTGCTAGACCCTATGGAGTTTCCATGGAAACACGCACAGCTGGCAATGGCAAAGGAGTTGTACTGGCCTTAGACTGGTTAAAAAAGTCTCAATGCTCACTGAATGAAATAATTATCGTATCTTAGTAAAGAACAAATACAAAAAAAAAAAAAAAATTCCCACCTTTGGGATCATCAAGCAAAATAATGCAAAGTATTTTCATCTAGGCCAAAAGTGGCTTTTGGCCCAGCAGCAATAGTCATCTGTGAAAAGTTAAGAGATGCCAATTACCAAATGGTAAATACGCTTTTACTAAAGAAATATAATAATTCAAGAGAGTACTCCCTGTGGGTCACTTAATGTAACAGCTGACAACCAGAGAGAGAAAAACAATACAAAGTCTAATCTAAACAGTAATAAATAGCATTCATCTTTTCCTTAAACAAATTCAGTATGACTGTTCCTTGCTGTATTAAAAGTAAGTGTTTTCAGGGTGCCTGGGTGGCTCAATCAGTTGAGCGTCTGAGTTCGGCTCAGGTCATGATCTTGTGGTTGGGTCTGTGAGTTCAAGCCCCGCACTGGGCTCTGTGCTAACAGAACAGAGCCTAGAGCCTGGTTCAGATTCTGTCTCTCCCTTTCCCTGCCCCCTCTCCTGCACATGCGCGCTCTCTCTCTCTCTCTCTCTCAAAAATAAACATTAAAAAAAAAAAAAGTAAATGTTTTCACAGCAGTGATTCTCAAAGGGCAGTACCTGGATCAGCATCATCAATGTCATCTGGAAATTGTTAGAAATGTAAATTCTCAGGCCCCACCCCAGACCTACTGAATCAGAAACTTTGGGGATTAGAGGCCCACCAACTGGTGCTTTCACAAACCCTCCAGAAGATTCTGATGTATGCCAGAACTCAAGAACCACTGATTTACAGTGTCAAACCTGAGAAGAGACTGATGTATGAAATAGGAAATGGAATGTTTGGGGCACCTGGGTGGCTCACTCAGTTGAGCATCCGACTCTTGGTTTTGGCTCAGGTCATGATTTCACAGCTTTATGGGTTCAAGCCCCCTATCAGGCTCTGCACTGACAGCGTGGAGCCTGCTTGGGATATTTTCTCTCTCTCTCTCTCTGCCCCTCCACCATTTGCGCTGTCTCCGACTCCCTAAAAATAAATAAATAAACTTAAAAAAAAAAAAAAGAAAAGAAAACACAATGCTTTATCTCACTCCTTGGAACTAAGTGAAGCTTAGTAATAAAACATAAAGGAGAGCTCACTGGCCTCAACTGAGTACGTTGGCTAGCATCTCACTGCCTACAAAAAAGATGCGGAGACTAGCAGTGGTTCATCATGCCTATCCTTCCTATACGTGTCAAGCCAAAGTAAAAATTACAAGGGTCTGTTCGTGATTAGTCAAGGAGAGGAGGGTCCTCGTACCTAAGACACTCAATTCACTACCATTCATAGTCTATTACCAATCATGACTCATTTCTTTTTTTTTTTTAATTTTTTTTTTCAACGTTTATTTATTTTTGGGACAGAGAGAGACAGAGCATGAACGGGGGAGGGGCAGAGAGAGAGGGAGACACAGAATCGGAAACAGGCTCCAGGCTCTGAGCCATCAGCCCAGAGCCCGACGCGGGGCTCGAACTCACGGACCGCGAGATCGTGACCTGGCTGAAGTCGGACGCTTAACCGACTGCGCCACCCAGGCGCCCCAGTCATGACTCATTTCTAATCACTGAGGTCTTCAGACACAGGTTAGCAAACTTTACCCTTTATTCCTTTATAATAAAAGAATAGTTTTTCCAAGACATCAAATATGCAGGTAGGGAGAAGTCTGAAGTTTGAGTCATGAATTTTAACATTCCTCACTCCTTGTAAGAACTTAAAAAAAAAAAAAAAGCATACTCGGATGCAGTTCTTCCTTAGTATCTAACGCATTCGATCATTCATGTACTACAAAACACACATTTCATTTTTCCTTTAACTTCAGGATACATTTATAATTCCTTCCCTATTTCCTTTAAGATAATGGGCAGCCCTCCAAAGAAACAGCCATGGTAGTGACATTAAAGTGACCAGAGACTAACAGAGAGATATAATGGAGAAAAACCACTGGGTAAATCAAATATGAAATAGGCTGTTAGAATTGAAGAAATAAGAGCAAACGAATAGCCTTCTGAAGCTCATAATTAAAAATAAATACAGAATAAATTTAAGTAGAAGACTGATTCACAGGCTCTGCGTTCTCCTAGGGTCTGTCCTCAGTCCACTCTCACTATACACCAGTGATGGCCAAGTATTGTCTTTGTGCTACTAGTGGGTGGGAACCGATCGCAAAATGCTAATTATTATTTAAATTGTTTTTCATTTTATTTTAGAGAGGGAGAGGGAGTGGGCAGAGAGGGGATGGAGAGAGGGAGAGAGGGAGAGAGAATCTCAAGCAGTATTTCTATTTTTAATTTTTTGAGGAACCTCTATACTATTTTCCACAGTGGGTGCTAATTCCATTCACTTTGATGTGTCACTTCTGACTACATACTAATAGTCCAAGGGGGTGCCACTCCAACTCTCCCCATTTGGATAAGGGCAGTGCCATTTAGCAAATGACCTTGGCTCAAGGGAAAGAGCTGAAGGATTAATCTCAACCCCCGAGCTATTGACTTATTCAGGACTAGACTGTAACCCAGAACATCCCTCAATTCTAGCCTGTGAAATCCAGGAGAGCTCTCCCGGACCTTTCCGGGACAGCTGTTCTCACCTTTAGAGAACAGTAAGGAGCTACTCTCCATCTCTAGACTCAAACAAGGAAGCACACTTCCTGGCTGCTGCTAGCAGCTCTTTGGCAACCACCAGGCAAAGGACCTGAGGGCAAAGCAACACGGACGGCCCAGTCCTGTTGTCCCCAGTCCTGTTGTCCCCGAAGCTTCAGGTCTCAGTCCTGTGAGCAGAGCCAACTCCTTTGTGCTTAAAACAGACTCAGTTTCTGTTATCTGAAGCTGAAAGCAACCTACCAATAACATATCTGTAAGTGATTAAGCGTTACTAATCTGGTGCTCATAAATTAAAATTAGCTATTGGAGTCTGCTAATAAATGTGGTTGCCACCTAATGTTAGACAACTCTGTAAAATTCCTAACGTACATGCACATAACATACAAGTTGGGATTTCCAAAATTTGGTCTTGTTATGTGTGCACGATCAATATTAAGTTATAGGTTTTTCAGTCTCAATTATTCTTTCCTATTTTGATCAATTTAGACATACACTTGCATATTTGCATTGACATTTCTAGGTTATGTTCCAAAAAATTAGCCTTCATGACAGAAGTCAGTAAAGTTCAAAGAGTTTCCATATTTCACAGTAAAGTGCTTTGCATATAAACAGGAATGTTAGATGAGTTCTACGCATGATTCCACTTTTATCTATACCTAGAGGCATATATATATGCACATGGAAAAAGGACTATTCAGGTTTGTAACAAATGGTTAATATTCAGCATGCATATCTCTGTTTTTTGGTTTCAACTGATAGAGTTTTTGTAAAATTCTTTTTTATTATGAAACAATTTTTAGCTAAATTACTTTTTTAAATGCATCTGACAATACTAGTTTTAAATATAAAGATTTGTTATGAGAAAGCCCTGTAATTAAGAGGGAACAGGCAAATACAAGGAAGACTTTCCAAAACAAAGTTCAGGTGGCCTAGAGATAATATCAAAAATATAAAAATACAAACCATATAAAAATAATAATATAAAACTATAAAAAGGATTCTTTTTGACCATTTCTACACTTGGCCTGAATTTACTTACCTAAATGCAAAAAAGCTAATTGAAGGAACTTCCACAATGCTGTCCTACCTCTGAATCTCCTACAAGAATCTACTTCCTTCAGTAGGGTAAATTATTTGTCAACTCATGACTAAACTCTACAAGAAGTAAACACAATCTTCTACTTGTACAGTTTGAGACAAAATAAAAATGTTAATAACTTTTTAATAGTACGGCAGCCCCTACAGACCCTTGCTGTACTATTTTTAGTAGAGAGCAGAGGCTCCACAACATACCTCTATTATAGGTTCTACTTACTTCACAAAGTCACTCATTAGCAAATCACAGCAAAAATTAACAGTGACCCTTCAGGGGTTCAAAGCGGCAGACAGAGAGGCCTTCTGGTCAACATGGTAGAAAGACCCTCTACAGTCCATCCGTCCTATAATCCTTCTACACATCACACTGGTTATGGTAACACCAAGCAACTGATTCCACAGAATGCCATTAACACTTTATTACAATTTTGGCCTCTGAAGTAATGTTCGTACTCCACAAAAACGATGACAGGAATTTCTAAAGCCTTAGATGAAACTCCTAAACCCGTTAACCTATTAGATGATTCTATAACCCAGTTTAACTCAGTGCTTCCTCCAGACAATAAAGCCAAGATATGTTAGAATTGCCAATAACTTTTTTTAAAATTTATTTTTATTTTTTAATTTACATTCTAGTTAGTTAGCATATAATGATTTCAGGGGTAGAATCCAGGGATTCATCTCCTGTGTATAACACCCAGTGCTCATCTACCAAGTGTCTTCCTTAATGCCCCTTGCCCATTTCGCCATCCCCCCCACCCACAACCCCTCTAGCAATCCTCTGTTCTCTATATTTAAGAGTCTCTTATGTTTTGTACCCCTCCCTGTTTTTATTTTTTGCTTCCCTTCCCCTATGCTCATCTGTTTTGTATCTTAAACTCTACACGTAAGTCAAGTCATACGATATGTCTTTCTCTGACTAATTTCACTTAGCATAATAGCCTCTAGTTCCATCCACATTGTTGCCAACGGCAAGATTTCATTCTTTTTGACTGCCAAGTAATATTCCAGTGGTGTGTGTGTGTGTGTGTGTGTGTGTGTGTGTGTGTGTGTTCCATTCATCTGTTGATGGACATCTGGGCTTTTTCCATACTTTTGAGTTGCTAATAACTTTCAAAATAGAAAGTCAAGATAAAAATTCCAAGCAACGGGGAATGGTTAATGATTATTAGAAACAGGATCAATAAATAGGGGACATTTTAGTTAAATTTAGATCAAGATCCTGTCTTGGGGCACCTGGGTGGCTCGGATGGTTGGGCATCTGACTTCGGCTCAGGTCATGATCTCACAGTCTGTAGGTTCGAGCCCCACATCGGGCTCTGTGCTGACAGCTCAGACCATGACCGATGCGGAAACCAAGAGTCAGACGCTTAACCGACTGAGCAACCCAGGCGCCCCGGACACACGGTTTTCTGACGTGAATTTGGAAACAAACAACAGAAAAACCCAAGTTGAGACAGTGTGACGGGCCGGATCTGAGCAGCTCCAGGCCAGCAGCACTTCTATAGGGCAGCCAGAATGCACTCTGCCCACTACAAAGGAAGAAACGCGAGCACCTCTAGTAATGTCACTCAAAGAATCCAGTACCTCACACTGTTTGGGAGACCAAATGAGGCTATTAAAATTCTCTATCCTGGGGCACCTGGCTGGCTCCGTCAGTGGGGTATGTGACTACTGATCTTGGGGTTGTGAGTTCGAACCCCATGCTGGGTATACAGATGACTTAAAAAAAAAATTCTCTAGGCTTGAAAATACTATTAAACAGATTTTATTTTCACTTTAGAAAACTTCTTCAACGATATACTGACGTGTGTAAGAGAGAATGTTATGCTTGATATGAAAGAGAGAAGTACCTAACACCTCCTCCCACACTGAAAATACACAACCTTAAAAAAAACGTGCTGTATTACAGACCGGCCCCTCCTTAGAAATCACCAACTATCCAGACATCTTTTTGTTTGTTTGTATGATCCAGACATTTTACCATACTGACTGAGCCCCTTCTTACAAACATACCACTTGTTTGTACTAAAATAATCTCAGTACTAAGAGAAGAATCTGGTAGATGAGGCCATTAAAGTACAGGCAGTACAAGTGGCACAGTTAATCATAATAGAACACAGTATGCACGCTACCACTGAACCTTTTTCAGTGTCCTTACCTTTTAACAAGACTGGTTGGAGCACCCCTGTCCTGTATCATTAGATTTAGAATCAAATCTAACATAAAAGGCAAACTTCACCTCTCCTGGCTCTTGCAATATCAAAGGATAAAAAGCATAGAGTTTTAGAGCAGAGAGAGATGCTAGCAATAATCAATCCAACCCCTTCACGGTACAAACAAGGAAATTACGTGCAAGATTGCCTGATTTATTTCAGAACGAACTGAGTGATGCCTCAGCTAAAATTCAGATCCGTTTTCTGATTCTTAGTCCATATGAGCGAGCGCTCTACACAATGGCCACCTCCCCTTCAGAAATGCTTACATTTTCCAACAATATCATAAAGGCACTTCTTCAACAGTGATCCATGTTACGTCAATCTTTTTAAGCATACTGACTACTGGTACCTATTCTCCAGAGATAAGTTCATAACAGATGTTCACATATTCATTCCTTCCTTCATTCATTCAGGCACTCAAATAGTTTTAAGAGATTGGTATGTATAAGGAACTGTACTCTGCTCCATGGGGCCAGGAAGATGAATCAGACATGATTCTGATCTTGAAAAGCTTCAGTCTGTAGACTGAAAAGCTAGAATAGACATCAGAACTCTCCAATTTGAGTAGTAACTAAAAAAAAGTTTTTGCTTAAACTGTGCCTGAGTGGCTCAGTCGGTTAAGCATCTGACTCTTGATTTCAGCTCAGGTCATGATCTCACGGTTTGTGGGACAGAGCCCCGGGTGCTTGGGATTCTCTCTCTCCTTTTCTCTGCCCCTCCCCAGCTTGCGCTGTCTCTAAAAATAAATTAAAAAAAAAAACTTAAAAAAAGAAGTTTTACTTTTTGACAAAAGGGTACAAATATATGCATAATTCAACACACAGGAGAAAATGTTTTCATGTGATTTTAAGGATTTCTTACTTACATAGAAAAATCATAAATAACTAGATTTTATGAAATAAGGTATATTCTAAAGAAAACAGACTAATGCTTAAATTCTATGGCATATCTTCAGCTTTCGGATACTGCCTTTAAAGTTTCTTCCATATCTAACACGCTATGATCTTTGGCCATTGTCTCGTCTCCCTATGTAAAAAACTAGATTTCTAATTCAACTAGTTTTAGCAAATATCTTAATGTTTTTATATTACAGTGAGGTCACTAAAAACTGTCCAAATGAGACAGACCACAAGCCAGCAAATAAATCAACCATCTCCAACCAAATGTTACTGAGTTCACTGGCTGAATACAGAATAGGGCAAAAATTAGGGTAGCTTACAACCCTTGAGTCAGAAAAGGATATGAATTTAAGTTATGACAATCTGGTGTGATTTTTATACCATTATAAAATCAAAATTAATTTCTACAAGATGTAAGGTCATTTTAAACCATCACAAGAATATCCTCTCTCAGCACTTAAAATACCACAAACGCCAAGCTCACATGGGCCTTACAGCCTTGCGATTTCTGTTCCTTCAGCCTAGGACACCTCTGCTCAGGTAGCTTCTTACTATTACAGATTCTGATGCTCATCTCTCAAAGAGGCCTTCCCTGACCATTCAACCTAAAACACACACACACACCCATTACTATCATGTCACCCTATTTTAGTCTACGTTCTTTTGATAATTTTAAAACTTGTTTACTTGCTTCAGTAGAAGGCAAGCTTCTTGAGCACAGGCACCTTATGAATCTTGTTCACAACCTTAGTGCAGGAGAGAACCTGACAGCTGCTCAAAAGTATCTGTTAAGCAAATGAATAGCACCCAGAAAGTCTAATAAATAGTAGATCAGGGATATCAACTCAAGTCCATAAAACTCGCTAATGAAACCATTTCAAAACCACAAAAAATATGTGCTGAGAGAATTCATCTATTAATTTTGGCCCTCTTAACAAAATCCTACTCTAAGTATTCTCCTGATAGTGTATCTGAATTTCAACAGAAAAAATTCTGTCTGGCAAATACTTCTTTATTAAAAAATACTTTTAATGTTTATTTGAGAGACAGAGCATGAGTGGGAGTGAGGCAGACAGAGAGGGAGACACAGAATCTGAAGCAGGCACCAGGCTCTCAGCTGTCAACACAGAGCCCGACGTGGGGCTCAAACTCATGAACCGTGAGATCATGACCTGAAGTCGGACGCTTAACTTACTGAGCCACCCAGGCGCCCCTAGCAAATACTTCTTTTTTCAAGTCAGGAGAAACAGCAGTTTCTGGGTTGTGATATTCTTGGCCATTTAAAGAGTATCAAATTTATTTTATTTATTACATTTATAATGTTTTCCCTGGATTATCAGACATGGGTTCTCAGAGACAATAAATTTAGAACTGTCTTCTAATTAATGGATGTGAAATCTGAGAACATTTGAGTAAATCAAGACTGACTTTTAGGATCTTGGTGAACAGGGGATACAGTTAGTTAATACGCAAATTAAAATTTGCTCAGCAGCCAATAAACAGATACAAATCTTTCAAGAAACTTAGCCATTCCAAATCACATCCCAGAGACTGACTGTGCCTCCTGATTTTATAAAATAAGACTACTTGTGTTGGGAGTCCTGTTGAAATTCTAGCTTCTCTTTGGAAAATTCTGAAATAAGCAGTCGACTCCTCTATTTGCCACGGCTGAACAAGAAAGCACACTATTTCAGGAAAACTGATGAACCAATTATGTTAATCAAGCATTTACTGTGTATCAAGTTCTTAAAGCAGGTGTGTAGAGTTTACTTAGATTTTCCCACATTCCCAACTTCTTGGTCTTTCCATCTGAGTTCAATTTCCTTCTTTAAGTACATCCTAAAAAAGTTCCTTTAGTATGATGGGGGTGAATTCAGTTTTTGATTTGTCCACTTCATCTTTATTCTTGAATAAAAGTTTAGCTGGGTAAAAATTTTAAGGTTGGTAGTTATTTTCTCTCCGCATTTTATACTTTCATTGTCTTCAGGGTTCCACTCCTGCGATTGAGTACTGTGAAATTTGGGCCTTTTATGAGCAATTATCTATTCTTCCTGTCCCTATTAAAGATCTTCTCTTTGTATTCAATTTTCGGCAGTTACACTATAATATATCTAAGGATAGAATTTTTATCTATCCTGCTTGGGGTTTCATTGTGCTTCCTAAAGCTGAGAAATCATGCCTTTCATCAATTCTAGAAAATTCTCAGCCAGTATGTAGTATTTGAATTGATAATAGCTGCGAACTACTTCTATTCTGAGTTCCAAAATTAGATTCATTTTAAACCTTCTCATCCTATCCTCCAGATCTCTTACCTTCCATTCCAGTCTTTCATCTGTAACCACTAGTACTGCATCTGCCCTGATCCTTATCTCCAAAGTCACAGTGGAGCCCCCCCCCCCAAAATGATCTGCTAATTCTTATCTTCTTGTAGCCAAAGCAGAAATCACTAAAGCAATGTCAGTGCTCATGCGTTTCCTTGGATTGCTGAACATTCAGAATGTTTGCTGAAATTAGGGCAGGGAGGGGCACCTGGGTGACTCAGTTGGGTTGAGTGGGTTCAGCGTCAGACCTCTGCTCAGGTCCCGACCTCACAGTTCCTGGGTTCAAGCCCCACGTCCAGCTTTGTTCTGACAGCGCAGAGTCTGCTTCGGATTCTCTATCTCTGTCTCTCTCTTACAAAAATAAATAAACATTAAAAAAAAAAAAAAAAGAAAAGAAATCAGAGCAGGGAGATGGTCAACTGCAGTGACAAGGTGGGGTAAAAGAAGAGCAATGACAGAGTGTACAATCAGAACATTTATGGCACAAAAACAAACACTCAGATCAATGGAACAGAATAGAGAACCCAGAAATGGATGCACAAACATATGGCCAACTAATCTTTGACAAAGCAGGAAAGAATATCCAGTGGAATAAAGACAGTCTCTTCACAAGTGGTGCTGGGAAAACTGGACAGCGACATGCAGAAAAATGAACCTGGACCACTTTCTTACATTACCCATAAAAATAAACTCAAAATGGATGAAAGGCCTAAACAAACGTAAGACAGGAAGCCATCAAAATCCTCGAGGAGAAAGCAGGCAAAAACCTCTTTGACCTTGACCGCAGCAACCTCATACTCAACACATCTCCAGAGGCAAGGGAAACAAAAGCAAAAATGAACTATTGGGACCTCACCAAAATAAAAAGCTTCTGCACAGCGAAGGAAACAATCAGCAAAACTAAAAGGCAACCAACAGAATGGGAGAAGATATTTGCCAACGACATATCAGATAAAGGGTTAGGATCCAAAATCTATAAAGGACTTATCAAACTCAACACCCAAAAAACAAATAATCCAGTGAAGAAATGGGCAAAAGACAAGAATAGACACTTCTCCAAAGACATCCAGATGGCCAACCGACACATGAAAAAATGCTCAACATCATTCATCATCAGGGGAACGCAAATCAAAACCACAATGAGATACCACCTCACCCCTGTCAGAATGGCTAACATTAACAACACAGGCAACAACAGATGTTGGCAAGGATGCGAAGAAAGAGGGTCTCTTTTGCACTGCTGGTGGGAATGCAAACTGGTGCGGCAACTCTGGAAAACAATATGGAGGTCCCTCAAAAAATTAAAAATAGAACTACCCTATGCCCAGCAGTTGCACTACTGGGTATTTATCCAAGGGATACAGGTATGCTGTTTCAAAGGGGTACGTGCACCCCAATATTTATAGCAGCACTATCAACAACAGCCAAAGTATGAAAAGAGCCCAAATGTCCATCGATGGATGAATGGATAAAGATGATGTGTGTGTATACACACACACACACACACACACACACACACACACACACACACACAATGGAGTATTACTCGGCAATCAAAAAGAATGAAATCTTGTCATTTGCAACTATGTGGATAGAACTGGAGGGTATTGTGCTAAGTGAAGTTAGCCACTCAGAAGAAGACAAAAATCATATGATTTCACTCACATCAGGACCTTAAGATACAAAACAGATGAACAAAAGGGAGGGAAGCAAAAATAATATAAGAACAGGAGGGGGACAAAACAGAAGGGACTTAAATATGGAGAACAAACAGAGGGTTGTTAGGGGAGTTGCAGGAGGGGGGATGGGCTAAATGTGTCAGGGGCATTAAGGAATCTACTCCTGAAATCACTGTTGCACTGTATGCTAAGTTGGATGTAAATTAAAAAAAAAAAAAAATCAGAACATTTATTGAAAAATGGAATGAATCTGAGTATATCACTTCCAGGTAACATTTCTCTGTATTTCATTCGATGGGTATGAGGAGGTCAAGTTACAGACTTCTATGATCTGGCCGCAATCTTTTCCAACCTTACCTTACACTATTCCTTTACCTCGCCCTAATCTCTGATTAAATGGAATGACTCAGATTCACGATTTTCTGTGGCTGCCCTCTATCCTTTCGTCTGCTCCTCCTACTCCTGCAGTCAGAAACCCCTGTAAATAGTTAGATTCTACTCCTCTCTCAAGATCTAGCTCCACTACCAGGTCTTCAACAGAGCCTGTCCTGAGCAGTCTCCTTCAGGAGAGTGTCTGTGCCTTATTCGAGTCTGCGGCTTCCTGAAAATCTACCAACAGTGCCCTGTCTGACGAAGAAACTTAACAGAAACTGAGAAATTAACACTTGATAGGGATACTAGAGAAGGAATTAAGTTCTTATGAGGAGGCTGGGCTTGAACTCTGATATCCCCTCTAATTGTAAGGTTTTGTGATTCCACAAAACCTCTAGTAAAAGTCTTAAGATATACCGTTTGTTTTTTAATCTGGTAAACACTTATTAAACACTCTTCACATACCAGATACTGTGCTAGGTAGGCTTAATGTGATCCCATTTAATCCTAACAAAACTCTGTGAAGCAGTTACTCTTTTTTTCTTTTGCAGGTGAGGAAATCTATGCATACTGTCCTAATACAAATGCTATTCAAGTGCCAGAGTCAAGGCACAAACTTGATCTTTCGACTTCAAGCCTACTGCTCTTATACTAACATCACAGCTGACAACTGATTTAGAGTATTATTTAATTTCTACATTACAAATAAGAAAAAAAAACATTGAAAATATCATAGACAAGCATGAACCCTGTACAGATAGCAAATAACCCCAAGTTATTCTTTTATATTGCGGCGGAAATTTTTTTCACTAAAGCAAAGCAATTCATCTACTCAGCGGGTTCAATTCAACATTTACTGTGAAAGGCATTGCTAGCATTCTAAAAGAAAAAATCCAAGAAAACTATTAAAGCAGAGAGTCTACCATTGAAAGTATTAGAGCTCATGGTAGCATGGAGGAACATTTTATGGCTTAACACTAAAGATTAAACATCAAGTTATTCCCCATTTTTTGGTTAAAAAATCCCTTTTAAGAGAGAAATGTAACCGTATACTGACATAAAATCTTTTCCACAAGGCAGTGTTCTAGAGCAGGGTTTTTCCTCCAAATCAGAATATGGAGGTGAGAACTATATATTAAAATGCATCTATCTCAGTTCCACCAAATGGCACCCATTAAGCCAGGGGGGCAGGAGATGCAGTGCAGTCTACCAGAAAGCAAAACCAGCAGATGCCAGAGTGCTGGGTTTCTACCGCTCACTGTACTAAGTACCTCTGTGATTTTAAGTAATTGACCAATCTGTGGCATACTCTCTGGAACTTTCAGATTAGAAATACGCAAATGGTTAGGGCGCCTGAGTGGCTCAGTCGGTTAAGCGTCCGACTTCGGCTCAAGTCACAATCTCACGGTTCGCGAGTTCGAGCCCCGCGTCGGGCTCTGGGCTGACAGCTCGGAGCCTGGAGCCTGCTTCCGATTCTGTGTCTCCCTCTCTCTCCCCCTCCCCCACTCACACTCTGTCAATCTCTGCCTGTCAAAAATGAATAAATGTTAAACAAAAAATTAAAAAGAAATATGCAAATGGTTGCAATTAACAACAACAAATTTTTAGAAGTCAGTATTATAATTTGGACATTAGCTTTAAGACATACACTATGCAGAGCAAACAGAAAATTGAATCATTAAGGAAATGAAAAGGAAAAGAGGGGCGCCTGGGGGCTCAGTTGATCAAGCGTCCAACTCTTGGTTTCAGCTCAGGTCAGGATCTCGCGGGTTTGCGAGTCTGAGTCCTGCTTGGGATTCTCTCCTTCTCTCTCTGCCTCTCCTCCACTCTCCCTCTCAAAATAAATAAACTTAAAACAATTTTTTTAAGGGAAATAAATTATTTTCTGTTTATGTCACTGAAACAAACCATTTCTTTCCCTTTTTGTTTCCTCAACAAGATAGAGGGTAAATTGTTTTGGCCAAAGTCCCTACGAATGGTGAAAAATAAATATTAAAGAATCTGGTTTTAACTTAGTATTTCTCAGCCTGCTCTATTTCCACCAATCTACACAGGCAAAATATATGAAGCCAGTTAAATCCAAAAGTCAGTATTTACTATTAGCTTACTACCAGCATGGACGCTGAGGAATGCCTCATGGAAAACACAGACTTCTTCTAACTTTCATCCTTACAACCTACAGGAGCTGGTGAATTCTCGTCTTCTATCACATGTTGATACCTGGGCATTTGAACAGCATTCTTATACCCAACTTTTCAAACACAACAGAAAGATGCAGGCCCTGAAAATCATGTCCCTACACAATAAACAGACAGGCTAGTCCCATATTACCAGATGAGAGAGCAACTATTTTGGACTCTCCGTTGACTTTCATATTTTCACAATACTGCTGCCACTTCTCACAAATAGTCACCAACACCCACAATTCTGATCTTTCTAACCTGCTCATGTATCTATCCACCATCCCATGTGTAGCATCAGTATCTCTGGCATCTAGCTCAGACATGAGCAAATTTTTTCTGTGAATAAATACATCAGAGGTGGTAAATATCTTAGGCTTTGTGGGCCCATAATCTTTATTCACATACTCTTTTACCTGTGTTTTTTTTTTTTTTTTTATACAACCCTTTTAAAATGTAAAAACCATTCTCCTAGTTCACGGGCCTGACAAAAACAGACCACAGTTTGTACTTAGCCAACTATCCCTGACTTAGTGGATGCCCAATAAATATATTTTTTAAAGATTATTTATTTTTGAGAGAGAGAGAGAAAGAGAGCACGTGTGTGAATGTGAGTGGGGGAGGGGCATACAGAGAGCAAGAGAGAGAACCCCAAGCAGGCTCCACACTGTCAGCACAGAGCCTGATGCAGGGCTTGATCTCGTGAACTGTTAGATCATGACCTGAGCTAAAATCAAGAGTGGAGGGCTTAACCAACTGAGCCACCCAGGCTCCCCCAATAAGTATTTTTTGATGAAATTAAAGTTGAGTATAATTTAGTTCCTTCTCTCAAAAAAGTTCACAATGCAGTAGAAAAGGGAACATGTCAGCAGATAGTATCTGCTATGAATGAGGTATGCATAAAATAATAACGGGTTAATGCTCACTAAGTGTTAACATGTGCCGGGTACTACTGTACATGTTTGACCTATTAACTAATTTGCTCTCACAAGAACAAGCCTATGAGGTAAGTTCTATTATTACTCCCATTTGATAAGAGAAAACTGAATGATAGAGAGATATTTAGCCAATTGCCCAAGGAGACCTAATCAGCAAAGAGCAGGGCTGTTTTGAACATGGACAGTCTGCCTCTGGAGCCAGCCCTGCATTTAGCCTCTCCACGAGGACGCTAAAGGGGCAGAGAGGAGATGCAACATCTAGATCAGAGAACAAAGGCAGACCAGGCTTCCAAGCAGAAGCAAGTGAAACAGAATACTGGGTAGACAAGTACAGAAAAAGCAGAACATTTGTGACTACACTCCAACTTAATATAAAGGGGAAAAAAAAAAAAAAAAGAAAAGAAAAAGTCGAACACAGGAAGGGAAAGAGATGTGACAGGCATGACACGTCCAGGAAGTGGCAACACACGAGATGGTCAGAATGAAGGGTGAGGAGGGGGCAGGAGGTAAGGGTAGAGAGGTGGGCAAGGACAAGTATCATCAACTTCCCCAAATTTAACTTTCAGCTCAACTTAACGTTTAAATTTTGTCCTTAAAGCAAAACTAATATAATAAAACAAACCAACCTTTGTATATATATAGTTTACTTGGTATCTGCATGAATACAGGTTCCAGGGGCTAAGTCTGAAAACTGAACCCAACACATGAACCCAAGGCAAGAGTGGAGGCCAGAACTAAGGTAGCAGCCAAGAGAACAGAGAAGAAACGGGTATGAAGAATATTACGAAGGAAGGTTTGGTACTTGCTCTAAGTGCTCGGGTAAGTGAAGGAGATGAGCAGAGTGACCGCCAGCCTCAAGCTGGAGCCCTGACTAGGCGGTGGAAAGAGGAAAATGAGCATGAGAAGGAAACATGTGAGAGGGAAGGGGAAAAGAAGGACTTTGGATACGTCTAAGTTGATGTGCCTATGGTAGAGTTTTAGCAAACAGTTCAATTTACAGAGCAAAGGTCCCTATCTTCTTCTTCCTGATGAAACGATTTTCCTCAACACACTGCCTCCCTCCCCAATGATTCCACACACCAGGCAATCCCCCATTTCACTTACAAACTGTCATCTCTATCTCTCATTCTAACCATATTGCAATTCTGTTAAACCTCCAGAGTGACTTCAGGAGCCATCCCTACAGATGAATGTCAAGGATCCCTATGTCTTCATAGGACTTTCTTTATTCAACCACTAAAGTGAATCTTCCTTATTCACTGTTTTTTAACCAATCACCTTGCCTGGTGTACAAAAAAAGCACGTCCCGGGGATGTGCAACAAAAAAAGACCTAGGAAAAAAGAGATGGTTGCTAACAGTTTTACTGCAATCTCTAATCTAAGCAAATGTTGATTACGTTTTTCCCCCCGCTAGGATGGGGAAGGATGACGTAGAGTATGGAGGTTTTAGCAAGGATACAGTCATTTTAGTCTCCAGATCGCATGGTAAAAGACAATGTTGCACTCAACAAAGGAGACAATCAACAAAACTAAAAGACAGCCTAATGAATGGGAAAAGATATTTGCAAACGTGATAAAGGATTAGTATCCAAAATATATAAAGAACATATCAACTCAACACCAAAAAAACAATAATTCAATTAGAAAATGGGCAGAAGATATGAACGGACATTTGAAGACATCCAGATGGCCAACAGACACATGAAAAGATGCTCAACATCACTCATCATCAGGGAATTGCAAACCAAAACCACAATGAGATATCACTGCACACCTGTCAGAATGGCTAAAATCCAAAAACACAAGAAACAACAAGTGTTGACAAGGATGTGGAGAAAAAGAAACCCTCGGGCACTGTGGGAATGCAAACTGATGCATCCATCGTGGAAAACAGTATGGAGGTTCCTCAAAAAGTTAAAGATAGAATTATCATCTGATCCAATAATTCCACTATTGGGTATTTAACCAAAGAATATGAAAACACTAATTAGAAAAGATACATGCACCCCTATGTTTACTGCAGCATTATATACAATAGCCAGATTACAGAAGCAACCCAAGTGCCCACCCATAGATGAACAGATAAAGATGTGGTGTACACACACACACACACACACACACACACACACACACACACACACACTGGAATATTACTCAGCCATGAAAAAGAATGAGATCTTGCCATTTGCAACAACATGGATGGATCTATGGATCTGGTGGGTATAATGCTAAATGAGATAAGGCAGTCAGAGAAAGACAAATACCATATGATTTTGTTTATATATGGAATAAGAAATGAACAAAGAAAAAAAAGACCAACAAAAAGACAGACTGTTAAATATAGAGAACAAACTGATGGTTACCAGAGGGGAGGTGGTGAGGGGTGGGTGCAATAGACGAAGGGGATTAGGAGTACACTCATTGTGATGAGCACTTAGTAATCTATAGAATTGTTGAATCACTAGATTGAATACCCGAAACTAATACAGCAGTTAACTACATTGCAATTAAAAAACAAATAACTATGCAGAGCACATAGCCAGCCGTCCGGCACTCTAGAAATTTCAGTAAAATTAGTTACTAGCTGTTAAAAAACAAAAAGACAAACAAAAAAACCCTGAAATCAAAGAAGACAGAGCTGGAGACACAACTTTGAGAGTTAAGTTGTAGATGGTATTTGCAGCCAAGAACATACCGAGGGAATGAGAGTAAAAAGAGAAAAGGTTTGATTGTGGGTCCTGGGCACTCTAACATTTAGAGGTCACAATGATTAAGGAAGATCCGGCAGTGGAAACAATTTAAAGCTACAAACTGGCGTTCTTGAGCCTGGTTTATAGGAGTTCTATCTAAAGACATGTACTGATAAATGGGATTCTGAACCTGTCAGGCTGGAGACTAAATCTTGGACTTGGGCATATTAGCTTGGATAACAAAAAACATCTTGTGAGGCTTCTTCCAGAGAGCCCCCACCACTCTGGCCAATCTGTTTCCATTTGAATTTCTGCACTTAACTCATTAATCTTTATATCAACTCTGGACATAACTGTTATTACACTCCTTTTATAGATGAAAAAATTGGGGTGGGAGTGCTCAGAAAAGCAAGGGAATTTGCTTGATGTGACACGGGGAATTAATAGAAAAGCTGGGATTAGATCCCTGATATGTTTTATCTAAATTTCTTATTTTCTTCCATTGGGAATAAAGTGATCTACTGGAGAAAAAAAAAAAAAAAAAAAAAAAAAAAAAGAAGAGAATGTTGACAGCAAGGTGGCCAATTTAAGGAGGTGTGTGTATGTATCACAGGGAGTCAGATTAACCTGATCTAAATCTGTACTCACATTTGTTTTATGGAGGGAAGAGTGGAGATAAAATTATAAATGTAGGCTTCTATTGCCAGGTGGCCTTTATTACACCCTGACCTAGAACACTGTCAGCACTATGTCATTTTGGGCAGGTCTCTGCCGTGGGGACCATCTTGTGCCCTGTAGGCTGTTTAGCTGCACCCCAGGCCTCTAATTATTAAATGCCAGTGGCGGGTCCTTCTCCTCCAACTCAGGGCAATAAAAAATGTCTCCAGGGTCAAATGTCTTCTGAGGGGCAAGGGGCAAAAGTGTCCACATTTGAGAACATTGATCCAGACCCGTACAAACTGATTTAACATCCTCTTTTCCGTGCTTGGAATGCTCTTCCATATTCAGCAGGCCAATCTTTTACCGAACAACCCTTACCACCTCCTTCTAATAAATCTCAAGCACCGAGGCGCCTAGGTGGCTCAGTGGGTTAAGAGACAGACAGACTTTTGATATCAGCTCAGGTCATGACCTCACGTGAGATCGAACCCTGTGCTGAGCTCTGCGCTGTCAGCCTGGACTCTGACTGGGACTCTCTCTGTCCCTCCCCTGCTGCTGCTCTCTCTCAAAGTAAACAAATAAACATTAAAAAATAAAATAAATCTCACGCACCATAATCATATCTCAGGATTCTAAAAAGGTGAATATTTACATGCTCCTGGAAGGCCTTCTCCACTGGATCTGATCTTCGGTTTGCCAGCAAATTTGTTTAAGAACATGCTGATTAATTGTGGAGGTGCTTTACATTTTTCATTTGTCTAATATCTAGTTCTCCAAATCTTTAAGAAGTTCTAGTGTTCTTCAAATTAATAGCTACCATTTAGTAAGCAATAACTGTTCTCAACACTTTGTATACATTAACCTCAAAAAAGCCTAATTTATAGATGAGGTAGCCAAGATTAGATCCCTGACATGTTTTTATCTAAATGTGTTGTTATTTTCTTCCATTGGGAATAAAGTGATCTATTGAACAACAACAACAACAACAACAACAACAACAACAACAACAACAACAAAGATCATGTTAACAGCAGGGTGGTCAGTTTAAGGAGGTGTGTGCATGCATCATGGCGAGTTAGATTAACCTGAGCTAACCCAACCCACATTGGTAGTAAGCCCAAGACTCAAATGCAGGTGTAGTCTGGCCCTAGAACCCCATTCTCAAACCCTACTCTGCCCTGTGACCCAAATGTTGATTAAAAAAAAAAAAAAATGCTGCCATCTATTCCACCTAAGTCAAGATTTCAGAACCTGTGATCATAGGTTTGTGTTTTATTTCTTGTTCTTTTATTTTCCCATAAGAGAAGAAAAATTAGTGACATAGTTTGCACAGACCAGTGGTATCCTGTCTGACAAAGGCAACAAAGAACATTTTGTGAGTCCGGCACAAGGCCTAGAACACTGTTGTTCCTCAATAAAAAATTGCTTGAATGAATGCCTAAAACATCCTCAAGTTTTTTTTAATAATCTAGACTGAAGCCCTGCAACTGTTTTGTTTTTCTGGTCCTCTTCTGACCTTCCTTCTTTGCTGAAGCAATGTGCCCAAATCGATCAATCAATTGATATCTATACACATACACAGATTATTCTGGTATAAGAGTAAAAAAATATTTTCTGTTTCCAATAAACTTTCTTTTGAAATCCAGAACTAGTCTTTTGGTCACAGTACATCAATCTGCTATTTTCAATAATAATAAAAAGTAATTTTTAATTACTTTTTCAAATGTTTATTCATTGAAAGAGAGAGAGAGAGAGAGAGAGAGAGAGAGAGAGAGAGAGAGAGAGAGAGAGAGATGGGGAAGGGGCAGAAAGAGAGACCGGGGCGGGGGGGGGGGGGGGCGCAGAGAGAGAGGGAGACACTGTATCCAAAGAAGGCTCTAGGCTCCAAACTGTCAGCACAGAGCCTGACGCGGGGCTCAAACTCACGAACCTCGAGATCATGACCTAAGCTGAAGCCAGACGCTTAATCCACTGAGCCACCCATGCGTCCTAAACAGTAACTTTTAAATTCTCTTCCCTAGGGGCGCCTGGGTGGCGCAGTCGGTTAAGCGTCCGACTTCAGCCAGGTCACGATCTCGCGGCCCGTGAGTTCGAGCCCCGCGTCAGGCTCTGGGCTGATGGCTCAGAGCCTGGAGCCTGTTTCCGATTCTGTGTCTCCCTCTCTCTCTGCCTCTCCCCCGTTCATGCTCTGTCTCTCTCTGTCCCAAAAATAAATAAATGTTGAAAAAAAAAAAAATTTAAAAAAATAAATAAATAAAAAAATAAATTCTCTTCCTTAGCAATAGCTTGAAAACCGTAATCCTGCAAGGGTAAACTAGAATATTTTCCCCAAACACATTATTTTAAACTCACACACTATAGCTCTTTTGCCACTTAGACAATCGCAGTCTCAGGCATTTTGCTACTGAGAGAGTACTCCCAAATACTTTATGTACATTTTAAGTAAGACCAGTGTACAAATGGACCTCTGGAGAACTGTATAGCTTACGTTTCTTCATCTAAACCGGACCCAAATGAAAACTAAACACTCCACCCTCCTCCTACGGGGATTCAATCTTAAAGCATTTAAGGCACTTAGCTTGGTGGGATGCGGGTGAAGGGACACTATTTATATGAATGCCTTTGATAATATGATTTGCATTAGTGTTACCTGGCACTTTAAAAGCACTTAATAGACATGAGTCCCAAGAGTTCCTACTTTGTTACTATAAAACTTAGCATAGTAGCAAGCACATATGGACACTGAATAAATGCTTTCAGCATGAGGAAGCCGGTAATTCAGCACAATTAACTTCAGGGAAGGGGTGAGAAGAAAAATCATCCTTTTTATGCTTAGCTGGGACTGAAAAATAAAGGTTAAGAGCGGAAAGAACGTGCAAAGGAAACCATTTGAATGAAAAGGGAAGAAAGCCAAACATTCACAAAAGCCTAATTTAAAATAATTTCAAAAAGCAAAATTGGTTTGTAACAGACTTTGATCCTCACTTTTAAAAAAAAGACAAAGGGTCAGGGGTGCCTGGGTGGCTTAGTGGGTTAAGCCGTTTGACTCTTGATTTCAGCTCTGGTCACAATCCCACGGTTTTGTGAGTTTGGGCCCTGTGATGGGCTCTGTGCTGACAGTGTGGAGCCTGCTTGAGATTCTCCCTCTTTCTCTGTCCCCCACCCACTCCCTACTCACACTCTCTCTCTAATAAATAAATAAGCTTAAAAATTTTTTTTTAAAGAGTCATATAAAAACCTAATGTCAAAGGCAGGCTGCCTAAGATGGTCCCTTTTGGCATGAAGCAATTATTTTGACTTAAAAGCAATCCAAACCTAGCAGACCCAGGGAAAGCTCTCTATGCCCCTCACTGTCTGCTTTACCAGGAGGCGAGCTAGTAAACAAAGATTCCTCTTTGCAATTTATGTAATAAGGCAGCAAAAAATGTTTTTAGAAAATGTTTATTTATTTTTGTGAGAGAGAGCACGAGCAGGGAAGAGGGCAGAGAGAGAGGGAGACCGAGAATCCCAAGCAGGCTCCATGCTAGCAGTGCAGAACCCGACATAGGGTTTGAACCCAGGAACCATGAGATCACGACCTGACCCGAAACCAAGAGTCATTCGCTCAACTGACTGAGCCACCCAGGCACCCCAACACCTTTGTTTTCTAAACATCTCCTCGACTTCCTGTTAATGAGCTTTCTCCCTTTTGTACCCTCAGGCCCCTACCCCTCTCCTTAGCTCATATAAGCATGATGTTGCCCCACTGTCTTTGGAATTTCATGTGTATGTGGATTCTTCATATGTACGCTATTAAATTTGATTTTCTCCTGTTAATTTGTCTCATGTCAACTTGATTCTTAGTCCAGCTACAAGGACCTTGAAGGGCAGAAGAAATTCTGCCTCCCCAACAATACCTTTAAATGATTTGGGCAGATACTAGCACAGAACAAATGACTCTAGAAATTGTTTTGTTGACAGGGAACCTGGGTGGCTCAGTTGATTAAGTGTCTGACTTCAGCTCAGGTCATGATTTCACAGTTTGTGGGTTCAAGCCCCATGTCGGGCTCTGTGCTGACAGCTCAGATCCTGGAACCTGCTTCGGATTCTGTGTCTCCTTCTCTCTCTGCCCCTTCTCCACTTGTGCTCTGTTTCTGTCTCTCAAAGGTGAATATTTTTTAAAAATTTAGAAATTGTTTTGTTGACAGCCTAACAACATGTTTACTAATGGAAGTGTTGAGGGTTACTGTTCCACATTCTCCAAATGAACAGACCAGCTATAAAATCTCAAAAACAAACAAAAAAATCAAGCTCAAATGTCAAACATCTTTGCTACCTATCATGTCCATTAAAAAAATTTTTTTTTAGTGTTTATTCATTTTTTGAGAGACAGAGCATGAGTGGGAGGGGGGCAGAAAGGGAGACACAGAATCCGAAGCAGGCTCCAGGCTCTGAGCTGTCAGCAGAGAGCCCGACATGGGGCTTGAACTCACAAACTGTGAGATCATGACCTGAGCCAAAGTCGGGGGCTTAACCTACTGAGCCACCCAGGTGCCCCTCACGTCCATTTTTATTTTCACAAGACCAACAGAACAGGTTTTATTATTTCTTACATCACAAATTTATACTATGTTTTTAAATACAAATCATTTCATCAGGTTAGAATTCTTAGCATACGTTTCCAATCACAATTCCAAGCAATCACCACCTTTTCTCACTCTACACAGGGGAAGGGGTTCAGAAAGAGCCTCCCCAAAGTCCTTACTTTGACATGGGGATCATCTTGAACCGAAGACTAAAAAGGCCCTAAAGACTCAGGAAGAGGTTTTTGTTCATCTGTTTGTTTTGTTTTTGTTTTTACCTCCCCTGTAACTGCCTCTAAGATGGAGGGCCTGGTCCAGGAAGAGAGCTATCACTAGGGACAACCACAAAGAGCACGGGCTGGGTGTGGTAAGGGGAGGCCGTCCTCACAGGGCTTGCTCATTCAGGTTCTTCTCTGTGTCCGTTGTCTCTGTGTGACATGACAGACATTTGTTTACCAAACGTTCGCTCTTATCTTCCTGAAAAACCGTCATCCTGTGCTTTGAGGACTCAGACCCCCATTCCCTTCTCCTTAGGTCAGGATGCATATAAGCCTCCATTGCCTGTTTGCAGCCTCTCCCCTGTGAACCTGTCTTATGTAAATATATAGACAGTCAGAAGAACCTAGAAGGGTAGAGGAAAACTTTTTCCTACCCTATGCGAGAAACCTGCTTGCTAAGCCTTCTACTTGAAGCATTCATCATTACCCAACACCAACCAGTATGGGTTTGTTTCCTTTGAAACATTTATGCCGTAGTTCCTTCCACCAAGAATTACATTTCTGCCCCAACTCTAGATCGTATCTCTTCTCGCCTTTTAAGTATTCCTCAAGCACCTGTAACTAATTTATCAAGTATTTCTATAATTATCTGAGTTGCAAGGGTAGGTCACAGGTTATTCCCTTCATATACGTATACATATACGTATATACATATACATATACATACACATACACACATACATACACATATATTCTATCATGGTTGGCAGGACATCTATAAGAAAAAGAAATGGTTCAGTATAAACCTACATTTGTAAACTTGTAACAGCTCTTTGTCTGCATCCTAGGGCAGAAGCCAGTTGTACTATATTTGTAAAACAGGGCACTGAATTGTTATCAAGGTTAAGTCTTTTCTTTCCATTAATGACATCCGTTACATACTGCCAACCCCTGCCCAAATACCCGGGAAGTATTCTACACATATAATGTGTGCTCACTAAATACTGTCAGGCTTATGCTAGAAGGATCCAGTACCATTATGATCACAAGGAAAGAGAAGAATTTAGGGACACAAATCTTATTCCAATAGCATTTGAATACCTTTAACATGCATAATTATGTATAAATTAAAGAGAACTTATTTAACTAATTAGCCAAGTGAAAAAAATAGCTTCAGGTGAACATTTTATTTATAAAGCGCTTTATTTAAAGAATCACACTCAAGACCCAAATATGTAACTCTGTAAAACAGAGGTCTTGAAAACCAAATCCAAGTTTAAAATTATTTTAAATTCCATTATCATAGAAAGATCAATGAAGGAGAAGTAGCCAATTGAAGTTCTGCAAAGCATCTGGCATATTTTAGGCCCTCAAATGTTTGCTGAATAAGAGCAAAATCCCGAGGTCGTCACTATCTTCTTTTAGGAAATATGTCAGGTCAGGCAAAAATGGAGTTCCCAATCTCAACAGATTCAAGCCCAATGCAGAAATCGGCTGATCTTACTTATCTTTAGTTTCTAACTTGTGTTGAATGATAAACATAATATTATCCTTATCTTCGAGGCCTAAAAAGATTATGCCGTGCCCTAAGATTTCTTGAAAGTAAAATTTATGGGCCAGTGACGGACACCTTGAATCTATAGAAAAGACAGACTCTAGTCATTTAAAGACTATTAATTACCTACCACGTGCCAGGTAATGGAGATACTGGGAGTTCAGCAACGAATGAAACAAGACAAGTTTCCATCCCTCTTGGGAGTTTTCAGTCTCATCAGAGATATATAATGACAAATTATGATGAATGCTATAAAAGGAAAGCATATATATCAAGAACCAGTTTTTCTAGGGCAACTCTTTTTGTGCTGAGACCTGAAGAATGAAATGGAACTGACTTGGCAAAAGGAGATGTGGACGGCAGGAGCAGGATAGGATACCTGTGAGGACGTGAACAGAGGCCTGGGTGGCTCAGGTGCCAGTTGGGAGAGTGGGAGGGAAGGCTGGAGAAGCAGGCACGCAAGAGGTTCGTTCGTACCCTAAGAGCAGTGGGAAACAATTTTAAGCAGGAGAATGACATGACTGGGTTTGTACTGTCAAAAGACCACCCCAGCTTCAGTGTAGAGAATCAATTAAAGGAAGACTGGAGGGACTGCTGTCACTCTCAAGACAGAGATGCTGCTGCTGCTTCGACTGGGGCAGCAGAGAACACGGCCTGAGAAATGGACAGGTCTTGCAATTATTAAAGGATACAAAACACACAGACTATGCTATAATAGGGCTTTGGGGGGTGAGCGTGAGGGGCAACTGGGAATGACTCTTAGGTCTTTGACTTGGTATTAAGAAAACACTACTGGTGGGAGCGTGGTCTCTCCTCACCAAGCTTACTCCCCAGCAAAAGCAACCCCCACCGTGACCGCTGATGCGTGCACACAGGTGCATTTATTCAGCACGTACTCTGAGCACCTACTGAGCTCTGTTCACTGTTCGGGTGCTGGGGACAGCACAGAGAACATGCCAATACCTACGTCCTCATGGAGCCCACATTCCAATACGGGAAACCATGATTCTTAAAAAAATACACATAAAAGTAAATGTTAAGGAGAAAAACTAATTAAGAAGGAAATGAAGCTATTAAATAATGAGACTGGATTTCTTGTGTGGTTCAATGAGTCCTATTTATCACAGACATATCCAGGGAAGTTATTAAACAGTAAAATGGAGGCACCTGGCTGGCTCGGTCAGTGAGGTGGCCAACTTTAGCTCAGGTCGTGATCTCGGTTTGTGGGTTCGAGCCTTGCGTTGGGCTCTGCACTGACAGCTTGGAGCCTGGAGCCTGCTTCTGATTCTGTGTCTCTCTACCCCTCTCCCACCTGTGCTCTTTTTCTCTCTCTCAAAAATAAGTAAAGCTTAAAAAAAAATTGTTTTAAACAGTAAAATGAAACCCCTGATTTGCAGAAAAAAAAACCCAGAAACACAAGGTATCACTACAAGAATGACAAAATAAAGGGGTGCCTAGGTGGCTCAGTCAATTAAGTGTCTGACTTCAGCTCGGGTCATAATCTTGTCGTTCGTGAGTTTGAGCCCCGCGTTGGGCTCTGTGCTGACAGCTCAGAACCTGACCCCTGCTTCAGATTCTGTGTCTCCCTCTCTCTCTCTGCCCCTCCCCTGCTCTCACTCTTTCTCTCAAAAATAAATAAACCTTAGGGGTGCCTGGGTGGCTCAGTCGGTTAAGTGTCTGGCTTCGGCTCAGGTCATGATCTCATGGTTCCTGGGTTCCAGCCCTGCGTCGGGCTCTGTGCTGACAGCTCAGAGCCTGGAGCCTGTTTTGGATTCTGTGTCTCCCTCTCTCTCTGACCCTCCCCTGTTCATGCTCTGTCTCTGTCTCAAAAATAAATAAACGTTAAAAAAAAAATTTTTTTTTTAAATTTTTTTTTTCAACGTTTTTTATTTATTTTTTTTGGGACAGAGAGAGACAGAGCATGAACGGGGGAGGGGCAGAGAGAGAGGGAGACACAGAATCGGAAACAGGCTCCAGGCTCTGAGCCATCAGCCCAGAGCCCGACGCGGGGCTCAAACTCACGGACCGCGAGATCGTGACCTGGCTGAAGTCGGACGCTTAACCGACTGCGCCACCCAGGCGCCCCCCCAAAAAATTTTTTTAATGAATAAACCTTAATAAAATAAAAAAATTTTTCAAAGAATGGCAAAATTAAATTAAATTAAATTAAAATTAAACTACTCCCCTATGCTCCTTACAAAAATACTGTAATTCCTCTATTAGGCAAACTGATAATGCTCCTTACCGCTACTACCTTATTTTCCTCTTGCAATATGTACAAGTACTTCCAAAAGAAAAAAAGAGAGAGCGAGAGGGAAAGAAAGAAAGATAGAAAGAAAGATAGAAAGAAGAAAGAAAACACTGTTGCTCTCATCACAGTTTTTCTATCATCTATAGTGATTACATTCAACTAAGGTTGAATTAGCCCTGGAATTCATGAGCAGCAAATCTGAGGACTAAAAACAGATGTTCCACATGAGTATCTTTGAAAAGATAAGAAAAAAAGCCTGAAAACAAGAACGAACTGTAAAGGAAAGGGGGAAGAGTGCCAACATTCTTAGATGGAGATGCTGGCATTAATGAGAAGGTCACAAGAATTCTTGCAAAAATTGGATTTGTAAGAAAATGTAACTTTACCAAATTTCACGGTTTATACAAACATCATTTAACAAGTAAGAACCCAACGACTTTAACTCCCCAATCTTTTTGAGAGCACAGGTGAGTCTACAGAGGAGTAATCCTACCAAATGTACAGAGCAAATGCATTTACTATGTTAAAACTCAGAGTAGTGGGTAAACTTTTGGTTTCTACAGCGGAGTACAGCACCAAATACATAGCAAACTCTTCAAAAGGCAAGGCCAATAAAATAACAGGAATAGGTAACTTCTTATTTAAAAATCAAATCTGCCTCTTTTAATAATCCCGTATCTCCTATACATATTTACCAGAAAAGTATATTTCAGGACTATTATTAGTTCTACAGCCAATGGATTTTTCATTTTCTAGCCGGCACATGATTATAAAACTCCTTAAACTTTATCTAAAAGGGGCTGGGGGGATGACTAGGAGACAAAAGCAATGGGTTAACTACAAAATATTACCTGCTAGAGATTGCAGTTCTAACAAATGAGGAAAAAGATATACAATAACTTACACAAAGTACTTTTCTAAATCTTGCATGATCCTGCATAGAGTAATACAACGTGAACCACAAGGAAGTAAAAAAGAAAATATCAACCTTATCATTGCTTAGATATGATTAGAAACAAGAAAACCTAATTGAGGGGAAAATCACTTTGCGGCTGGTGGTCATTTAGAATAAATCAGGAATTTGATCTGCAATTACTACCTTTGTTTTTTTCTACATAGAGATTCGTCACAAACAACGTGCTCATGGTTCAGGCTCAATTATTTACGAGAAGAAATACAAAAAAAATTAAATAACTTATTTTTAACTATGACTTTTATAACTTTGTTAAACCCAATAATTTATTTTACTGTGACATTTCAAAATCTCTAATTTTACTGTTCTAAGCATGGGAAGCTGACAGGAGGGAGCAAGGCAGGAAGAGTCAGAGAAAACGGACTATAAGTTCAAATTTTTGTCTGCACTACTCCCTCTACCCAGGCAAATCAGTAAATCATAATATGGGTCATCCTAGCTTTCCCTACAGAAGCCCAGAAGAGCTCCCAGTTACTTCCCAACAAGGGCCACACTCCTGGCATGTATCACAGGGGAAGCACAGAGAACAAGAGAAAGACAAATCACTGTTTTGTTTTACTATTATTTCCTTAATTTAACTTAATTTAATTTTAAGAAAATTCTAGCCCCAACATCTGGGCTCAAACTCATAGCCCTGAGATCAAGAGTCACAGACTCTTCAGACTGGGCCAGCCAGGCACTCCAAAAAACCAACGTTTTAAAGAACAAGCCTAGGAGTGCCTGGGTGGCTCAGTCGGTTGAGGGTCCAACTCTTGATTTTAGCTCAGGTCATGATCCCAGGGTCATGGGATTGAGCCCCGTGTCGGGCTCTGCGCCGAGCATGAAGTCTGCTTGAGATTCTCTCTCCCTCTGCCCCCTCCCCTACTCTCGCACTCATAAGCTCTCTAAAATTAAAAAAAAAAAAAAAAAAAAAGCTTAAAAACTAAAGAACAAGTCTATCGTGCGATTCCCTAAATGCATCTTAAAATGCCTGATTTACAAATTTTAGAGGGCCTAATGCTTTTGAGAAAGATTCATCGCCCATTTCAGTGTAAGTGGCTCAAATGGGACGAAACTTGTCTGTGTAAATCTAAGATCTCAAACTTCCCCAAAGAGCAGTGTTAAAAACCACAGGCCCAAAATGGCATCACTTAGGCCAAGTCACCAAACAGGTGCTTAATACCTAATCTGATTGAAGTTTCAACCTCCCCCAGAAACCTACTCTTAACTGGTCAGTCAGGAATTTCTGATCAGCGCTGGTGAGGTAATCTGTCACAAGGGTCCTCTCCATTCCCCAAGGGAAGATGACAGGGTCTGCGTGATAAGACAACCTGCTGTCCCCCACAAGGAAAAGTTAGCTTGTCTGGAACAATCCCTTTCCTCTGCTAGTAACTTTCTTGCTCCATCTTCCTTTCCGTGAAAACCCTCCATTTTTGTACAACTACTAAGAGCTCCCCTCTACTTGCCGCCTGATTCATGAATCCTTTAATAGAGCTATTTAGATCTTCAAATTTCCTTGGATGAATTTTGTTTTTTAACAGCGGTAAACAGCTCTCCTAGTGTTCAAACAATAGGGTCTGCCGTCCTCCAAAGAAGAGAGAGCAAGCAGCAAAGCTTCACAAACCTGGAAGTTGAGACTGAGTTCTGACTATGGCTTGATCTTCTGAAATCTTAATGAGTCGGGAACATACTAATGAGCCAGAGCAAGAGCACCCCACCCCTAGAACAAGGAGCGTTTTTAAGCAACTCCCCCCGACCAAAAAAAGGTTGTATTTACTTTCTTGGCATTTTGCCGAATTAATGAAGCAACTCACTAGAAAAAGCATTCATTCTTGACGATCATACACAAGAACACAGAAAACAAAGAGGAATGGCAACCTTAGCAAAAATTCTATATTGTTCACTCTAACATTCTGCAGGCAATCCTTTATTATTATAGCAAACATGTTCTGGAAAGGTCCAGGAAGCAAACACTCTAGTCTTCATGAACCAGTCGATTCACAACTACGCACCGGTGCCACTGTAGCACAAATGCAGCCATCACAGCACAGATGAGACTAAACAAACGGGTATGGTTGTGTCCCAATGAAACTTTGCTTACGGATACAGAAATGTCGACTTCATAGAATTTTCATGTGTCATAAAATAGTATGCTTTCTTTTCCATTTCAAAATGTAAAAAGTGTCGGGGCGCCTGGGCGGCTCAGTCAGTTAAGCATCCGACTTTGGCTCAGGTTACGATCTCGTGATTTGTGAGTTCAAGCCCCACATCGGGCTCTGTGCTGACGGCTCAGAGCCTGGGGCCTGTTTCGGATTCTGTGTCTCCCTCTCTCACTGCCCCTCCCCTGCTCACGTTCTTTCTTCTCAAAGATAAATAAACATTAAAAAAAATTAAAAAAAACACTTTAAAACAAAACAAAATGTAAAAAGTGTAAAACTCATTACAGCCATTATAGCCAGAGGACCGATTATGCCCATCCCTGTGTTATTTTTATCAATATTTGCAGAAACAAAAATTTATAAATGTCCATAAAAAGATTTTCTTTCTTGATCGTTTTTTAATCTCTTTTCTCCCTTCCCAGTTCCAAGCCTTCCACAGAAACTTTCTAAAGTCCTTTATTTCATCGGATTCCTTCCCTCCTTACACATCCCTCTCCCCAGGGTACAGCTTGCTAGTCAGTCCCTTCGATGTTTTTAAATCAAAATCTTACCCATGTCGGGGGGAAAAAAAGTCACCCATCGCCATTTTTTATAAATCCTACTTCCTTCAACTACTGTAAAGCTCCAAATCTTTTCATGCTCCATCTTTCCATAAATATAGGTTTGGCCAATCTTATCATGCCCGGTCTCTTTCAGCCATCATGGAAGTCTGATTCTACACAATGAGACCCTGTGAGGCTGCCGCAGTTAGGCTGTGTTCTTGAGAAGGCAGGTTTTAGTCACAAATACATGTAATGTTTAAAATCTTGCCAGTAACTGTCCAAAGGGCATCTCAGGAAAACAGATGATCTTTAAAATGCTTTTCTCTCCATTTTCCCAGTTAGGTATTCTTTTCTATTTTTAGACTTATTTACTTTATTGTTTTTCTAATTGCTATCATTGTTATAACAACATTATTATTAGGGTGAGGTTTCAAAACATGTTAAACTAAACACTTACGTCTCTTTCAATTTAAAGCCACAGAGTCCTAAGATGTTAAATTACTTAAATAACTGAAACAGTGTAAGTATACATTAATTGGAGTACAATATTTGAAATATGTTAAAATCAATACTAACTTGGAAAGGTATAATCATGAACCAGAAAGTGTCAAGAAATCGTTAATTTCAGAAGTGTCTCCATATGCGGAAAGTATAACTGTGTAGTCCCTGATGCAGGGGATCTTTCAGATTAGCATACACATCTGGGCATTAGTGAAAAGCCATGTGCTGGGGCAGAACTGTTTCCCGAAAGGTGATGGGCAGGAGACGGAGCGTTCAGTAAAGAATGAGACTTCCCTCTCCATCTCTCCCCATTCACAAATAACAAGTGTTTAAATGCACCTATATTAAAATGGTTCCCAATGAACTGGGAACAGCAAAAATGCCACAGTTCAGCAACCTGTGTCTGACTGTGAAGTGATTTCTCCTGAAGACAGATGCCACCCTAAGGAACAAAAGCAGAAACACAATCCATCCTATGACCAGAGGCAAAAGCAAGAAAAGATTAGAACTGCAAGTCTGTCTCTCTCTCTCTCTCTCTCTCTCCCCCCTCTGAGACTCCCTGGCTACATCTTTAGAACATCCTGCGCAGACAACAGAAATGGTAATTTCCTACACAATACAAAGCGAGAAGCCCTTTGCCTTTTATTCTGTCAAGTATATAAACCAAAGGACTTCTTGCAAACTACTGTACCCCAAAAATAAGAAACCAAGGGACACGGTTTCTGAAAAGCAACATTCAGCGTCCATTAAAGGTCAAAATATTTCCTCAAGTAGTTAACACATTTAATTTCAGGTTTGGTTTTGGGTTTGTTTGTTTTTTTTTTGTTTTTTTGTTTTTTTGTTTTTTTTTTACTTCAAGTGCACCAGCCAGGTTTTAGTACTAAAAGAAATCCTTAGGATGAAAAAAAAGTGGGGTGAGGGTTGAGTGTACTATGTGCTTTTATTTAGAATGCACGTAGGGAAAGAAACAAATACCAAAAATTTCCTCATGAAACTTTCAAGATAAAATGTTACTACTGTTCCTACAAAGGAATGATCTCTTTCATTTTCTTTTTACTCCACTGTAACCCTAAAAAGGCAGACACCCTTACCGAAGGCTGTCACAAGTTGCCCAGCATTAGTTCAACCTCAGATAAAACACGTCAGAAGTTCTAACCCTGCTCTCCACTATAGTGCGATCTTTAATTTAAAAACACAAAAAAAGGGAAGACTGTTCTTTCTTCCCCCATCGTCACTCTCCCTCTTCCATCGTTCTGACAGGCCCTTAAACCCTACCACAAAGCACTTACCATCCAATTTCTCTGAAAGAATAAATATAAATCAAACCATAGTCCAAAACTCTAATCATCACATACTTCATCTCTGCAGTGAATTACGGAGGTCTCTGGCAATTTCGAAACACCCGCTAACTTGATAATGCTTTTTCTCAATGAAAAGGACAAAATATCTAGAATCATGTACTTCCTTACAAAAGCAACCACCTCTGTCGTCAACATTAAAGCAACCTGACCGTAAGCAAGCTAAATTACACATACGTAGTACACGAAATTTCACTAATTTTCTCTGAAATTTTACGCTTGTTCTGCATAGGCTATCCCTTTTGTTATTTCCTACGTAAAGCTTCTTTTTTGTGATTTCTCAGTTCCAGCCCCACGAAAAGTCCTGAAGACAACAAACCTACAGTTAAGGCATCTACGTGACACCAAAGAGCAAACATCCAAGAAGGAGGAACAGATTGGCAAGAGTTCTCATTATTACAAGAACCGTTCTCAGCAATTAAATTTATTCCCATTTGTGTGTTTTGTTACAGAGACAAAGAAAGGAGAGACTAACTCACCAATCTATACGGGAGTGTAAATCAAAGTCATTATCTTAAAAGTGCAGGGTATTAAAAGGCACAGAGTGGAAGAATAATAGCAGTGAAATCTTTGGTTCCTTCCACCTGCCCTGGATTCTTGGGTTGCAGCTTCTCTATCAGCTAATTTTCTCTCCGTGTGGGGTTTTTACTTGGTGTGCGTCCGTCCGTTGCTCTCCACTTCCATTTCTACCCCTGGCGTTTTTTAAAGGAGATAAAGCAACTGTATAAGAATGCCTAAAGACATCAAAGCCCCAAAGCTTCACTGGTTGTGTGTGGCATAGGAGGAAGAGGAGGAAAACGTGAGGTAATGAGGATCTACTGTATTTACCTTATGTGCAGGGCATGTGGACGACAATAGAAACCATGTAGGGTGCACGTTTGGTCAAAAAAGAACATGGCAGCCTAATGGGAGGCCTTTGTTCTTCAAAAGGGTCTCCTTTCCCCCTTTTGTGTTTCACCTAATTCATGGCATCTGAGCTGCTCTTGAACTTGACAGACTGAGAGAAAGAGAGGGAGAAGAGTGGGGGAGTTGAACACACAAAGAGGAGAGAAAGGGGGGACTTCAAAGGGAATTCATTTGAAAAAATTAGTTCTCTTGCCAGTTTTGATGAAGTTTTGGAACTTTAAAGGAGTTAGAGACTATCACTCACGGTTGAAATAAGTTTCTTTTTCCCAGAGACTGTAACAAGTAATAACCTAGATAAATAAGGAACAAAATGAATTGACGTCCTAAAAACCTGCTATAATAGTTTTCTGCTACACTGTAGTTCTTGAAATGATAGTAATAGAACATCTGATTTTCAATAATTACGTGAAAGAGAGCATTCTACAAGCAGAACCAGTAATTAAATAATTTTCCAGTTTAGGGGAATTTTACTTGAGTGATAAACAGTACCAAAGAACACTGCAAAACCAGCAGCACCACCTGCAGGGTAAGTACAGATGAGCATTTTGCAACATGCTTCAAAGCCTAAGATTCTTTAAAAAAAAAAAAACAAAACAATCACACTAACCTTTGCTAATTTCACTTTAAAGTCAAGAATGAAAACATTTTTAAAGATGAGTGAATAACTTCAGATAAAGAACAAAAGCTCTAGGAACCGTTGGCTAATTTTAGGCATTCATGAATATAAATACAGAAGGGCTCAAAGATCCTTAAATGCAATGTTAATACAAAAAACTGCTTCAAAACAATAAACGATCGTGGCTTTAAAACAGATTTATATTTTTCTGGCTGTAAAACACTACATTCATCATACAACAACAAACAAGTCTGAAATATTGGAAATCCCACTGTTAGATCTAGCATTTTTTCCTCCGGTTCTTCTATGTATAGCTTACATATATAACTCTGTATAATTTGTATATACTAGTTTGGGATTGCTGTTTTTACACACCCCTGCCCCAATTTAATATATTTTGTACCTCCTTTCATGTCAGTCGACATATCAAAATTTTTTGGTATAGTAGTAGTCAACTGAAATGACATACTAAGGATTAATAACCAACATGCTGTTGTTATATATTTGGACTGTTCCTATTTTTTCCACTTTACACACAAAGCTTTAAGAAAGAGCACTGTAGGTATACCTTTGCTCACCGGTGTAAATGTTTCTATAAATTAATGGCTAGAGGTGGAATTCCTAAGTGAAAGGGTACAAACATTTTTAAATTTCATAGTATGACCAAACTGCTGTCCAAAAGTTTTGCCAAGTTGTCTTTCCAATATCATATGAGAATGTCTCTTTCCCATGATCCTAGACGGTAACGATAAACACAGCTTCTGTTTTAAATCATCTTAAATTTTCACATACCACTTCTCTTTATCTTTATTATTTTTTAAGTTTATTTAATCACCTTTGAGAGAGAGAGAGAGAGAGAGAGAGAGAGAGAGAGAGAGTGTGTGTGTGTGTGTGTGTGTGTGTGTGTGTGTGGAAGGGGCAGAGAAAGAGGAACACAGAGAATCCTAAGCAAGCTCCACACACACTGTCGGCGTAGAACCAGACATGGGGCTCGAACCCACAAACTGTGAGATCGTGACCTGAGCCAAAATCAAGAGTCAGATGCTCAACAGACTGAGCCACCCAGGCCACCTCTTCTTTTTTTTTTTTTTTTAAGTTAACGTTGGGCTCGAACTCACAACGCGAAGATTCAGACTCGTGCGACTCTACCAACTGAGCCAGCCAGGTGCCCCACAACTACTCTCCTTCAATGAGAATATAAACATTTATTTCCTAGATTTACTTATGACATATTCTGTTAGAAGAAACATTACTTGTAATCTTCAGGGCCAATTATTTCTTGATAGTCATATCTCAACTTCGTCTTACAACAGAATCACTACACAACCTCACTACTCATCACAGTACGTTCAGAAAGCGCAGTACATCTCAGAAGAAAATGTGGTACCAATAAGGAGATTTAAAGGATTTCCTGCAGGTCTCAAAGGCAATTGTAAAAAAAAGGCAGGATCACATAAACAAACGAATGACCGCTTCAAGAGAACGATTTTGAAGATGTAGCTTTCAACTGGATTTCAGTACATGAGCACACACGTGTGTCAGTTACAGCATATTTGTTTAAAACTTAAGTACAACCATTCTAATGAAATCTTGTATAGGCAAGAGGTTGTACCAGCCTGTGGATGTAACGGTGTAACTGTAGGTTTGGCACTGACATAAGGTGAAGTTTTAATCCCTGAGGCAGGTCTTCTCGACCTCAGCACTAACTGACATTCTGGACCAGATGATTCCGTTGAGGGAGGAGGGCTGAGCTGGCACAGTGTAGGGTGTTTGGCAGCACACCTGGCCCCCAACAACTACTGCCACGAGCAGCACCCTAGAAGCTGTGACAACCAAAAATGTCTCCACACATTGTCAGGTGCTCCCCAGCGGAGAACCACTACCCTAGGCTGACAACTATCACACACATTTCTCTACCGTATGCATGGTCTCACATGTTCAATTTTAAAAGTATACATGTATTTTAAGCACTTGAAAGATTTATCAAATTCTTATTAGCCTTCACCACACTCTGCAGCCATCAGTGAGCTATCAATCAGTGAGCACCACGAGACACAGACTTTAAAAAAAAAAAAAAGACTCATCTGGTTACTAACATATTACTAGCTAACAATTATGTTTCATGTGCTTTAACGGAAAGAATACCAAATTTGTTAAGGTAAAAACCTGAGTTATTTTAATCATTGCGAACCATCCTGTTGAATCTGTCTCCAAAATATAGCTTGAACCCATCATTTCTCTGCATCTTCCACAACCTTCATCCCAGCCAACATCATCTCTCATCTGGACAAAGAACCTTTAATTGTTCTCACAGCTTCTACTCACCTTTTGCTCTAGACTCTTCCAAACCATTCTCCTTCCATTCATTCCTTCAACTAATACTTACTGAATGTCTGCTATATGGCAGGCACTCTACGCACTGAGAATACATCAGTGCACAAAATTTGCTTACAAAATCCTTTACCTAGGGAAACTTAGATTCTAATATAGAACATCAGAGGTCAGTAAGTGTTTTGAGAAAAGAGAAAGGAAGGAAAGATGGGCAGGGGTGTGGTCCAGTGCCACATACAGCGGCCAGGGATAGATTCGCCAGCTAGATAAAGGCCTGAGGAAGGTTAGGAAGTGAACCATGAGGATACGGGGGAAAGTATCCTAGACAAAGAGAACAGCAAGTACAAAGGCCCTGAGGTAGGAGCATGCCTCTGCCTTTTTACTCTGCATGAAATGGGAAACCACTAGAAGATCTGGAGCAGAGGAGAGTTATGCTCTAATGTTTTAAAGGAAAACACTAACACTATGTCAAGAATAGGCCGTAGGGCTACAAGGGTAGAAGCAGAGACCAGTTAATTTATATGAGATTTAGACCAGAGTGGGGTAGTGGAGAGAAGTGGTCAGATTTAGGATGTATTATTAATCACAACATTTTTACAACATAAATTGGACTGTGTCATTCCTTCACTCAAAAGCCCTTCAATTGCTACTTTCTTCTCACTGCACTTTATATAAAACGAAAAATCCTTAATATGGCCTAAATGGCTCTATAAGATCTGGTCTCTGCCTAACTTTCCAGCCTCATCCTACTTCTCATTAATCAAAATACACTCTGGCCACACCGACCTTCCCGGTTCTCTACTACCCCCAATTTTTTCCCACTGGGGGCACCTTCATGTCTACTGTTCCCTCTGCCTGGAATGCCCTTCTCACGCTGGGCCTTGCCTGCATGATTGCGGAAGCTCTCACATTTCATTTCTCCGCTTATAAAATTCACTTCCTCAAAGAGACTTTCCCCAACACAAGTCACTCGGAATTAGCTTCACCCCCTTCCCCCACGATATCCTCTCCGAGTACCCCAAAGGACTTCTCCTTGATAGGACCTACCCTATTTAGTAGTTATGACATTGGTTTAAATTATACTTGATGGTTAATGTCTGTCCCTCAAGACTGTGGGCTATCAACAGCAGGGACCACTTCTCTTTTGCTTACCATCACGTCCATCCTCAAGGTATGACACAACACCCCGTACGTAGCAAGTACAAAAAATAATTTTTGAACAGATGAGAGCTTTGATCCCAGCTCTGCTAGTCACTTAAGTTCTCAGACCTCAACATATTTCCCCCCCTTTTTAATCTTATGACTATAAGTCACAGAAAACAGAGTAAATGACACAAGAAAAGGAAATCACAAGTCTTTTTTTTTTTTTTAATTTTTTTTTTCAACGTTTATTTATTTTTGGGACAGAGAGAGACAGAGCATGAACGGGGGAGGGGCAGAGAGAGAGGGAGACACAGAATCGGAAACAGGCTCCAGGCTCTGAGCCATCAGCCCAGAGCCCCACGCGGGGCTCGAACTCCGGGACCGCGAGATTGTGACCTGGCTGAAGTCGGACGCTTAACCGACTGCGCCACCCAGGCGCCCCATAAATCACAACAGTCTTAAGAAGTTTTCTGAAGCAGTCTGGGAGTGGGAGAGAGAAATGAAGGAGGGCCTTGACTGTCGGGTTAAGTTCGGACTTTATTCGGTGGCCAAATGGAGAGGTGTTGAAGGCTTTTTGAGCTTTACGATGCTACAAGCAGGACAGTATATTTGGAAGATTAAACACCCGTGGTGCATAACTAACTGAAGAATCTGAATGCAACAAGTACTTCTGCTCTTTCCGCCATCTTGGAGCTCTCTGGGGGCCTGCTGGGAACAGGGTTCCGGGAAGGCTGTGGTGCAAAGCCATTTTTTGCTGGTGATAAGCAGAGTCTCCGGAACCAGAGGGAACACATATCTCTTCTTAAAACTGAAGGTGTTTATGCTCGAGATGAAAATGAATTCTATCTAGACAAGAGATGTGCTGATGTGTACAAAGCAAAGCACAGCACAGTGACTCCTCGTGGCAAAATGAACAACCCGGAGTAGTCTGGGGAAAAATAACTTGGGCTCATGGAAGCAGTGGCATGGTTCCTGCCAAATTCTGAAGCAACCCAACCTTCCTGCTAAAGCCATGGGCCACAGAATCCGTGTGATGCTTACCCCTCAAGGGTTTGAACTTACTGAAAAGTAAATAAATAACAGGTGTAGATTTGTTCTCTTGTATTTTTGTTAAAAACAAAACAAAATGGGGCACCAGAGTGGCTTAGTCGGTTAAGTGTCGAACTTCTGCTCAGGTCACGACCTCGCGGTTAGTGGGCTGAGCCCATGAGGGGCTCTGGGCTGACAGCTCAGAGCCTGGAGCCTGCTTTGGATTTTGTGTCTCCCTCTCTCTCTGCCCCTCCCCCACTCACACTCTGTATCTCTCTCAAAAAATAATTAAACACTTAAAAAATTTAAAAAAGAAAACAAAACAAATACACGTACTTCTTTTTAAAAAGCAGTATATTTTGACGGAGTGTGTGCGTGCATGCGCAAGTGGGGAAGCAGAAGCAGCAGAGACAGAGAGGGAGAGAGGGAGAATCCCAAGCAGGCTCCGCATGACAGAGCAGAGCCCGATGCGGGCTCGAACTCATGACCTGTGAGATCGTGACCCGAGCTGAAGTCAGATGTTTAAAGGAGTGAGCCACCCAGGCGCCCCAGCAAGTACTTCTGACAGTGGGGAAGCCCCCAAAGAAATGCCAGCCATAAAAAAATTTTAATTAGAATCCAACAGGTGAATAGGGCCTCAACTAGTTTTAAGAGGTAGTGTGAATACGACAACACAAATATATACATATTTTTCTTACGTATTAATGAAGATTCTCAGCATTATTTAGTAGCTAAATTAAGCTTACGTTTGTTTTAATTATAATCTAAAGAGAAAACAAAAAGGGATCCAACAACGGAAAATACTTTCGTTTTCCCATTCATTCATTACTCACAATGCGACCAGATTAATCTTCCAAAAGCATGACTCAGATCATATTACTCAAAAAACTTTAGTGGCTCCCCACTGTCTACTGAATTAAGTCCAAACACCTTGGCCTGATATTTAAGACCCTACACAAACTGGCCCCAATTTATTTGCTTTTACTCCCCTCTATTCTAGCAAATTGAACTACTTTGGCTCCAACATACTGGCTTTTTGTGCCTCTACCAGACGTAGGCTCACACAGTTCCATCTTTCTGAAATACTATTCCACCCTCCACTCATGATCCACCTGTCAAAATCCTCCCTTCCTATTTCAGGACCCAGCTCACGTGCTACCGTCACCCTCAGTCTCTCTCCAGGCCACCAGAAGTACAAAATGACTTCTCCGTCTTCTGTAGACCCTCTTAGCCCCAGTGCTTCATAACTTAATACATTCCATCTTGAATGACTTTTTCCTATGTTTGATCCTCACAATTAAATTATAAATAATTTCTAGCCCCTTCCTCTTGTAAAAGGAAGAGGAGTGCTTACTTACACACACAAAATGAAGCAACTGCATTTACAATCTGTAAACTGTTCTAGGAGCCTATTCCTTTGGAGGGCAGGAATTGTTTCTGATTTATCTTTTGTCTCCTACGATTCTTTGAACAAAGTGCATATTTCAACAACTTTGATGAATAAAACTCAAAAATTTTAAGTTGAATATAAACTCACCCTTTATCACTGAGGTCTTACTCGCTAAACCATATTAAAAGAAAGAACAATTGGTAAGCACCTGCAGTGTAGTTAGCTACTGTACTAAGACACAGTGCAGATTATTAAAAATAACTATAAAATGCCATCCCCGTCCTAAGAAGCTTACAATATTGTTAGGAACACAAGATAATTTCCACAGCAATCAGAAAAATAATAAAAGAGCTATAGAACAATTCAATTCTCAACTATGAATTTCCAAAGAGCTGGTATAGACAACAGGTTCCACGATGTCTTGAACAGGAAGACCACAAGGGACTGCTAGCCTCCACGAAGAAAGCTTCTCAGAGGCTTGGCGAGAAGGGTAGGAGGAGGCCAGGTTATCCAAAACAACGTGTTCCCACACGTTGCTCCAAAAGCCATAGCCTCCCTACATCTTGGTTTAAAAAATAAGAATAGGGGCGCCTGGTGGCTTAGTCGGTTAAGCGTCCGACTTCGGCTCAGGTCATGATCTCATGGTCCATGAGTTCGAGCCCCGTGTCGGGCTCTGCTGACAGCTCAGAGCCTGGAGCCTACTTCAGATTCTGTGTCTCCCTCTCTCTCTGACCCTCCCCCGTTCACGCTCTGTCTGTCTCTGTCTCAAAAATAAACATTATAAATAAATAAATAAATAAATAAATAAGAATAACCCACAAGAACACCAGATCTCTCACCTGTAAATGTCCTATACTAGCACTCATATGAAAAAAAAATCAGAAATTTGATACACAACAATCATGTTCCAAAATATAAAATCATTTTCTGCATTTTCCTCACACTCAACGTGAAAGGGGAAGAGGGAAATCTCAGAGACGACCTTTTAGGAGCCAAATTAAAATTTAAAAACAAACTACAATACATCTTTACGGCCCCTACTTGACTCCGATTCTAGGAATTACCTCCTTAAACATCAGTAATGGGACACGTTTTAGATGGGGTATAGTTGACTTGAAGCGACTGTTCAAAGGTTTCAAATGAGAAAAGTCACTTATAAACTCATTCAGATGAGAGATGGTCTAGAGCACAGTGGTTTCAAGTTGAGACCCTGAGACCAGCTGGCCTGGGCTCATAATCCCAGCTAAGCAGGCTTCCTCTGGGCCTCCGTTTATTCATCCCTAAAATGAGAACAAACATAGCTAGCTCACAGTATGGTTATGAGGACCAAATGAACTAATGCATTAAAGCGCCGAGTACAGTAATCTAGCATTCAGTAAGCAACCAAAAGACCTACCTATTATTACCCAAAGGAATTAAGGACACTAATTCGGTCAGGACTACTTAAGCAATAAAACAGTGTAACAGTCCCTTCTTACCCATGGCATTCCACCACCCCCAGGAGATACCTGAAGCCTCAAATCATACAGAATCCCTATACATACTATGCTTTTTCTTTACATACATATATACCTATGATAAAGTTTACTTTAAAAATTAGACACAGTAAAGAGATTAACGGCAAAACCTAATAATAGAGCAATTATAACAATATAATGTGATATGAAATATAAAAGTTAGGTGAATGTACTCTCAAATATCTTATTGATATCACCCTTCTCGTGATGATATGAGATGACAAAATGCCTACATGATGAGTGAATGGCGTAAGCACTGTGATGTAGCAGTAGGCTACTAGTGACCTTCTGATGAGAGTCAGAAGGAGGACCATGTGCCTCTGGACCAAGGTTGACTGTGGGTAACAAACCACGGAAAGCAAAACCGCGGATAAGGGGAGACTACTGTAGTAAACAAAATGTACCAGCTTCAAAAGTGAAAACTGGGCACTTCTACTGTAGGGACCCAGGGCAGGCTGCCCCCAAATGCACCACTTTGGCTAAAGATTATTTCGAGTTAAAAGCAACAAAAATGCAGCAGAGGCAGGATAGGCTCTCTGCCTCCCCCATCATGGCCTAGATTTACACTGGAAGTGAGAGCCTAGAACAGGAAGAGAAGTATTAACAGAGGCCCCCTTTACCTAAGGAACTCATCTGCATAACAGAACAATTTTGTTTTTCCAAACATCTCCTTTCACCTTCTCGATAATGAGTTTTCTCCCTTTTGCGTCCTCAGGCCCTCACCTTATTCCTTAGCTTCGTGTTGTCTCCTGGTCTTCAGAATTTTATGTGTATGTGGATTCCCTGGACGTACGTCTAATAAACTGGATTTTCTCCTGTTCATCTGTCTTATGTCAACATGATTCTAAGTCCAGCTGGAAGGACCACAGGGCAGAGGAAGGTCTTCCTCCCTGACATTCTATATAAAATTAACGTTAAAGGAAATGCAGAACCGATGTACGCATAGACACTCACTGTATGACAGAGCTGAGAGTAGATGAAAACAGAGAAAAGGAAAAAAAAAGTCAATAAATTACAATGGGAGAACTACAAATCCATTTATATGTCCTGACCTCACGCCATACACAAAAATAAATTCCAGGCTGATTCACAACCAAAACGTGAAATAACAAGCGCTACAACTTTGAGAAAATACAAGATTTGGAACATGGAGAAGGAAAAAAATATTTCCTTAATGACACATAAAAAATACAAACCATGGGGGGAAAAAGGCTGAAAATTCAAGTATTAAAACTAAAAACTTTTGCTAATCAAAGAGTCCATTTAAGAAATGCAAAGACAGGGGCGCCTAGGTGGCTCAGTTGATTGAGCATCCAACTTCGGGTCAGGTTATGATCTCTCAGTTTGTGAGTTCGAGCCCCGCGTCAGGCTCTGTGCTGTCAGTCGGAGCCTGAAACCTGCTTCAGATTCTGTGTGTGTATGTCTCTCTCTCTGCCCCTTCCCTGATCTTTCTTTGTCTCTCTCTCTCAAAAATAAATAAACATTAAAAAAAATGCAAAGACAAAACACAGACTGGGAAAGGATATAACACATAAAACCAACATCAGAATCCAACAATTTCCACAAATCACTGAAAGAGAAAAACAATCCAATTAAAAGTAGGTAAGACATACTTAACTGGCAATTCACAAAAGAAACAACATGGCCAATAACCATATGAAAAGATGCTTATCTCATTAATAATAAAGAAAATACAAATTAAACCCTCTATGAGATACCGGTTCATACCCACCGGGACTGGCGAAAGTTAAAACCTCTTGGCAAAGATGCGGAGCAGTGAGAACTACACTACCGGCAGGAATGTAAGTCAATCCAGTCACTCTGGCAATAGCTAGTCAAGCTAAAAATAGGTGTACCCTACAACACAAAAATTTCACTTCTAGCTTATGTAATACATACACATTTTGCGCATGCATACTCTTTGTCTCTCACACACACACCTTAACGAAACTCTTGTAGCACCTGTACCCAAGGACACGCATGCGAGATTGCCCACAGCAGCACTGTTGGTAAGTGCCAAGAACTGGAGAAAGAGATGTGCATTCATGTGCATGAATAAAAGAATGTGCCAGTTCCTAGCCTAAGTCTCTAGGCCTTGCACTTCCTCCTGTCTCCTATAATCCCGCTCAGCTGACAAAATTGGGCTAATATCCTGCAAGATAAAATACGTTAAGCAGAAACAAGCTGTCTCAACCAAAGCATCCTGACCTACCCAAACTTCAACCAACCCGGCAGCTGGTCAGAGACACACACGAGCACGCCTAGCCACGGTCAGAGAGTCACCTAGCTGACCTGCAGTCTCATGAGCAATAATGAATGGTTGTTAAATTTTAAGCCGGTAGGTTTTAGGGTTTGTTACAAAGTGCCAGACAACTGATACATACACGGGTTACAGCGACACCTATTAATATGAATAAATCTGACAAATAATGTTACAGGTAAAAAGCCGCACAAATGTAAGCTATAATACTAGTTATGTATATATACATACAAAAATATAAACATATATAGGCAAGTATATGTATATGTTTCAAAAGCATTGTTTAGAGGTACACTACCATTAAGCACGAAGAATGGTGGTTACCTGCAGGAGGGACCGTCACTAGCCACCCTACATGAAACAGCCATCTTCCCAATACACTCTGTCCTATATTCCCTTTCCCGCTTTATTTTTCTACTTAGCACTTAACATCGGCTAATTCCATAAAAGCAGGGATCTGTACTGTGTCTGTCACTGCTTCCTCAGCTCCCAAAACAATGACTGGCAGAAATTCTAATTTAAGGCTCCCCGGGTAACGACAATGTGCACCTGGCTGGAGATTCACTGCCTTGGTGAGTTAAGTGCCATGGTGGCAGTTAAGGACAGGAGCTGGCGGTCTGTGGGCAAAACCTGGCCTGCTGCCTGTTCTGTATGGTCCGCACGCTCAGAGTAGTTTTTACAGAAGAGCATTTGCAACTGTTTGATGACAGGGAACACTAACTTTGAACCTCAATTAAATGAAATGGTATTCTCCCCACCCACCCAAATAATTCTATTATTTTCATTAACAGACCTGTATTACAAAAATTTTTACTCAATTATTACTATATTTTGAATTTCAAGAACTAAAACTGCATGGAAATTTGGTTTCTCTCTGGTTATGCAAGTATCTACATCATATTCTTGAAAGGTCTCGAAAGCTTAAAGTATTTACTACCATTTGGCCCTTTACAAAAAAGGTTGCCAGCCTCTAATTAAGAGCAAAAGCCATGTTCAATCTTGTGTAAACTTAGGCAAGTTCTTAAACTCTCCATGCCTTAGTTCCCTCAATTGTTATCAATCTGAAAGAGCCGTCAGAAAGAATAATTATGTGAAATATATAGAACACACCTGACCACCAGGAATGGCTCAATAAACACAGGATAGTATTAATAAGAAAACAATGCCTTCCAAAAAGGAAACAAAAAAATTAATCCAATTATACAACGATTTGTAATTTATGATAAGTGCTATGAAGGAAGAAAAGGATAGATAATAACCAGAATGCCAAAAAATGCTTAAGGATCATTTCAGAAAAGGAAGCAATATGAAGGAAATATGACGGGGAGAAGTTGCTGATTCTTGCCCATTAAGTCAACACCCCCAAAAGACAGAGATGTACCCAAGCCATGAGAAATAGCAAAAAATTAGGCAAATTTTCTGTGAGGTCACTTCGGGAGTTACAGCACAACTGAAGGCGGCAGAGCATACTGGCTAAGAGCGGGGCATGGGGATCAGCGTGCCCACGTTCAAATCTCAGTTCTAGCATTTGCGGCTTCCTCTGGAACCTTGAGCAAGTTGTTCAACCTAAATTTCAGGATTTCTACTCTATATTATAGTGAGGGTTAGCAACACCATCTGCATCCCAAGACTCCTGTGTATTAAATAAGGTAACACAGGGGCACCTGGGTGTCTCAGTCAGTTAAGCATCTGGCTCAGGTCATGAGCTCACTGTTCGTGAAATCAAGCCCTGTCTAGGGCTCTGGTCTGACAGCATGGAGCCTGCTTGGGATTCTTTTTCCCTCCCCGTGTCTCTTCCCTGTTCGCTCGCTCTCTCTCAAAATAAGTAAACAAGAAAGGAAGAGGGGCGCCTGGGTGGCTCAGCTGGTTGAGCGTCTGGCTTCAGCTCAGGTCATGATCTCGCGTTCTGTGAGTTCGAGCCCCGTGTTTAGGCTCTGTGCTGACAGCTCGGAGCCTGGCGCCTGCTTCGGATTCTGTGTCTCCCTTTCTCTCTGCCCTTCCCCTGCTTGTGCTCTGTCTCTCTCTCTCTCCTTCAAAAATAAATAAAAACATTAAAAAAAAATCTTAAAAAAAAAAAGAAAGGAACAAAGGGAGGGAGGGAGAGGAAGAAAGAAAAGAAGAAAGAAGGAACGAAGGAGAGAGAGAAAGAAAAGGAAAGAAAGGAGAAAGAAAGAAAAAGGGAGAAAAGAGAAAGAAAGGGGGAGGGAAGGAGGAAATAAGGTAACACGGTGAAGCACAGTTCCTGGCACATCATCAGTGATCAGTAAATGATGGCATTATTACAACTAGTTACCAGCCTAGTCTAAATAGATCTCTTAGTATTTCCTTCAAAGCCAATCATTTATAGTCTGTTTTCCATTTTCTCCAATACCCTTCTGCCTCAAATAGTGTTTAATAAAGCTTTTAATTTCACTTCTCAGCAAATTTCTTTAGATTTGAAGCTACTATGTATTCTTAGCCCTGTATATTTCTACCACTTTCAACTGAAAATCAATATGGGGGCTCAAAAGAAAGATATTTTCTAGGGGAAAGAATGATGGTAACTGACATTGGGCCAAAATGCCATCTACTTCTCACCATTTGGACACAGGTATATATAATGTTACTATAGTGCTCTTCCTCGTTTTTATTTTCCATAGAACAAATAAAATAGCGCCAATGCCTCAAAAGAAGTTGTTTTTAAGTTATCTTTCTTCATGCTCTTATGAGCATTCGCTGGTTTTTCTGTTTAAATCAAAGAAAAAGTAGTGCCAATGTCAGATTTTAAAGTGAGAGACCATTTGATGCCCAAAATGAGACATGATTCCTCAGCACTACCTATTCTTGTACAAAACAATAAATGGCTCCCTGCAGGACACAGTCTACAGCTCACCTACCCAACTTAATAACAATCTTATCACCAAAAGTACCTTGAGCAATAGATAGCATCAAGAAGTGGCTCTGTTATAAATTTAGGAACAAAATTAAAGGTCCTAGGGAGACATTTTCCACAAGCACATCCAGACAGTGAAAAGGCACTGCCACATTCAAACAGGATTTTACTGCTTTGTAAGTATCTCTCTCCCTGAAGCAACTCAAAATTATGACCGCCTCAAAATAAAGATTTGTGTAGCTATAACCAGTGTGCCCAGACCCTAATACGTCAGTAGATATGCAGTGAGGCTCTTTAGAGCAGGAGAGTCATTGTACTGCTATATCCCAAAGAGTTTTCCAAACATAATCACACATACACACACAAAAATCACTCTCCCTTTATCCACAGGCAGCTCATCCAAAGACCATCATGTTTTAAAAACTCTTCTGTTATGGGGCGCCCGGGTGGCGCAGTCGGTTGAGCGTCCGACTTCGGCCAGGTCACGATCTCGCGGTCTGGGAGTTCGAGCCCCGTGTCAGGCTCTGGGCTGATGGCTCGGAGCCTGGAGCCTGTTTCCGATTCTGTGTCTCCCTCTCTCTCTGCCCCTCCCCCGTTCATGCTCTGTCTCTCTCTGTCCCAAAAATAAATAAACGTTGAAAAAAAAAATTAAAAAAAAAACAACAAACTCTTCTGTTAGCATAAGTCCAATAATATAGGATAAAAAATGACTGAGCTGTCCAAGATCTGAATTCTAGTCTCCCCTAGTATGTGTCGGGTGCTTGATCTGTAGCAAGTCACTTAGCCTCATTTGTTTTTAACTGAGGAACTCAAAGTTACTTGGTGTGAATATGAATATGCTCACCAAGTCTTCATCTGAAAATTCATGTTATTTCCACCATTTATTCTCCTGCCTCAACAACAACAAATCATGATCATTCTCTACGAGTGAAGAATCCTATCAATTTCGAGGGATAGGAAACCTAACACAAACAGATAAGTAAAAAGGGGGGTGGGGTGGGGGGGAGGACTTATTGGCCCACGTAACTGGAAGAACCAGAAGTAGAGCTTATTGCCAACACTCAAGCAGTATCTTCCAGCCTGACTTCTCTTTCTCTCTCACTCTCTTCTCTCTCCCTCCCCTCCGTCACTCTCTCCCAACTTGTCTCTCTTATTTCTGACTTTATTCCTGGGCTTCACCTGGTAGCCACGTAACTGCAGCCATTCTTGCCTTTTACCAGCCCGGGTTTAAGTCAGGATACTTTCTCCCACGGCTCAAGAAAGGAAGAAGAAAAAAAAAAAAAAGCTGTGGTTGGCTTCACTCGAGAAACTGAGCTTGCCTGGGGGAACACAATCCTAACTGCTGAGCAACGTTAGCACCACCCATTAGGCGGGGACTAAAAGTAGGAAGGAGGAAGACCCTCCAAGCAAAACAGATGTTCTTTACACCTCTCCTCCCCAAGGTAAATCTCAGGCCCCGATCCCATTTCCCTCCCCCATCAGCTGTAGCTCCACCCCACTATCTTCTTCCAAAACCCACCCCCCCCTTTAAACCTTCACCTTGATATGTGGCACATCGTCCACACTCTCCATCCACATAAGTGAAAAATCACTTTTCCTTATCTCCTAAATCTGATCAGTCACAATTCTCAAAGATTCCACCTCCCTGGCCTCTTTTCTCCAATCTTCTTCCTCCCCAGCTGCTAGCAAGTCCCTCCCCCTTAGTGGAGGCCTCTTCTCCATCGCTCTGGCCCCGTTACTGTGACTGTACCTAACTCCTCGCCCCGCCTCCGGTCTTACTGCTCTGATCCATGCTCCATACTGTCACCTGTATCTTTCTGAAGTTCAAGTCTAATCTTATTCTCCCTACTTTATACTGGTTTTCTTTTTTTTCTCTTTTTATACTTTCTTACATCTCCTTGTTTCTGGCCACATAAAAACCATCTCATTTTTTTTTTTTAATTTTTTTTTTCAACGTTTATTTATTTTTGGGACAGAGAGAGACAGAGCATGAACGGGGGAGGAGCAGAGAGAGAGGGAGACACAGAATCGGAAACAGGCTCCAGGCTCCGAGCCATCAGCCCAGAGCCCGACGCGGGGCTCGAACTCCCGGACCGCGAGATCATGACCTGGCTGAAGTCGGACGCTTAACCGACTGCGCCACCCAGGCGCCCCAAAAACCATCTCATTTTTGACCACCTTCCCCTTATGGTTCAATCATGCCAACTACTGCAATTTCCAATATTTAATAAGCTGTTTCTTACCTGTCCTTTTGTTGACATTGTTCTCCATACGGAAATTTACCTGGGCTACTCTTGGATTCAGGGGGCTCCCCCTACTCTAAAACACCTGGGAGAACAAGATTCAGCTAAGGTGTGTCTACTTTTATGAAACCTTTCCTGAGGTACCTGCCAAATAAAACTTCTCTTCCTTTGTGTCCTCACTATACCCAATACAGTTATCTCTCACAGCACCTATAACACTTTATTGCACTCAGCTATTTGCAGGTAAATACGATTCTCAAAAGCAAACATGCTTTAGGATCATCTGAAAAGCTCTGTAAAGAACAGATGCCTGAACCTACACCACACTAAACATACTAAACCAGAATTAGGGCCCAGGCATGTATACTGTGAAAGAGCTTCAAGATTAATGTTACCTGCTCCCCCTCTCCAGGTAAAAACCACTTATAGATGATAATCTACTTAAGGAAAACAATCTCTATTAAACATATCCAGTTCTTCAGACTGTTCCTGGCCATAGGGAACCAATAAATGTTATGGAATGTAAGTCTTACACACTGCTGTGAACTATAGTTACCAAAAATCACCCAGCGGAAGAAAATAAACCACAACATACCATTTCTAGGCATTCCAACTAAATAAATTTTTATACACTGGGTGAGGGGATGGAGAAAGAAACAGATGAAGAAGTTACCTGAACACCTTTTACCTGAACACTCTTGATAATCAAGAACAGAATGTTATCTTATATGTTCAATTGCTCAAGCTGAGGACAAATGTTTCTGACTCTAGCTTCAAGGTCCTTTATGCTTATGAGTACTTGCTGCTTTTTAATGACGAATAAAACTAATACTGTCTTCTGCATTAGCTTTTTATGCTGCAAGAATCGAGATACATAGGGAACACAGCTCTGGTATGAATTATACTTGGGTAACACTCAAGGAAACAGAATTACCCCTACGTCAAATCCCATTTAATAAATATTTTCTGGGGCGCCTGGGTGGCTCAGTGGGTTAAGCATCTGACTCTTGATTTTGGCTCAGGTCACGATCTCACGATTCGTGAGTTCAAGCCCCGCAATGGGCTCCACACTGACATTGTGGAGCCTGCCTGGGATTCTCTCTCTCTCCCTCTCTCTCTGCCCCTCCCCTGCTATCTCTCAAAAAGAAAAAAAAAATATATATGTATACATATACACATATATAAATATATATACATACATATATATAAACATGTGTACACATATATACATACATACATATACGTATATAAAATATATACATATATATGTATGTATGAATGTGTATATATATGTATATATACATATATATTTATATGTATACATATGCATTGTAATGAACACTGTACTGCAATAAAACAAGGCCATTTTTTAAAAACCCAACGGTCCAATTAGATTATGTAAATCTGAATTAAATATATACATAAATCAGTCAATACCCAAAGCTCCTGGCAAAATGCCAGCCGGCAGTCTTTGGCAAGAGAAATATTAGAAATGCTATCCTAGAGGAATACATGCTTTTTTTCCCCTAGTGTCATCACACATCAGAATGAGAGCTATAGTCATCCATGTTAACCTGACACTGCTGTGAGCAAGAAACTATCAAATGCAGTTATACTTTGAAAGAATTCTTTCCTAACCTTTTCTATTGGCCACAAATGCTTTGATTCATTTGGCCACTTGTGGCTCAGTTATGAACATTCTTGGGTTTGGGAGTTTGCAAAAAAGTAAAAAACCAAATCTAATAAAAGCTCTAATTTAACTACACAATTATACAGAATATAGATAATTATATGGTTTGTGCTCTCAAACAATCAACAATCGAGTTTCTTATGGTGCTAGTTCGCCTTCACGGTGAGAAAAAATTAACACTGAAAATAGATTAGGGATCCTAGGACCCCCTACAAAACTTCGTATTAGCAATTCCTGCATGGCCCTCTCCAATTTGTAAAACTATACAGGAATTAAGTTTGGACAGCACTTTGGAAAAGCACACTTGAATTCCTCAAATCTTTCAGGGAGAAACTGGTGGGGACTACTGTTTTGTAGGCATATTCTAGAAGAAACTGCAAACATCTGTGCTGCTCCTCATTTGCAAAGACATAACACATGAAACCTGAACTACTGGTTCTAAATATAGTCTCCAGAGGTCTGTTCAGATAATCCTAATAGCAAATAGGATGGCCTTTATTTGTAGAAGCATCCAAAGGGATCCTTTTAGGACATAAAAAGATAAGAAAACACATTTAACAACCTGGAGAAAACTGCCGACCCTTAGAAAAGAAACACATTTGACTAAAATAATCCATATATAAAGAAAAAACAAAATTTTAATGTTATCTTACATCCTATCTTCTCATCATTGTCTCTTAATGGCAAAATATGGATAATTATTTTACATTATGCATCATGAAGCCTGTCACAACATATAGTCAGTGGTGACAAAAATGACAATAGTGTTTTCACTCATTTTGCAAAGCTTACTATGTCAAGCAGGAAATAACCTAGAGTCAGAACAAGCTCAGGCTGTCAAACCAGGAGAATTTCTAAAAAGCATGACTTTTTTTTTTTTTTTTAAGTTTATTCATCTATTTTTAAAGTGAGAGAGAAATAGAGCAGGGGAAGGGCAGAGAGAGAAGGACAGAGAGAATCCTAAGCAGGCTCCACACTCAGCGCAGAGCCAGATGTGGGGATCGATCCCACAACCCTGAGATCATGACCCAAGCAGAAATCAAGAGTGGCTCAACTGACTGAGCCACCCAGGCGCCACTAAGAAATACGATCTTTTAATGGAAAAATGCTATTTTTCTAGTACCTGAGATGGAGAGAACAGGAAAGAAAATCAAAAGGAAAACTTCTCACTAAAATATTGAAACTCTCTCTCTAAACTCTATTTCTCTCCATAATCAGGAAAATATTGATAAATATTGGCCCTAATTTACTAAGGTACAAATGAATTTCAGATTAGTGTGAAAGCTAAAACCTCACAGTCTGCTCATGAGACTTTCTTATACCTGTCTCTATCACACACACATAGATCTCACTATTATTATCTGAAACTAGTTGGTTGTTGGTTAATTCTTTACTGATCCCTTGAGGAACACGATTTGGAAACTACTAAAATAACATATTAATTTACTTTTACTATCCTAGCAAAATAAGTCTGTGTATGTGTATTCATTTTTAATCTAATCTAAGCTGCACATAACTAAGGAAGGTAACAAAATTTGAAGAAATAAAATAACTTACAATAAAAGGAGACCGGATGTTATTAAAATATATTTTTTAGATAATGCTCTAGTACCCCAGAATACTGAAGTATGTAATATATTCCAGGCACTTAGATTTCCTCTGTTCATGAGATTACTAGAAACCATTTTTTTAGAGTCAGTTTGATCCACTCTGTTGATTTAAAAAAAAAAAAAAAAAAAGGTGGCGGGGGCAGGGGGCTTCCAGATTCCACTAAAGATAGTTACGCCAAAGTTCGTAGAAAACCAACAGACTGTACCACCACCTTCGTTGTTTGTGCTCATCAATGTTTAGCCCCAAAGTAGTACCCTTTTAGGGGAAGGCTAACAATAAGCTAATTCTCTCAAACATAAGATTACATTTTTTCCTCTGATGTTCCTGTGGTGACATCCTCAAAGATAAAAACACTGTACTATGAAGCATCATTTTCCGTTTTTACCTAAAATTTAAACACCATAATCCAAATCCTGAGAAGCACCTACAACATTCTAACTGTACACAATTAAAACAAAACAAGCAAGAACAACAAAAGGAAGACAACAATTATTTCCCAAGCCATGATTACTGCTTTCTTTCTATCTGACTCGGGTGGACATTCCCCCAAACTTTCAAACATTCTGAAGTAAAGATGTGTATACATCCACGTCTTCACCTCACATCCTTTTCTCCTCTTTGATTTCTGGAAAGAAAATGCCAGAACAGACTGCCCAGAATGACAGATAAGGTCAAAATCCTGCTAACATGAGTACTTACACTAGGAAATATACCAAAAAGAAGACACATACAAGAATCTGATCAGACAAATAACGTTCCTTTTCCGTGAAGCCTTTGCATTCATTACTCTATGCAAACAAGAATAAAATGTCAATTACAAAGGTAAACACATCCCTGTTAATAAAATGAGTATCTACCATCTAACAGCAAGCAACAGACATAATAAAGGGCATTTTGCAAATTCTGCATTCTTTCTTTCTTTGGCTCACCACAGTGCTCACTGTACATATAAGGCCCCTCCTCACCCTAGGGGACCAGCATCCTCCACTCTAATGACTGTCCCTTCAGTCACTCACACCAATGGCCGGATCTTGAACCCATCATCACCTAGAACTCTTCCTCTTCTAATACCTTAAACTCTCCCAATACAACTCCACTCCTCCTGGATCTGTCACTCCCTTAATCCCATTAAAGACCTACCGTTCTCATCCAGTAAGTTAGCCACACCTCCTGGCCTCCATTTTCCCCCAGACCATCAATTTGCTCCTTTCTTCAATTCCATCTCAATTCCACTGAAACCACAATGCCCATTAATGACTTTCTTGTCAATCTTTTCTACCCCCTTGCTTCCTTGTCCGTCTGCTGTACATCCCAACAAAGCCCCCAATCCCGAAGGATCCCACCTGCGTTCTCCATTCATATGCCTTGGGTTTCCAAGCTCGGTTAGAGAAATTAAAAATAGCACAGCTCTACAGACTGGTCCTCCACAATCCAGCAAGTTTCCTCATGAATCCCTCTTTAGAACCCAGATTTCAATGGGCTGAGGAGGGAATTAAAGGCATATAGCAGAAGAAGGGAGTTTAGGAGTTTGCATTATGTTCAACAACGTTTGGAGATAAGGAAAGGCTGGTATGCAGAGGGAACAGAAACAAAGAAATTGGATCATGCTGAGGTATGAGAGGGCTGGTAACTGGAGGAAGTTTGGAAGCAAGAAGATGAAGAGGCCCAACGTTCCTCCAGAAGCAGAACAAATGGGAAGAATCCACGGTTTCACATTTTACGAAAATAACATATTTGCTTCAGTAATACAAGTTAATTGAAAGGGTTTATCTCCAATGCAACCCAGAGTTTAAGTTCTTGCGTAGTAAAAGCCCAAACCGAAATGAGACAGACTGGGTTTGAATTCTGGAGCTACCACTTCCTAGCCACGTTGTTTCCTAGACAAGGTATTGCATCCTTGCCTCGGTTTCTTCATCTGTAAAATGGGGATAATTCTAATACCTACATAATAGGGTTGCTGTTTAAATGGGAGGAGTTAATACACACCACGTAGTTGGAATGGTGGCTGGCACACGATATGCACTATATTAAATGTCAGCTATCATTCTGGATAAAAACTTAGCATGCTATTTAAATGCTCTTGTGTTCAGTCCACTACAGAGAATGTACTGGACTTCCCTGACCCCCATACTCTCAACTTAATCCCTACCAGCCTTCTGGGTCTTCTTTGACAAGTCTTCTCTGGCTCTTCTCCCTCCTCCCTGCTAAATACCTGGGTTAAATGAATCTCTTCTATTCTTGCACAGCACACTAGGTTTACGTTCTCACAGGGTATTATACTTTTCATCAATTCATCTGTCTCCCCCTTCCCCAAAACTGAATTGTGAGTTCTTCCAGGATGAGAGCTATCTTTTCTAAAATTTTTTGAACATTTATTCATTTTTGAGAGACAGAGAGAGACAGAGCATGAGCGGGGGAGGGGCAGAGAGAGAGAGAGAGAGAGAGAGGGAGACACAGAATTCAAAGGAGGCTCCAGGCTCTGAGCTGTCAGCACAGAGTCTGACATGGGGTTGGAACTCATGTATCGGGAGATCATGATCTGAGCTGAAGTTGCACGCTTAACCGACTGAGCCACCCAAGCACCCCAAGAGTGATCTTTTCCGATTAAACTTCAGGGGGTTTAAGAATAAGTGATGTATGCAACTGATGAATGGATAAAGAAATTGTGGTTTATATACACAATGGAGTACTACGTGGCAATGAGAAAGAATGAAATATGGCCCTTTGTAGCAACGTGGATGGAACTGGAGAGCGTGATGCTAAGTGAAATAAACCACACAGAGAAAGACAGATACCGTATGTTTTCACTCTTATGTGGATCCTGAGAAACTTAACAGAAACCCATGGGGTAGGGGAAGAAAAAAAAAAAAAAGAGGTTAGAGTGGGAGAGAGCCAAAGCATAAGAGACTCTTAAAAACTGAGAACAAACTGAGGGTTGATGGGGGGTGGGAGGGAGGGGAGGGTAGGTGATGGGCATTGAAGAGGGCATCTTTTGGGATGAGCACTGGGTGTTGTATGGAAACCAATTTGACAATAAATTTCATATTAAAAAAATAAAAATAAAAATAAAAATAAAATAAAGTTGCATAGTAAAAAAAAAAAAAAGAATAAGTGATGTATATAAATCAGTATACCATCACACTTAATGGGTAACAATAAAGGTTAAAATAAATTAATAAATCAGTTCTACTAGTCTCAGATGATCGTTCTTTCTTTCTTTCTTTTTAATTTACTTCCAAGTTAGCATATAGTGCAACAATGATTTCAAGAGTAGATCCCTTAATGCCCTGACCCATTTAGCCCATCCCCCCCCTCCCACAATCCCTCCAGCAACCCTGTTTGTTCTCCATATTTAAGAGTCTCTTATGTTTTATCCCCCTCCCTGTTTTTGTATTATTTTTGCTTCCTTCCCCTTACATTCATCAAATAACTGTTTTATGCAAGAAAGCAAACAAGTTGTCTACTTAGTATCTCTCATTTATAAAATGTGCTGCAGTTAAACTCTAAAGTTAAAAAATGTAACTACCCCCTGAGCCCTTAAAGAGCACTACTGTACCCCAAAGAATTACCACACACATACTTCTGCAATGCTTCCAAATTCAGAATACGCATACACATTACTCAAGTAACTCCTTCCAAAATAAATCTGGTAACGGCTTAAAAGAAGTAAAACTGTTATCTACTTTGTAAAGCAAAATATTTAACTCCCAAGCACACATCTTTTCCTAAACCACAGATCATTCTATTACCAGAAATTGACACTTCCCCCTCACTGATGATCAGAAACTGACTAGTGTCCATTTCTGTCTCTGCATAAACCTAAAGAGAGAGAGAGAGAGAGAGAGAGAGAGAGAGAGAGAGAGAGAAAGGAAGGAAGGAAGGAAGGAAGGAAGGAAGGAAGGAAGGAAGGAAGGAAGGAAGAAGGGAGAAAGAAAGAAAGAAAGAAAGAAAGAAAGAAAGAAAGAAAGAAAGAAAGAAAGAAAGAAAGAAAGAAAGAGAGAAAGAAAAAGAAAACTGAAGGCGGCACAATTTATATGACATTCAAAGTATGGGCGGTTTCACTGTGTGGTATAATTACTCTACCTGCACTTTTTGTTTAAGCTAACTTTTCAGAACATCTTTTCAACGTATGCATATGAAACATGTATCAAAGCCAAGCTATTTTTCCTTTTCTTTTCCATTTTATATTTATTTTATATAATAAGTCTTAGAGACTTCTTACACTTACACTACTGACCAACAACAGAATTACTACCCAGAAGTTAACAGTATGGCAGAGCATGTATACCAGATCATCATATTTTGGGCAGGAAAAAAGAGAACTTAAAAAAAAAAAATTCCATGTTCCAACTACTAAGAAAATAGAAGCCTAATATGTACCACATAGTTCAAAACTGAAATTCAATTGGAGATGCAGTATTCTCAAAAATTCTGAAATAATAAATGAAAAGAGGGCAAGAAGAAGAGAAAACCTGAAAGAGGGAAATGTGAGAAAAGGAAATTTGGGCAATGATGAAAATTTATGCCCTGTTTCTAAAGGTCCTTTATAAATCCAAACTCATTTTAAAATTTGGGGATATAAAAATTGAATAATGCATATAACCTGACTTACTTACAAACTTACATTTAGCATTAAAGTTAAAGCACCACTGTTCAGAGTTATCAATTTACTTATGCCTTTCACGGCAATTAAAGTTATAAACATATCATTGTTTTAAAAAATAACAACACCTCATTTCTATCAGCCTATGAGAAACAGACAAAACTCTGATGGAAGAAATTATCAACATAAAAGCAGAAGGAAAATAAAGGATATGGTCTTCCTGTCTTCCATACAGTGCTAAGAAATACAGGAATCACTAAATTTCAATTTTTTAAAAACCCACTGTATAAAAGCAAACACATTTTACTTGGAAATCTGAAATCGAGAGTCTCTTTTTAACTCTAAGATCTTGGCCAGGTAACTTAACTCCTCTCTAAATGGGGGAGGAGGAGCTTAGGGGCTTCAAATCCCTTCCAGATCTAAAAATTATAGATATTACCTTCTATTCATTCATTTTTTTATATAAATATTTTTAAATATTTATTTTTGAGAGAGAGAGAGAGAGAGAGAGAGAGAGAGAGAGAGAGAGAGAGTGTGTGTGTGTGTGTGTGTGTGTGTGTGCTCGTGCGTGCATGTGCAAGTAGGGGAAGGGGAGACAGATGCGGACAGAGGATCCGAAGCTGGTTCCACACTGACAGCAGAGAGCCGGAGGTGGGTCTCAAACTCAAAAACCGCAAGATCATGACTGGAGCTGAAGTCAGATGCTTAACCGAAGTCGGATGTCCAGAGGCACTCCTCTATTTATTCTTTATTAAATAAATTTTAGGCTTCGCTCCCTCTACGACTCCTCTCATAAGGAGGTACCATGAGAAGTGGCTCCAAGTACAGCTACAGAAATCAGACTCCAGGATCTGGACCCTGGCTCTCCCACCCAGGAGCTGGGTGGTCCCAGACAAGTTATTCCAGCTCCCCGAGCCTGTTTCCTTGTGTATGAAACAGAGTACCTATCCTCATAAGGTTGTTGTGCGGATGAAAAGAGAAAGCACTGAGCACACTGCTGGCACACAGTAAGATGCCTAATTAATGCTAGCCGGCATTATTCTGTTTGGTGGTTTTTAAAAACGGTATTACTCTTTCCATCAAGTAGATACATAATAGTTTACTTAACAATTCCATTTAGGTGGTTTCTAAATTTTACCTTTTTTAAATAAAGGAGGAGATATAAACACTTTTGTGCATAAAACCTTTCCCAAACTTAGGGCATTTCCTTAGGATATTTTCAAGAGGTTAAATCACTGGATCAAAATATATGGATATTTTAAGGCTTTACAAAGAGAATGTATAGATTTTCACTTCCACATATGAAAGCGTCCAGTTCACTTTCATAATTAGTTTCATTTCTAATATGATTTAAAATGTTTCTCAATGTTGCTATAATTTTACCATTTGATTATTTGTGAGGCTGAGAATTCTTTGTTTAAAAATATTTTAAGAACAACCTCATCCAAAAATTTTTAAGCAAAGAAAAAAGTAAAACACACAGAAATAAGGAAATTAAAAAGGAGTAGAAGATTAAAACAAGCATAAAATTAGAATGTAAATATGTAAAGTTATTAAACTAAAGCATAATTTGGCACTAAGAATCCTACTGGCTAAAGCCAAGAAGAAAATGTTCTGAACTTTGCTTTGGGAGGGCAGGAGTCAGGGCACAGCAGCATTCAATTCCTCCCGAAAAACAAGACTTTTTTCAGATATTTAGGATCTGAAAGATATTTCTTAGACGGGTCTTCATGAAAAGGATACAAAATGACTTAAGGACGACAACACTCTCCACAAGAAATCTAACAGAGGGCTCAATTGTTGTAACTGTATTACCCTTAAATTTTGAAAGTATAAGAAGTAAAGTAACTCACTAAACCTAGTGTTGGCATCTGAAACTCAGTATTCTGGTCATTTCCTGAGTTCATACTGTACCACTACCTACCATTTCTGCTGTCCCTATACCTCCATGTTGGCAAATCTCCAGAACTGAAGGCCTGACCAAACTGAGACCAGCTTCTCTACAATTTCTCAACTGCTTTTGTTGCCTTATTTTATATATTTGCAAAAACACAGATTTTCTTGCATATACTCTAGAAAGTATATATAAACTTGGGAAAAGCCAAAGAGGGACACACAAAGTTGTCTGTCCTTTGCAATAACTGAGGTACATTATTAGTAATGTCATTGGAGGACCTTCCTGAACCAAAAATCTAACTATATTTTGTAATCCGAAACATTTTTAAGATCTTATTTTTAAGTAACCTCTACACCCAACGTGGGCTCGAACCTACAACCTGGAGACCAAGAGTCACATGCTCTACCTACCAAGCCAGGCAGGCAAACCCTGAAACATCTAAAAAGTATCTTTCCAGGGGTGCCTGGCTGGTTCTGTCAGAAGAGCATGAGACTCTTGGGGCACCTGGGCGGCTCAGCTGGTCCGACTCTTGATTTCAGCTCAGGTCACGATCTTGTGTTCAAGACCCGCATCAGGCTCTGCACTGACAGCTGACAGACAGAGAGGATTCTCTCTCTCTCCCTCTCTCTCAAGATAAACTTAAGAAAAAAAAAAAAAAAAAAAAAGAACTTAAAAAAAAAAAAAAAGAACAGCATGCAACTCTTGATGTCAGAGTCGTAAATTCAAGCCCCACAATGGGGGTGGAGATTATAAAAACAAAACAAAACAAAACCAAACTTAAAGAAAAGAATAATAAAATAAATGTTTCCAATATCAAATGCTGAAACCTTTCAAATTTTCTAATGCTATAGTATGCATATATCTATATTACTTCTGCTTTTATATGTAAATCTTAAATATTGATAATACGGCTTAGCTGACATTCTTCTCAATTACATATTTGTAAGCAAAGATAAATGTAGGCTTCCAAAAGTATTATTTTATCTTGCCATTTAGAAAGTAAATGGGTATGAAAAATACAGCTTCTTGCCCAGACTAAATGACTGATATAAACAATTTTACAATAAAATCTTATCACAGTTTTTGTAAATTATTTGGGTCATATAATGGATTTCAGCCATGCTGAAATTTCTCTGCAACATTTTAACAACCATTTTAAAAATTATTACCCCAAACTCCTTCTCTTTGAGAACTGAGTTCTGGAGTTTCCTAAAGGGTAACATACATATAAAGACCCTTAAAAAAAGAAAGTTTGACTTGGCTCTTGGAAGAATACGTTCTTAGTCTTTTCTCCCAGGCCTCTCTAAACTATAGGCATTAAAGCTAAAGAAAATCTGGACACGAAGACCTGTGATCAAAATCCGGTAATCCTATTTTATGATATGAAGGGCTTAAGTAAATATTGTAGCAAAATGAATAGCCTTACTATATTTATTTGAGTGGGTTCCATCTAAGGGAGAAAAAAGTAACAGGAACGATAAAGGAGGGGTGGCAGAAAAGACACTGAAGACAAACGTCATGCACTGAAGTTTTGCCTGAAGCCACCCCTTACCAAAGCTGCGACCGCTCATGTTCCTTCCCCCAGCGCAGGCCATCTTAAGAAATTCTGAAGACAGACAGAACGTTCATCATCTAATCCATGGCTGCATTTTACAGATAAAGAAATTTCTGCCCAATGATATTAAGACCACAGAAGTAAACGGTGGCAAAATGAGTAGCGGAACCTTTTCACAATGTGGACAAGAAACCACACATTCGGGCTTCTCAGGTCCCACGGGATAATAACAAATGTTAGTTAATGCTATTTTTCCATCTCTCAGTCAGGCACCCTAAGTACCTGCATTCTTTCTTCCTACTAATGACATGAAGTTAAAATGACGAGGACAAAATTGTGCTTTGTGTTCTCACAGCAGCTAGGAGACGATTCAGATGTTTTGGCTTTCATAACATTTGCTATTCTTCCTCTCATGTTTGTGTCATTTCCTAAAAGATGCTGATGGAAAATGGCTATGTAATGCATAATATTAAGATCTCCCTCTTCAGAAAATGAAGTCCACAAAAATCAGAGGCTGTCCTCATTTCATTTTCACTCCACAGGCCCAAGGTCTTACTCTAGAAAAACACCTTTTCAGGGATGGGATTGATTCCCACACATATTCCACTAATTTAGTATGTTTAGATTAGCAGTTCTCTAACTTTATCTCAGGGCCCCTTCATACTCTTAAAAATCACTGAAGGTCCTGTGGGAGGCAGGTTTCAGGTTTCTAAGCCAGGTCTTAGTCTCGGTGCCTTTGTGCAGCCTCCTCCTCCCCTTGAGTGTGGGGCTGGACAAAGTAATTTACTTCTAACAAAAGGGATGGAAGATCACTGCTACGGTTAGGGTATACAGACTGATTCCTAATGCCTTCTTGACCCTTGAACAACATGGCTTTGAAGTGGGCAGGTCCATTTATTTTTGGATTTTTCTTTTAAGAGTTGACCAGCAAAATCCACAAGGCATTTATTTACAACTGCCCACTCTAGTCTCCACAGGACTGGATTAAAGGCGACTGGCACAGGGGTTACACCTGCTGCCCTCGGAGTACTGGGGAGGCCATCAGCAGCTCCTGGGGCTCCCCCGTGCTGAGTGAGTGATCGGTGGAGCCTGGGGTCTGGCGGGCAGGAGGCGAGGCTAAAGCAGAGAAGCACATGCCCAGAAGCAGGTTTGCGCGGGGCAGGAGATCCCCAGTCCCCACCTCAGTCCTCGCAATGGGTCAGGGCAGCCGGGACCTGAACTACTCCCAGCAAGATGTCAAGCCCCAGATGCCAGAGGGCAGCACCCAGCCTGAAGCCTCCCAGCAGCCGGCACACTCACGTGTGGCCGAAGCTGCCGATGGCCGTGGGCTAGTGGTATACCTCCAGGCAGAAGGGGTAGCTGTAGGGTGCCTCCAGGCCCCTATTGCCACAGGCCACCCTCCAGCTGCCCTGCCGAGCCAAGGCCACCAGGCTGCGAAACATCGCTATTCCCTAGCCTGGCCCACCTACGTGTGGATTTTTCTCAATAAATACATACATGTACAGTACTGTAAATCTGTTTTCCTTATGATTTTCTTAACATTTTCTTATCTCTAGCTTACTTTATTCTGAAAATACAGTATATAACACATATATAAAATATATGCTGATCAACTGTTTATACCTATCAGTAAGGCTCCTAGTCAACAAGTAGACTTACCATAGTTAAGTTTTGGGGGAGTCCAAAGTTATAGGGGGACAGGGCCAGACACCTAGCCCACAGGGTTTTCAAGGGTCCCAGTTCTGGCCAACACCTGACTGCAGCCTTTTGAGAAACTGAAGCAGAAAGTTCAGCTAAGCTGCGCCCAGATTTCTGACCCACAAAATCTCTCCCTCTTCTTTTACATACTATCCTCCAACCTAAGAACTATTCCCAATTCCAAACCAGAGCCCATATTATCACACTGCCCCAGCCCTTCACTTCAGTAAGCTGAGCAGAGAAAGGGCTTTTGCTATATGAGACTCAGTGTTCAGGATTTTCAGAGCCAGTATGAATAGGAAATTGGCAATGTGATTTAGAACATGGACCGACCCAGAGAGACTATACTCTGGGTCAGTTACAGAGGGCACATATGGATAAGAGGGCAAAAGAAGAAACGGTTCTACGTGATGGCTGTTAAGATCTGTGTCTTCTACTGCGCCTATTAGTATGGTTTGGTTTTTTGTTTGTTTTTTGAGTAGGCTCCACGCCCAGTGCAGAGCCCAATGCAGGGCTTGAACTCACAACCCTGAGATCAAGACCTGAGCTGAGATCAAGAGTCAGATGCTTGACTGAGCCACCCAGGCGCCCCTATCAATGTTTGTGGTGGTGGACATGATGCTAATTACATGGGACATGGAAAAAGGAAGAATGTCAATCCTGAAACTAATTCAAGAAAATTGTTTAATGAATATTTACTCAATTATCTACTAGAAGCTAAAATGAGGTACTAAGATTAACAAAACTTGGCTCCTATCCTCATGGAGCTCAAAGTCTGAGATGTAGACCTTAAGAGTAAAATTAAAATCTACTTTGCAAAGAATAAAAATTACATAACATGGTGTTGACTTTGTGGTTTTATTTGATCTCAATAAATGTAGTCTTCCACAGTTTATTGCTTATCTTTTGACATCTTAAAATCAAAGGAGCCTTTTTAAATATGGATAACCATTTGCTTTGTGTGTTTGTAACTTTGTATGACACATTAAAACTTAGAGCATTTGTTTACACTTGCATTTTTACCATGAGGTTCCAAATCATCAAAAGATTTGAAAATAATACGAACAAAGAGCTTCTATAAACTTACAGGTTCTTGGGGCGCCTGGGTGGCTCAGTCGGTTGGGCGTCTGACTTCAGCTCAGGTCATGATCTCACGGTGTGTGGGTTCAAGCCCCACATGGGGCTCTGTGCTGACAGCTCAGAACCTGGAGCCTGCTTCAGATTCTGTCTCCTTCTCTCTCTGCCCCTCCCCCACTTGTGCTCTGTCTCTCAAAAATAAATGAATGTAAAAAAAAAAAATTTTTTTTTTTAAATAAAAAAAAACTTACAGGTTCTGGGGTGGGAAAAATTTATAGGTTTCAACTCCTAGGCAATGTGCTCAGCAATTTATGTGCATTATCATATTTAATCCTATACACAGCTATGTAAGGAAGGATTTTTACAGTGAAGTTCTTAGAGCCTAGGTTTCTCTAAGTACCTCAAATAATACCTGACACATAGTAGCACTGAAATATTTGCTGAAGGAAGAAAGTTACCGGGCAGGTATTCAAACATCAGTTTGTTAGATGGCTGGGCCAGTATTCTTAATTACCATGCAATGATGCCCCAAGTTAAAACATGAAATAGATCTGAAGGCAGAAGCAGGCGATCAGAAGCAGTTATATAGAGGCACTAAAGAATAACAGATCCTGCCTCCACTAGGAGACATTTCCTCAAAATTCAACTGAGTCAAAAAGAAAGAATTCACTTTGGGAGACTAAGGAATGAGAGAGAAAGAGAATATACTCATACGTTTACATATGAATAAGTATGATATACCACCATTTTCTGAATTTTTATTCATGTACAGATAAAATATTTATTCTACTAAAAGCAGATATCATAAATCTGAAGTGTCATTTCATAGCCAAAAAATTATTACAAACTCACGAAGGTTTTTTTTCATTTTTTTGTTAATAAAAACAAGTAACAATTCCAAACCTCAAGAGTTGAGTCCATTTAAGTCAGTTAAGTTATGGCTCCTGATCTGGATTAATTTTACCTCAAGGGTATATAGGTAAAAGTTAAGCTGTGGAGAAAAACATCCAGTTTCTCATCCATTTCAGGACAAAATCTAGTCAATTCTATAGCTTAGACCATCTTGTGAGATGGACTCAAGCATTTAGTGTTTCAGCACGTCACCTGCGGAAGAAAGTTCATCTTAGAATCTTTCTGTGATGGGGGCACCTGGGTGGCTCAGTCAGTTAACGTCTGACTTTGGCTCAGGTCATGATCTCATATGTAGCTCCTGAGTTCGAGCCCCGCGTCGGGCTGTGTGCTGACAGCTCAGAGGCTGGAGCCTACTTCGGATTCTGTGACTCCATCTCTCTCTTCCTCTACCCCCTACTTGTGCTCTGTCTCTATGTCTCTCTCTAAAATAAATAAGCGTTAAAAAAAAAAATTTAAAACAAGAATCTTTCTTTGATCTGGGTCCTTACATCATCAGCTTTTCATCTGTTTTTCAAATACCAGCTGTAACGGTCTTTCAGAATTATCAAGGGCAAGAACCCCTTCGAAGAGGTCCAGACCAGAGCAATGGCACACAAATCTTCCCAAAGATGTCCACGTCCGATGGTTTCTCTTCTGTCGCTGTAATGCTGAAAGTTGCATTCATGGCATTTACTCCGTCACTAGACACGCAGGACCACTCAGTCTTGACACCTCAACGCCCAAAACAAAAAGTATTAAAGCCGGTGCTCATTGGTTCATCCACAGTTAACATCCACAATACTTCCTAGAAGTGCAAAGGAGCAAGTAGCACTTAAACGCATAACTATCCCTAAAAATATTTTACCACCCAACAGATAACTTCATTTCCAGATCTTGAAAAAAGCAGTTGACTGCTATAAGAAAAGAATTTCTGCTACAACTGTCTTTCCTAACCCATCAAATATGGAAGTCAACTAAAGTTAACTGAAAACTGGAATCAATACACTTAAATCATTTTAAACTAAATTCAACGCTTCCCAGTTACGTTAACTTTGGGAAATGACATAACTTCCCCGTGCTTTGGTTTCCACATCTACAAAATACAGATAACAGTATGTGTATCGTGGTGTTGAGGTGAGGATTAAATGAGATAATCCACAGGAAGAGTGGCACATGAGCTTAAAAACAAACCTGATAAACTCTTTATTTTATACAACCCAGACCATTCTATCTTGAGCTAACGCCACCAACTACGGTTGTTATTTAATTTTTCAGCTGAAGCAACAAACCTTGCTGTTATTTACCCATAGCAAATTTTGCTTTACGATTCTTGTAACAGCATCACTTCACCTCCTCAATTAGCTTTGCTGACTATCAGTATGTTTACAACCCAGAAGTACCTAGAAGGCAAGGGGATCTCTGACTCCTTCTTTTCAAACAAAATATTTCATTATTTCACCTGGCACTAACAGAAAAGATTCTGTAGACCATTTGGAGTCAGGCCTGTAAGAAGACAAATAGGTTATAACAGAAGAGATGGCTCCACTAAGGTTATTGCTTTCCACTGGCCAATGAGAAGCAGGTGAGTGAAAGAGGGGAGAAGGAGGAGAGCTGGTTTACTGCTATCTCCTGGGTGACAGTTTCATTACGAAACAAGTAGTCTCCTAACTCAAAAGTCCCAGAGTCGAGTTCTGAATCAGAATGGAAGTTCCCATAAACAAACATAATGAAAAACCTGGGAAGGGCTTTAAACTACCACAAAACAGTACCTTCATCAGGACATGGACACATTTATTAAAGATGTCTGTGCAGGAACACGAGAAAAGGGGAGTTAAAACAACAGCTGACCTTCAGTTATCTATGAGACACTGATCTTGGAACAAATTAACAATTACCGCACAAGCTCAGGCAAGGCATGAACCCAAATCACGTATCTGTTGTCCCGCATGTGAAGTTGGGAACGGCAGGAATCCCTTCTCTACTTAACTATTTCCTGACTTTAAATATTTTTCCCTCCTTTAAAGCAATAAAGGTACCAAGTATATAAAAAACACTCCTAAATTACCTCTAAATAATGGCCAGAATCCATTTCAACTCTATACTTTTTCCACTACCGTGTTAATTCCTCCACCACCAACCAAAAGCACACTTCTTCCAATTTCTTCATCCTTTCATTATTTTACCTACTTGGCTTGAAGAAGGCTCTGTCTTTGCAACTGAGAATCTTAATCAGGTTTCCTACGTTTATACTCCTAAGTGAATGCCTACGCATACATTTTGACCATTTTCTTTCTTTTTTTTGTTTTTAGTTTATTTTCTGAGACAGGGAGAAGTTTATTTTTTGAGAAGGAGAGGGGCAAAGAGAGAGGAAGAGACAGGATCCCAAGCAGATACCAGGCTGTCAGCACGGAGCCCAACAAGGCTTGAAACTCTCGAATCATGAGCTCATGACCTGAGCCAAAATCAAGAGCTGGACACTTAACCAACTGAAACACCCAGGGACCCCTTGACCATTTTTTTTTTTAACTTTTTTAACGTATTTTATTTATTTTTGAGAGACAGAGAGAAAAAGAGCACGAGCGGGGGAAGGGCAGAGAGAGAGGGAGACACAGAGTCCGAAGCAGGCTCCAGGTTCTGAGCGGTCAGCGCAGAGCCTGACAAAGGGCTCGAACCCACGAAGCACGAGATCATGATCTGAGCCAAAGTCAGATGCTTAACCGACTGAGCCACCCAGGCACCCAGCCTTGTCTATTTTTCTATTGAGATATTTGTCATTTATTTTTGATGTCTAAGAGTATTTAATACATTAAGAAAAAATTAATTCTTGGGGAGACTGGGTGGCTTAGTCGGCTGAGCATCTGACTTCGGCTCAGGTCATGATCTCAGGGTCCGTGAGTTCTAGCCCCGCATCCAACTCTTTGCCGATAGCTGAGAGCCTGGAGCCGGCTGCTGATTCAGTGTCTCCCTCTCTCTCTGCCCCTCCCCTGTTCATACTGTGTCTCTCTCTCCTCGCCCCCCCCCTCTCTCAAAATTAAATATTAAAAAAATAAATTTAAATAAATTAAAAAAAAAGAAAAAGTTAATTCTTTCATATAGGCTAGTATTTCCTCCCACAATATTGTATGACTCCATTATATCTGTAGATTCTTTTCGCAGATAGAACCTTCCATATTTACACTCTGAAATCTATCTTTTCCTCTTCTGAGTTGTGTGTCATGTCAAAAGGCTTTCCATCCCTAATATTAAATTAAAATTATCCCTACTTTTGTCCCAGTACTTTTCCAAGTTTTCTTTTAAACATTCAAATCTTTAATCCCTCCAGAACTCATTTTTGTGTACGGCATAAAGTATAACTCTGACACACAATTTCTTTTTTCAGAGAGCCAACTGTCCTAATACCACCTGGTCCCTCTACCTAATGTCAAGTTCAATCATGTCAGGCTCCTAAATTCTGGTTTAATGCTGACAGGAAACTTTCATGTCTGCATTAAAGTGATCACTTTTCAAAGCATATTGTTTCAAGGGGCTACGTATTCTGCTTCTAGCATTCCCAGCACCTGCTAGAATGAAAATAAAAGGGAAGGCTGGGATGGGAGTATCAAATTTGACTACAATGCCAAAATATAACCATTAAGGCACCAGAGCAGTTTATCATGCATGTGCACACCTGCCATATGCATTAAAATGACCACTTGAACTGCTGCCTATGGACAGCACTTTTATTTACGTTCTTTTACTCTCGCAGGGCAGTGAAAACTAGGAAGATAAACATATTTATCGTATCTGAGAGTGAACTATGTCTTAACAGCATGGCAAACAAGAACAACATGGGAGTGGAGATTCACAGACAATCCAAATACCAAATATCAATCTTCTCCCTTATTTATAACACCTTTTAAGCAGACCGTTCAACCGAGTTTTCTTTGCCAGTGGCAAACAATGTTCTTAGAGGACAGTGCCTGGATTAAGAACAGGAAAGGGAAGCCCGGAAAACAAAAATTTTCAGGATGTGCTTAGCACTGCTCAGGACAAAATATACCTTAGCCAGCAGGAATTATGACCATTATCATAATTAATTAGTTTCCTTGGCCTTGACCAAGAGTCATTAAGCAACTCTTCTGATTATAATTTGGCTTCTCCTAGAGCAAGATTACGTCCTGCTGAATGGCCGGCAATTCCAGTCCACTGTGCAACTGACTACACTTCCCATGATGGGTTAACACAAACAAGCGTTGTTTCTATTCCTGTCAATCCTGTATTTGGTTAGCAAGAGTCAGTTCCCTTGAACTCCATTACCTGCCAGTATGATAGCACAATCGAGTTTCTGAGAAGCAGGCCTGCCAAGGAGCCTGACATTGAGGGGCCGCCAGAAGGGCCGCCTAGTCTTCCTGAACAGGGCCATCTTCTCCACTTTCAAAAGTACCAACGAAGAGAATGGCAAAGCCGGCGCAGCCCATATGTATTCCAAAAAGACTTCTTACTGCCAGGAATTCTGTACTTATGTGAGCACAGATATATCTCCTTCCTCAACAAAAAGTTGAGAGAGTAGATATGAAAGACTGGCCAAGGATATGCACTCTAATTATTCCAAAATCTCTTCCTCTTCTAGCTCAGATTGCTTTGAATCATCCACCACCTAATGCCTTTATTGGAGGTACTCTGGCTGATGTGTTTGGCCTAGAGAAGGGCATCATGAAGTCTGCTGGTGCATCCATAGTAGGCGACTAACTAGGAGCCCACTGCTCCTTCCGTTTCATGGGATCCTGTTCAAAGAGGGCCTCAAAGGAGAACTTTCCTTCTGATCTTAGGGTCAAGGAATTGTGCTGTTCTTAAAACAAAAGTGTGTTTGCTTTTAAATGTTATGGACATAAACTGACTAGGTTTCTTTCTTTGCACCATCTAATAGGAAGCTTAGAGAAATACTTGTGCTCCACTGAAAGGAAATATTAGATTTTTATATTAGGCCTCTGATTTTATTTTATATCTGTATTTTGCATTTCTTACTAGTTTATGAATCTTTATAAACCACCTTAAATTTGGGAGGAGGGGATGAAAAGAAACAAACGGATAGTCTGCATTAATGCATCGTAAGAAATTTTTTTTTTTTTTTAATTTAAGGCATCAGGAAAAAAAAAGTCACATGAGAAGTCAAGGAAAAGGAAGGATTTAAAGGGATTTAAAGAATAGAATATATGGATTGAAAGAATAAAAATCTTAATTAACTAGGGAAAGAAGGAAGGGAAATTAACATGAAAAGAGGTACAGAGAAAAGATTAGAGAATATCCCAAATAATTTATATAAATTAAACAAATGGCAGTAAAAAATGAGTGTAAACTTAATCAAGTGTACTGTATGGTTAAGGATATATATGATGCTTAGAAATATGTATTATTCCACAGGCATCACTCAACACAGTAAAAACAACACAGTTACAGTGGATAAAGAAAACATTAAACTGCTTGATAAAAATGGTCAAAACGTATTACCTGGAAAAACACACATACAGATTGTTACTGTACGCTATGTCTTATCTGAGCTCTCCCCCCCTCCTCCATTAGGAAAAACCCTATGCATCGCAACCATCTGAGTCTACTGACATCTCAGCTTTATTAATAACCCAGCATAGTCTAGGTAGTTTAAACTCCCCAACAAGCTTGATCAAGTTTTTGCCAGGTAACCTCTCTCCTTCAAGGTTGCTGTCATCACGCCTAGCCACTAAGAGACTTTACAATGCTGTCACTGCTGTATGTCAACCCGGCTTCATACAGAACACTGTTGAGCCATCTCCACTCAGAAGTTAAATTATTTTTCCCTATTGTCAGCTTCCTTGTATTTCTTTTTCCCCATGCCCCAGAGAACCCCAAGTTTGCCAGAAGGTTAGACCCCAGTTCAATTTAGCACTGGAAAGATTTTAGGTTGGGTCCCATCAAGTACATCAAGTCTAAATAAACTCCTAGACTGCCCAAATGGCATTATCTTTCCATTCCTCCTTTACCCTTCCCCTCCCAAATATCTGATCAAAAAATTAAAATGCCTTAAGAGCACACAGTTAAGAAAATTATGCTGTCTAGTTTCCCTCTGCTGAAAGGAACATCTTATACAAGGGTAAGGTATGATTCTGCTCTCCAAGATCACAGTGCCACAGCTGACCAGTCCCTACCCAACCTCTGCAACTGTCCCCTATGTCTGAACAGCCAAAAGATGCCTAGAAATAGAAAGCATCTGACTACCAAGGTGATAAATACATCAAGCATTTATTGATTACCATGCAGAAGTCAATGAGAGATCACTTAGAATATGGAGATGTTTCTGCTTATCATTTCTATTCTTTCAAAAATGCACTATTTCTTTTAAACTATGGCTAGTCTGCATACCAGCTGGCTCCAGGTTAGTAAGATCTGGCTGTCAAGGAAGCTCTACTACGTGGGAGGGAAATCAGCTACAGATCCAGGGGAAGGAGGGCAAAGGCCTAACAGTCACATGGGATACTCCATTAAGACAAGCACTGTGGTTCTTACAATCACAAACTCAGGACAATGCCTTGCAAACTGTAAGCATTCAATAAATATTTGCTGTGCATAAACTTGTTAAGTGAAATAGATTATTCTGTAAAGTACTACAAAGAGGCCAAGTAACTAGTCCATTGGCCCACAGCCAGTAAGTGGCAAAGCCAAGATTCCAACCAGGTTGGAGAGTCAGTGTTCCAGAGTCAGTGCTATTTTCACTTCTGTATGTGCTTCTTATGGGGAGACCAATATACCAAAGATCTCTGGGAAAGTACTCAAAGGCACAAGATAAACATGCTAGATATCTCTGGAAAGTAAATTTTACTCAAAGTTGAATCATTTTAAGTATTTGATATATAAAAATATAAAACACCAATGCATTACAAAAGAGAATACAGAATCCATAAGTACTAATTTTAGATTACGCGGCCATGACATTCTCTCATTTTGTAACAGCCCCAGGCTCTCTTTAAGGACACAAGTTCATCCTCCTCTTCCACTAGACGTACAGATAGCAGAAAATCTGAAAATCAAAACATCATCCATACTGGGAAGCCAAAATGGGCCCTTCCAAGCATGTGCTGGATCCGCGGAGGAGGAAGCAGTGGAGATTTGCGTACTCCAGCGAGGGCACGGTCAGGGCAGTCAGGACAAGGTCAGGGCGCAGGGTGATGTGCTCGGGTGCTCCCGGCCCCGCCCACCGGACAGGGCTGGGCCGCAGACCACCAGTTCCTGCGGCAGGCCAGCCCGCACGGTGTGAACCAACAAGTCTGCTCCAAGCCGGAGGGGCTGCCCTGGAGTGAGCTGGCCGCCGCTGTGCAGCTCTGAGAGTCCTCACTTCCCACTGGACTGGTGAAGATTCCACATACAAAATCTCAGGTTACCCTCACTGGTCCACTCCACAAGGCTAGGAAAAGAAATCCTGCCACCCAGTGCATCACCTAAGCAGTCCACCAGCACAGGGACATGGGAGGGCTGACACGTGCAGGTGCGAGAGCAGGAGCTAAGGCCATGAAAAGGGCCGCAAGTTCCTCCACACTGTCGGTGGGTCTCACCATGCAGTGTGGAGAAGACCACCGCTCTCCAGCACCACATAATATAGGTAATGTCTGTACAATTCTTCCCTAATAAACAATTTAGGACAGTCATGTCTGCTTAAAAGTGTTCTTTGTCTGTTAAAACTAGTTGTCTACAGACTGTTGCATGAATATACTCTCAAATTATAAAAGTTCAAATGCAATAGTAGTTGAAGACTGATGGTGTTGTTTCTAAGATAACGCTTTTGTCTTTGCTTTATCTTATTAGGGAATTTATGTCAGTGTTTAAAATGCTGTTTGGTGTAACAAGTGTAAAATTAATTCTATACACGCAGAAAATAAATAAATAAACACAACCTTGCTAAGCACCAAAAACACAGCAAGCAGGTGTTAAATGTCAGGGTAAAATGCAGTCCTGAATCTTACAGAGTTTAAGCTATTCTGAAAATGAGAAACAAGTTAGCCAATAATTAAAAGTGCTAAAATAGATGCTGGAATATCATCTGCAGAAACAGAGAAAAGGTCTCCAACTCTGACTCTGCAGAGTTTGGGGAAATTGGGAAGGCAGTGGGAGAGTTTTAAGAGTTCCCAGTTGGTAACCCAATCTCTTCTCTCATCCCTAAACTGCTTCTCAAAAGACATAGAGGCCTTAATTAATGAAAGAAGGGGGAGGTACTCATGTAAAGACAATATGAAAGTTATACATTTTCAGGAAAACCACAAATATTCTGAAAAGGCTAGAACCAGTGCAAAACAACAAGAAAAAAATCACTGACATGTGAAAGATACACAGAAAAAGAAAAAAATTTAATAAGATGCCCAACATACAATAAAAATATGAAAATGATAATATATTCATAGACATTCTTTATCTATCAACAAAGCAAAAATTTAAAAGAGCTTGTGGGGAAACTGACATTATTAAGCATTATAGATAAAATATAGACTGTAGATAAAAATATAGAATGGTACCTCTCCCAAGGGCAATCTGATAACATGTCCAAAATATTTAAATATGTAACTTTTTTATTCTGTCATTCTTATTCCTAAGGATTTATATTTTAAAAAATATAACACTTTAGGGGCACCTGGCTGGCTTAGTGGGTGGGGCATGTGATTCTTGACCTCAATACTGTCAGTTTGAGCCCCATGTTGGGTGTAGAGATTATTTAAAAATAAAATCTTAATTTTTTTTTTTTTTTTAAATCGGGACACCTGGGTAGGTCATTTGGTTAAACATCCACCTCTTGATCTCAGCTCAGGTCATGATCTCACCATTCATGAGTTTAAGCCCAGTGTTGGGCTATATACTGACAGCACAAAGCCTGCTTGAGATTCTGTCTCTCCCTCCCTCTGCCCCTTCCCCGCTTGCTCGCTCTCTCTCTCTCTCTCTCTCTCAAGATAAATAAAAACTAAAAAAAATAAAATAAAATAAAAATTCAAAAATAAAAATAAAGCACTATAGATGGGATGCTTAGATCAAAAGGGATCAAGTAAATAACTGGTCTGTCTGTACAATAAAATACTGTGTCATTTGTTATTTATGCCACTAGAAGTCATTCAACTAAATAAAGTTCAGAGATCTTAAAAAAAAAAAAAAAAGGAAAAGTAAGGGGGGGAAGTCAGCCTTGAAATTACCCAAAGGTTACTTGCACCTAGCAAATAAATAAGAGTGTTTATCTTACTTACCTCAACAAATTCTAAATAGGGAGCCATGAAAAAATTTAAGCAAAGGGGATGGAGGCAAGTCACAAAACATGTACACTATGATTCCTTTTGTAAAGTATGCGCACACACGAGGGGCAGGCCCATCTGGGGGATGAGTTTGGATGTATGGATGCACATAGTCAGGGGCACATTCCAGGAAAGGGGCTCTAACTGAGCCAACATCATATCGGTCCTCACAGCAGTATGCAACTGACCAGATGAGACTGTGGCCTCACGAGCTGGCAATGGCCCTGATACCGGTCCTTACAGCGTATGTAACTGATGTGATGAGACAAGATTCCAACATCATGTGCTGGCAATGGCCCTGACGCTAAAGTCTACGTCCCTGAAATCACACCATCATTTCTTCCAGCATCACTCATTACATTAGTCTTCCCAGGCAATAGTGATGTTTACAATGTCTTTCATAACATCAGAGGACTTTCACCGATTCCATTCTAACTGATTGGTATATGAATGTGTACGTATTACTCTGCCTAAACGGCATTCGTGGCCAACTGCACGAGAAAGCACCAGGGGAGCGCGAGAGTGGCTCTCAGCAAGGTCGCGTAAAGAAAAATATTTCAGACAACTAAACAGGGTGATGCTGGGCAAGACTAAACAGAGGATACATGATTGAGAACACCAATACTACTAAATGGCTAGCTTATCAGAAACAATAATCAACAGTCATGTTTCCTCAACGGAAAGCTATAGCCCTGGTTTAGGAACAGCTTGGTCAGGGGAGCAGTAAACAAATGCATGCTATTTGCCTGTCTACCAATTTTAAGTCACAACTCATTTGAGAAACATTAAAACATTTTAGACACATGTTCATCAAAAGAATACATAACAGTAGAAGTCCTATTTCCTAGGTAGCAAACTAGGTCATGAAAAAATATAAAATAAATGATGCCCCAAATAAAAATTATCTGAATGCTAACATCTGCAAAGAGCTTCAGTTTTAAATACAATTCTTAACAGAAATCCAAAACGTTCAGGGTTCAGCCATCTATACACAGTTTCAAAATATTTCTATAGCCAACATATGGAGATACCTGAAATCTAGGTTAACATTGGACCTAGTAACCAGTTAGACGTCCATCCCTCCAAACTGCAGGGTCTACAGTTGGTTCTAGACCACAATTTGGGCCTGGGTAAGCGCCTGGGAGCTGTGTGTAAGCGCACTAAGGATAAACTCAAGTAACAGTTGTTAACATACTTCATCATCAAAGTGACTTGAAACAATTTAATGGTTAAAAGCATGAGAATTCTCTTAATTGCTTGCTGCCACAATCAAAACGGGTCAGAGACCCAGATGTGCCACTGAGCCTCTTTACACTGTCGTCTCACGTGAAAGAAGGGATGACAAGCACACACACCTCATGGGGCCACTGCGAAGATTAATATGAAAACGCATATAAAGATTTTGTACAGTAAGTGGCACAAAGACTTGGCGAATGTTATGTATTATTGCCACTGGAAATTCATACATTTGGTAGAAGGTATGGAATCTCTTCCACAGATTTTGCCCGTGTATTGGGCCATTATAAAGGACAAAGAGCATGAAAATAGCCTCGTAATTTGAAAACCATCTTCAGTTCTTGAGCTAAATCTTACTCTTTCTGGACCACCCAGACCAAACTTGAGTTCCCGGAAAGTGCTGTGTTTTCACTGGTTTCAAGAATAATGTATATACTGTTCCTTTCGCTTAGGACATCTGCAATCCTACTTCCCACTCAGCCTTGGACTGATTAACTTGCAGTCATCCTTCATGTCTCAGTGTAAACATCATTTACTCAGGGAGCCCTTCCCAAGTCCTCCTGTCCAGATTAGGTACCCCTATCTCATGCTTAAGGCCCTATCTTATTCAGAGTACTCTGGATTTCCCGTATTTTACTCAATTAAGTATGAACAGTGTTATCTAATGTATGACTTGCCCAGCAGATTATAAACTTTGAAGGCAAAAACTCTATCTGTCTCACCATTCTATCTCCAATGTTGCGTACGTGGCAAGGAATAAAACAAGCTCTATAAATATTTACTGAATTAAATGAATGCAGAAGGACCAGTCAGGTTGGTTAATTATAATCCAGTTCATGCTCACATTGAGAACTAGTACAGTTCCTGATAAGCTTACTGTCTTTGTTCATTCACATTCTAATAAGATGTTTCCAGTTTAAAATCCCAATGCTACCTTTCTGGACGACCCATCTCACATGATTTAGCTCTGTTGCTAAGATAGGATCAAACCTATCATGCTTTATATTCTTAATAAATTTATTAAAATAGTATTCAGATGAAAGCCAAGCTACTCAAAGTATCTGTGTTTACTGGCCTTCATCCAAAAGATAGTACTGAAGAATTCCACAGCTTAAAAAGAAAAAAAAAAAAGTATGAAAACAATCCACAATTCATCAGTGAGAATCCTATGGGCTAGAAAAGTTAAGTGATTTGTTCAACATCAGAAAGCTATACAGTGCTGGGCGCCTGGGTGGCTCAGTCAGTTAAGTGTCTGGCTTCGGCTCAGGTCATGATCTCATGACTTGTGGGTTTGAGCCCCGTGTCAGGCTCTGTGCTGACAGCTTAGAGCATGGAGCCTGCTTTGGATTCTAGCTCCCTCTCTGCCTCTCCCCCACTCATGCTCTGTCTGTCTCTCTCTCTCTCAAAAATAAATAAACGTGAAGGAAGGAAGGAAGGAAGGAAGGAAGGAAGGAAGGAAGGAAGGAAAGAAGCTACACAGTGCTACAGACGGAATAAGGATCCAGGTTTCTTAGTTCTATTGATCTTTCCACTACAGAGACTTCTTTTGTACATTGAGAACCGCTGTTCAAGATAGTGTAAGCAATGGTCGTGAAATGCAACTATCCTTATTTAAATTGTCCTAATCATTCAATGCTACCGAATCATTTGTAAAGTTTTTTTAAACTATGCATGCCCAGACCTCTAGTGTATTAGAAACTCTGGAGGTAAGGCCTAGGCCTCTGCATGTTGAGAGTCCCAGGGATGAGTCTTATCCCAGCAAAGATTGAGAACCCCTAATTTAATCAATTAAACATTATCTGCTAAATGTGCGCTCCGTCCCTAGGAGAGTGTTCTTGATCTCAAGGCTCTTGGAGACAAGGTTTACTTACATAACTCAATTAGAGAAGAAAATAAGACTGTGTATAATGAAGTGCTGAATTAGCTAAATGAACACAAATTAAGAGCTAACCTCAGAGAAACTAGGACAGTAGCACAGGCTTGAGAGATCAGCTATTTCAGGAGCTAGGGCCTTTATGACAAACAAGGACAACAGCTTTCAAACCGTGTGCTGAGCAGGAGTCCTTCAGGATCCTGTGAAAGTGCCTTGAGGGCCACCATGCGAAACAGGGGATGCTTTTCCTAGCTCTGACACCCATTTCAATCAGAATTGCTCCACTCTCACCTTTTATATCATAAGCTTCTGCCTAAAATTCATTACAAAAAACTCCAACGGCTTTTAAAAGTGTGAAAACTCTTTTATTTACAAATATGTAGAAAAAGGAAAAAAGTCAGTGGTGAAGTAACTTGTCCCCAAGTCACAAAGCTAATCGGCGATCCAGAACCCAGGTCTCTCACTCACTGTACCCCATCACATACCCTGACATTCCAAAGGGATGTCAGTGTGAGCACAGGTTCTGACAGAGCATCCCAAGTGCCAGCCTGACCAAAACGGTGGGCTTACTTTCAAACTGGGATGGGGTTTGCAGCAGGACGGGGAGGGGGTGGGAGGGGGTGGGGAGGGAAGGATGAAGAGAGCCCAAACAAAGTACCAGGATAAAATACAGCCACCCTCCTTGAACAGCTCTTCAACACAAAGTTTTAGGTAGATTTTTTTTTTATCGTTTTAATAAACTTTTTAAAGTTTATTTGAGAGAGAGAGAGAGAGAGAGAGCACATGCACGTGCACAAGCGAGGAAGGAGCAGAGAGAGAGAGGGAGAGAGACAGAATCCCAAGGAGGCTCTGCACTGGCAGCACAGAGCCCGACGAGGGGCTTGAACTCACAAACTGTGAGATCATGACCTGAGCCGAAATCAAGAGCTGGACGCTCAACCGACTGAGCCACCCAGGTGCCCCTATTTTACTTTTTTTCATGTTTATTTATTTTTGAAAGAGAGAAAGAGAGAAAGAGAGAGAGAGAGAGAGAGAGAGAGGGCGCTCATGCGCATGATTGGGGAAGGGGCAGAGAAAGAGGGAGACAGGCTGAAGCAGGCCCCGTGACACCAGCTCAAAGCCTAGCTTGGGGCTCAAACCCACGAAACATGCAATCATGACCTGAGCCAAAGTCGTAGGCAACTGAGCCACCCAGAGGCCCCTAGGTAATTTTTTTTTTTAATTAAAATCTGGGGTGCCTGGGTGGCTCAATCAGTTAAGCGTCTCACTTCGGCTCAGGTCATGATCTCACAGTTCATGGGTTCGAGCCCCGCATCGGGCTCTGCTTCGGATTCCGTGTCTCCCTCTCTCTGCCCCGCCTCTGCTCGCTCGCACTCTGTGTGTGTGTGTGTGTGTGTGTGTGTGTGTGTGTGTGTGTGTGTCTCTCAAAAGTAAATAAACATTAAAAAAAATTAAAACCTGATAAAAGAAACACTGTGTTTGTGGTGGGCTGATAAGGGTGGAACTGTTGAATCACGCTCTGTAAGGAAGGAGTAGGAGATAAGAATGCATGGGCAGGGATGGGGCCAGATAAACAGAGAACCTTCAAAGCTTCTGTCTGCTACAATGCGACACCTCCATGGGAAAGCTGTCAGAAGAGCACCAGTGGAGTGCATTCCCTCTCCCAAGGTGCTGGCCGCACACGGAAATGTATAACCTGAAGTACAATGGCCCACAGAATCCATCTAAAGCTTCTCTACAGCAGCACCAGTAATAAAATTGCTGATTTTACTCTTGTGCTCATGTAAGAAAAACTATTATAGTACTTAAAAAAGTCTTCTGCTATCAATTTGTTACTCACCACGGCATCCCTCTAACACCGGTGTTATCACCATCTGATTGTTGAAAGAAACAACCACAGAAGTCAGTAGCAAAGTCAAAATGAGAGGTCTAGGATTTACAATGCTCAGACTCAGTGCTCAGTCCACACAATGGAGTCGCAGGAGCACAAATCTCAATCCTAATATCTGTACGTTTATCACGCATTTAATTCAGTAAAACTGTCTTGATTTTCACAACGAATTTATAACGCAGCAATAGCCACCAATCATGTCTCAAGTGACATCTCCAAAGTTGAATTCATTGCCTAGTCTCCAAATGGCTCCCTCTTCCAACCTCCCTGCTTCTGTTTACTTGGCACTGCTCTTTATAATCTAAGCTCAAAACCTTAGCATCCCCCTTGACTCTAATTAGCTGCTAAACACTTAGAATTAAGGGCTTTGATCATGGCTAGTCCAGAACAAAAAGATTCAAAGGATCCCTACTGCCTAGCAAAAGAAATCCAGACTCCTACGCCACCAGCCCAGAGCATTCAGAGCTCTCCAGAACAGAGTCAGTAACCTTCCACCGCTCCCCACTGTATAGCCTAAGCAATAACTGACCTGGAAGTCCTGCTGTTCCCCAAACACACTTTGTGCTTCCTGAGCACATGACTTTGGGGAAGTCACTTAATCTAGGCTTTATTTTACTCAACTATAAAGTGGGTATAATAATACTTGCCTGAAAGGGCCAACTAAGGTAATGAAAATGAGAGGGCTGCTATAAACTTTAAAGTGCTATAAAAATACAGACAGTATCATTATGTTATGGTGATGGTAATTTTATTTTATTTACACCTGCTTTGCTCCAGAAGGGATATAAAGCAGCCCACATAAAACACAAAAGAACAAGAATTTAAAGACAGAAGCTTAAATAAAAGAAATATAAAACCAAAGGTAAGGACATAAAAAGAAACTGGGAATGAGGAGGCTAAGAAAAATGCATACCATAATTGCCTTTCCCATCTTTCAGGTTAATAACTTGGTCTGAACACTGTAGTTTGATTGGAAAAGAAAACTAAGTCAATTATTAGCAGTGTCCAGAAGACTAAAAACAAAGCTATTGGTGAGAAATAAAAAAGTTCCTAACATAAAGACCTGGCAAGAATTTTTCCCCAAGGTCCTTATTCTGTGTGATTAACTGGACAACATCCACAACATCCTCAACATATTTATCCTGGATTCTCTATTTTACTGCATCGTTATTAGACTGAACACCTCTTGAAGTCAGGTGACTGTTCTTTGTTTGTATCTCCAATAGCATTTAAACCAATTAGTCGGCAAACCATATGCCTCGATTTTTATATATTGGTTTCCATGGGTACAATCTCTGCGTTCTGTTTCAAACCATCTTGTACACCACATCAATCCTAAAACATCACTTTTATCACGGGATTCCTTAAAAACCCTGCACCTAGAACAAATGCCTCATTCTTTACCTACAATCCTCAATATTTCCCCAGCAATATGCTTCTCTGTCTTCCCATTCCTAATTCTTTTTGCCTTTTTTTAAGCTCAGCTTTAAAACTCATCTTCTGCTTAAAGTCTTATGACTGGCAGTGATGTGGCAGAGAGACTGGGGGTGTGGGGAGGAGTCTAGAAAGTCAGAAGTCTTGGGTTCTGATGCCTAACTCAACAGTGAAGAGACTGAGGGCAAGACACTGAATCGCTGGGAGAACATTTCCTCATCTGTAAAGGCTAGAGGATAGACGGTATCTACATTACCTTTCAGCTATAAAGGCTCTAGGATCCTTTGGTTCCTGCGAATTTGGACACACCCTGATATCTATCCTGATCACGATTATCTGCTACATATTCTAACATATAATTATATTACGTACATTGTTTTTTGATTTTCCTTGCTATGGAAAGATACCAACTCCTCCATAGCATAGTCTTATATTTCCCTTGTTATCCCCAAAAACAACTGACATAAGACCAGGTACACAGCAGATATATTTTGTAAACTATGAAATAATTGTAAATAAATAAAGGACTGATTATAATAAACTTCCTTGCTGCAGTATGAATCAGCCAAAAAGACATTTCTTTCATTAAGCAGACCATTAAGATAAATGTACTCAATCAAGAAAACAGGTAAGTCACTTTTCTGTAAGAAAGTATATTCACACAGTAAGTTACAAAGCCAGTCAGTACAACTCCATTACGTGTTAAACAAAAAGGAGTTAAAAGACACAACATAATATTCACTCCCAGCCATTCCTGTTTATATCTCCTATTACAAAGAGGAAACTCACTAGTCCCCCCCGCAAAAAACCTACTAATTTGTATTATTTTACTGATTTAACTTTACATACTATTGTTATGATTCCAACATAAAAACCAATAAAGTCACAGAGAATTATGAAATAAACCATGTGACTGTACTTTCAAGGACTTTCAACATCACAGGTTAAGTAAAGCTACTACCAATATTCATACTGAGCTTAGTTTTGCGCTTTTCACATTGTCTTTTTTTTTTTTTTTTTTTAATAAATATTATGTATCCTTTTCTGGATGAATATCCTAGTTTCCTGGACAGTACTTTAAAAAGAAAATCTGATAAATGTAGAGGTTTGCTGATTCTTCTTTTGTTCATTACTAGTCCTGTCAGCAAATCTAGGCAACAGTGAAAACTTGAGTATTTGCTTAACTGGAAAAAAAAAAAAAAAAAAAAAAAAAACCCAAAACATGACACAAAGGAGCTATATCAGCAACTAAGTATAAACAACATAACCTATCAATGCTCAATAACACCCTATAGTAAAAACACACAGAACTCTACAAACTACATGCATAATATGTAAAGAGCTTCTTTAAATCAGAGGATCTGAAACTCAAGACAATTCTCATATTCCAAATTCTAAATATATTGTAAATGGATCAGTCACAGGCAATGGCTCCACTCATGCCATTTTTTTTTCCCACTGCTATTACTGCTGAAAGAGTTTATAAGGGCTCACGGCCAGTTCAGAACATGGAAATATTTCAGTACAAAATAAAACAGATTATTCCTAAGAAGAAATATAAGGAGGGAGGCTGGGAAGATGGTGGAGTAGGAGGGCCCTAAGACTGCCTCTTCCCATGGATACGATTAGATAACACTCACATCAGTGTAAATAACTTAAGAAGAAATATAAACCTGAAAAGTTATTATCTTTATTCACAAAATGTCAATATTGCACAAAAAATCTTCAGCAAAAGATGGGTAAGGAAACCGCTATTCTCTACAATCTGTAGTTATTACCTCTTTCATCCCGGATTCCCCTCAAAAAGATATTTACCTTATTTAAGCAATACAATAAAAGAATTAAGCAAAATCCCTGCGCAAAGAGTTTCCTAAAAAAAGAAGGAAAGCATTCAGAAGGGGTACAGAAACTCCAGTAAGACGGATGTATGACAATCAAATGCACATTCTGATGCCTGATACTGGATTTCCTTGAAAAAATAAATAATAAGCATGTTTGCTCAAGCATTTAAATTTAATATTAAAAAAAGGCAACAGAAACAAGAACCTAAGTAACCCAAAAGGAGCATGTTGCGTTACTTATTCCATTCTGTAAACAATAATTATTTAAATAGTTTTAAACCCAATCACTTCCACTGGGAAAACACATCCCTGCTTAAAATTGCACTTCACAGTATTTACTAATCACAAAAACTGTGTAACTGAACAAGTACTGTTGTATAAAAACAAGTTAATGATAGCCATATACCAGTATTTTAAAATATAATTGGTTTTAGGGGCGCCTGGGTGGCTCAGTCAGTTAAGCGTCAGACTCTCGGTTTCGGCTCAGGTCGTGATCTCACAGTTCGAGAATTCAGGCCCCGCGTAGGGCTCTGCGCTGACAGTTTGGAGCCTGGTTGGGATTTATCTCTCCCTCTCTCTGCCCCTCCCCAGCATGCTCACTGTGTCTCTCAAAAATAAACATGAAAAAATTAAAAAAAATATATTTTAATAGTGCTCAAAAAACTAATATACAGAGTAGAGCTGTGTAAAAAAACAAAAATAACCGTTAATAATGAGGCAATCACCACTACATAATATTATAGTCTTCCTAGTACAAAGGAAACATGTTCATGAAAGTGAGTGACCAATGTTAAAAACAACTTAAACACAAAGACATACAGCCAAATATCCAAGATCAAATAATATAGATTCAAGAAACTTCAAATATTTCATTTTTAATGCCAACCACTCATGAAAGATAACATTCAAATTTCCAGGTCTGTCATTCTTTTTTTTTAAGCTTTGGGGAAAGGCTAGGATATTACATGACTTAGTTACCTCATTTATATTACAAGCTTTTTAAAGTTAATTTACTTATTTTGAGAGAGAACAAGCATGTGAGGAGCGGGAGGCGAGGGGACAGAGGATCCAAAGCAGGCTCTGTGGTGACAGCAGAGAGCCCAATGTGGTGCTCAAACTCATGAACCATGAGATCATGACCCGAGGAAAGTCGTGCACTTAACCAACGGAGCCGCCCAGGCACCCCTCCGGTTCTGCCATTTTAGAAGCACCTGCCTAAGACAGTCAAGGCTCCTTTGAACATCTTTGGTGGCTTGGTAAGAGCGACTTAACATTCTGAGCCCTAAATTTATTCTGAAATCCGATGACCAGATGAATAACAGATTAACAATTACTTCAATCTAGGCAGCAATAAAACACATTTTATTTCTTCTGCTTTCTGCTGCTTATCGATGCAGAGAATAGTAAATTAAAAATATGGCAGAATACTATTCACTGTACACCTGAATAACAGTCACTCTTTTTCCTTGATTCCTGGGAGTTTTGACAATGACAAAATGAAAGGAGTTAAAAATTAGTTTGGAAAAGATGTTTAAAATTACAGTAATAGCTTGGAAGCAGAACGGTCCTTTCAAATATTAAAAACATTTGGTCAGCTGTCACATGAATTTTCAAGACCTAAACTCAAAAGTACCATTATAATTAGTAGGTGGGGCAAGTTAAGAAAGGGACAATGGGTCTTCTGAAAACTTGTGAGTAGCCTGCCAGATGGGTACACAAGGAGATGGGCAGGTTATAAACTAAGGCTCAAAGATAATCTAAAATACTCTATCAAGCTTGGAAGAGTTAGGGATAAAGCACAGCATCCTACCACATTCCTAAGGCATTTTAATCAGCACCGTAAGATACACTAGTTAAAATTATGATGAAAAATGTCTAAAAGGAAAACCTTCTATGTCAAAAATCTTAGGTGGAATCACTACCTCACAATGTAGTAATTTTAAAAATCACTAATCAATCAAAATACATACATTTCTCCAGACTAAGACAAATCCAAAAAGAATTTTGAATTATTTTTTAAACTGTATGCAAAGCACATGCTTTCTTATAAGTATCTACCTTATTTTTAAACACTGTAATTTCAGTTTTTAAAAGAATGTATAGTGCTCGTTCTCTTCAATTTCACTTTACTCATTAAAATAGGTACCAAGGCCAGGGGCACCTGGGTGGCTCAGTCGGTTAAGCGTAGGACTTCGCTCAGGTCGTGATCTCCCGGTCTGGGAGTTGGAGCCCTGACAGCTCAGAGCCTGGAGCCTGCTTCAGATTCTGTCTCCCCCTCTCTCTCTCTCTGCTCCCCACCCCTGCTCACGCTCTGTCTCTCTCTCTCTCTTTCTCAAAAACTAAAAGATTAAAAAAAATTCTTTTTAATAGGTACTAAGGCCAATGATCTCTCTTTCTTTAGCCTGGCACCTTCTTATTAGAGTTGGGGAGGTCACAAAGAACCTCTCTAAAATAAACATATTGATCACTTCCAATCATTGGAATCAAAGTAAGTACATTGATTGTACTTACTTAAAACCCATAGTCTCCATCTGAGAACCTGAGGAAACGAATTTTTACAATAGCATGGAATGCCAACCAAAATGCCAGTTAACAATACTCATCCTTTTCTCTATTAAAACAATTCTAACGGTGGAATTTTGTTTATAAAATTCAGCATACATTTTATCATCCTGGAGAAAATATCTGCAGCCTCAGTAGTGGTTAAATTGCAGCTATAAAGGAAATTGTCCTGAGATAAATGGTTTCCCTATGAGAAGGTTTCACTGCTACACTTCACCTCAGGACAATAAATCAAATTAACTGCACCTTGTCCTCTGTCCAATGACATCATCAGTTTGACCACATCTTGGGAATCGGGTGCAAAAACATATGCTATTTAAGGCATGAAATCATATTACTGCCTTTTGTCCATTCGACCTCATGCTTCAGGTCTCTAAAGCAGTCAGTCACCTGAACATTCACATGAAAGCTACAGATTTCCGCCCCCCCCCCCATCCCCCAGCCGCATTCGGGCCGGCCTACTGGATGTGAAAGAGGAAAAATGATGAGAACTGGTTATTTGAAACTGGCTTGCTTTTAGCCCACCAAATCTACAATTTTGTTACAAATTAAACTGAAGACTAATGTCTCCCAAAATATGTACCTAGCAACTGACCGTAAATAAAGTGCCTTATAATTTCAGAGGTTTAACACATCAGAGCTAAGTAACACTTCTCTGGTACTTTACTAGCAGGGGTAAAAAAAAAAAAAAAAAAAAAAAACCACCAATGAGAAGCAACTCTATGTTCTTATAAAACACACTAAAACTGGATAGGATGAAAAGGGGAAAAAAAGCTTTACTAAGAGAAAAACCAAAAATGAAAATTATTGTTTCCTCTAAACAACAGAAGTTAGCCTGACTTTCACAGACCAATTGTCCTGATTCTACATAAAACATAAAATCAATTCTGACAACTTAAAGAGGGGTGGGTGTGCTGGGAAGAGAATAAGTTCCAAGATCAGGGTAGACACAATGACTATGTTTATTCTGCTATGTTCACTCATTTAACCGTGACACAAACCGCTCAAAGAAAACCTAACCCGTCTCTGTTTTTAGGAGTGCTCCCATTAAAATACGCAAACCTTGACAGGGACAGCACAAAATTAATATCAGCCCTACCTTAAATTAGAATGAAGAAGTTGAAAAGGAAACGCTGCCCTGAGACATTCTGAAAGTGCTGTTAATTGGAATTTCTAAAACACTTAACTATTCTACAACTCCTAGGGAAAAACAACAACAACACACAACTATAGGTTTCACAAGTAGTGCAGATCTTTACAGAGCCGGAAAGTGTTTAACTTGGAGGTGGAAGCCAAGGGGCAGGGGAGAGCTATCACCAAAGTAAAGTGACTTACTTGTATTAAGTCAAAATAGGTTTCACTCGTCCCTGAAAATGAGAAGATTTTTTTTTTTTTTCCCCTTAGGCCTAATATTACTGCAAACTATGAGAAAATCTTTTTAGGAGGAAACAAAACACGACGGAGTCAGAGCTTAGCTAGGAGCTGGTTTAATGCCGGTGAAGGCCCCGGGAGGGTTTGTTTTGCCCGCGGAGGCCGGGTACGTGTGTGGAAGTTGGTGGGGGAAAGTCATTTTGGTTATTAGTAAATAAATCAAGCGGCAGAAATTGAGGCCTAGGCAACTGCCAGAGGAGCCAAGGCCTAGCTCTCCCCCTGCTCTTCCCAGCACAGCCCGGGTTTGATCTCAGAGCCCCGTGGATTGCCAAGGAAAAAAAAAAAAAAAGAATCATATCGAACCACAAAAGCACATGGGGCGAATGTAAAATATAAACACGGCGTTGGGCTGTGAGTGGCTGTTATTAAAGGTCTGAATTACTAAACATGAGAGGCGGGGAAAGCCGGGCGGCCATTTCAATAATATAAACCTCCCCGAATTAGACATTATTCAAATGAGAGAGGTTCGGCTAAGCAGACAGTAGAGAGGACCCAGCACCCAGCAAGAAACCAACACCACAGAACCGAGGAGGGGGATCCCCGCCCCTACCTAACTCCCAACAGGAGAGGGGAAATCGAGAATATTATCAACTTGTCAGGCCGGCCGGTTGTGGGGCAGGGGCAGGAGGGCAGCCTTTACATCCGAGTTCTTGAGAGGCCTCCGGGTGCTTCTGGGGCCTGGGAGCAAGAGGGCCCCGAGGGCCCCCGGCCCCGTGGGTCCGGGTCAGCGCAGAGGGGCGGGGGAGCGGGGAGGGGCAGGGGAGAGGAAGATGAGACCACGCCAGGCACCTCCAACCCAACTCCCGGGGGGAAAAGCACGGCCCACCGGAGACCGCGAGCTTTTCCAGGACCCAGGGGACTGCTGACCGATGGTCTGGAGCACATGGGGCTGCCCCGGAGGACATCCCCCTCCGAGGGGAACTTCCCACGAGGGCCGCCTTTCAACCCCGTCCGCCCCGGAGGGGGCGAAGCGGACCCCTGCGCGGGCTCCCCACCCCCGCCGCCCCGAGGCCACCTCGCAGCGCCCGCGACCGCTCACCCCTACCCACCTAGAGCGCGGGCCTGGCTCAGGTCAGGCCGCCACACCGGGGACAAGCGGGGCGCGGCCGAGGTGCCCGGGGCCGTGACCCCCCGGCTCAGCCCCGCTCGGACCCCGGTGAAGCGGCGGGGCGCGGGCGCCGGCGGGGCGCTCTCCCCGGGCGCACCCCCGGCCGCCCTCCGGGCCGCCCGCCCCCCCGCCTGGGCCCACTCCCGGCGGGGGGACGCGTGTGGCTGTCCGGCCGCCGGGGTCCGCTCCGGCCCCGCCGCCTCCCCGGCATTGTGCTCGCCGCCACCTCCATCCCCCTCCACGCCCCCCCCACCCCGCGCCCGCCCGGCCCGGGTCGCCCGCCCGCGCCCGGTCGGCCCAGTGGCTATGAATATGTAAAATGTCTTTATTGTCCTCTCCCTCTGCCCCGGCCCCGCGGCCCCGCCGCGGACCCGCTCGGGTTCGGGCACGGCGGCGAGGAGGCGGCGGCGGCGGCGGCCGGCGGAGGAGGAGGGCCGGTGCCGGCGGGCGGGCGAGCGGCGGCGGCGGGGTGGGCCAGGGGCAGGAGGAGGGCGGTGGATCGCAGCCCCCTTTGCCCCTTGTCTTCCCCCTCCGCCTGGCCGCTCCGAGCCTCTTTCCCCCTCCGCTCGGCGCCCGGCGGGGGCTCCGTGCTCCCCGGCCCCCCATCTCCCCGCCGTTAATTATAATAATCCTGAGTACTAATAAATTATGCTAAGTCGCGGGGGGGGGCAGCGGGAGCCGGGGTTGAGTATGAATATGAATATGTAAAATGCTGTAATGATTACCTGCTGCTGCTGCCGCCGCGGCTGAACTCTCATCTTGACTCGCTGCTCCTCCGTCCGCCATTTTGAATATTTTAACCAAAATCGCCCGGTCGATAAACCCTCCCTCGCTCCGGCTCCCCTCCCCCCTCCCGCCCTCCGTGCCTCCTCCCTCCTCTCCGCCCCCTCCCGCTCCTTCCTCTCCCCGGGCTCGCGCCAGGGGGCGCGCGAGGCCGTCCCCTCGGAGGAGCCCCACCCCTTCGGGCGCTGTGCGCACGCGCCCGCTGCCTGCCGTGGCTCCTCACTAGCTAAAGCGCCCTCAACCTGCCAGTCACCCCTTCGCTGCATTTTTTTTTTTTTTTCCTCTCGGCTCTGCACATGCGCGACTTTCTCCACGCGCCTGAAATGCAGGCGGCGCATGCGTTACCTCTCGGCTCCTTGAAGCGTAACCTGTGTAGTACGTTGAGTGCTCGTCCCTTCTGATAATCCTCCCTGTCCTCCCGCCTCACTGCCCTCCCGGCTTTACTCCGACGTCCCCCAATGGCCAGTGGCATACTAAAAGGGCAAGGGACACGGCAGCCAAGAGCTTGGAAACGCGTGGAGTACCCGTGGGCGGACCAGCCCCGGCGTCCCCGCCGCTGCGCACTTTTTAAGGCTTTCCGCGCAGTTGAACCGCTGACAACAAAGGAGGGGCAGCTCCCCTGCTAGGTAATTTCCGGCCCGGTGGGCAGGTAGGGGCGGAAACGCCCGCCGCGGGGAGCCGGGCTGGAGGCACCTGCTGAGCTACGCGCGGGCGTCCCGCTTTAAATTTGAATCCTAACTAGTCCCCGCCCCCAGCTCTGCAAATGCTGGAGACCCGGCCTTGGCTAACACGAGGGGGAGTGTCTTGTGCTGGTTTTAATTAGCCCCAAATCGCTTCTACTCTACTTGTTTCTAACACCCAGCCGGCTTCTCGGGATCCGAGTGTTTAAGTCGCTAATTTCCGCCCCCCTACCCTTGGTGGGGCTTTCACGTGCCTCGATCGCCGCTCACCGGATCGAAACGAATAGTCCATCCCCCTAGTCCGTAAAGAGGCAGTCTCCCTTTCGCTTGGCAACATGTTTAAAACCTAGCCGTAAACTGGAAACTGATGACCTAATAAATCAAGATGTCGAAATCAGCAGTAGCTTCATCAAGAATTTTACTTTGCTGTGTTTCTCAGAGTAGCTATAATAGTAGGCGTTTTCTGTTGTAAATATCTTTATTTCAGTCATGTTCTAAGATTTCTTTAATGGTAAATTTCCCTGGGCAAGACTCAGGTCTAATTACGTTACGAATTTTTTTTTTTCAAAAGCCCTTATATTTTTCCAAGAATATTGGAATATCCCCCAATATTTTTTAAGAGTAAAAAGAAAAGTATCTCAGGGTAAGCAAAGAGAAAGAAAGGAAGGAAGGGAGGGAAGAAGGAAGGAAAGATGGAAGAAAGATAATCCTAGTCTTGAGAGAAATGACTGTAAAGTTTAAATGGAGTAAAATTGCAGATTCTACACTGAAGAAAACGAATCTCTAAGAGAATTAGCAGTTATTCTAACGACTAAAGTTTTAATCATGGGTCTTAGCCTCCTCACTGAATTCCTTACACTGTGCAAGTACAGTTGAAGCTATTGTCAGTGACAGCCAATGAATTTGGGGTGGGATTGATTTATTCATGGTAATTAAGCTTTTAGGGTGTGTGCATGACTGTTCAAATAATTGGACCAGCATATAATCTAATTATTTCAAGCCACACCAACACCACACAGTTAAGGAAATGCAAATTTCAATCGTGTTACAATTAATCCGGAAATATGGCATGAATTATATTCACCAGCATTACTATAGGGGAAGACATGCCCCTGCTCTGAGGACAACGAATTTGAAATTACCTCCACTAAGACAAAGAACCCAAATACCTTTACTTAAATTCCTATCTTCTGTTTACTCTTTGTTTTGGTCTTTTGTTTAAAAAGTAAATTAATATGACTTTCAGAGAGTAACTGAAGCCAGTGCCTGTGCTATTCGTTCTTTATCTCATTTCCATAAAAAGCAAATTTCATGGAATGAATTTTTAGTTAAGGAAGAATAGCTCTGTGAGGAAAAAAATAGTTTAAAATAGTCTGTATCAATGATTCATTTTCCTCTTAATGAAAATATTTATGCCTGGGCATAGTAGATACTCATAAATATTTGCTGAATAAAAACTAATGAATAATACAGTTATATATGTTAGGATTCTTTTAAAAATTGATAAAGTCATTTATTCAACAAATATTTATGAACATCTGCATTCTGCCATGAGCTTTACTCGGGTGGTGAAAATACCAAAATGTACGAAACACTGCTTTGACCTCAGCAAACTCACGTATACCATTTCCTTTTTTCAATCCTCACAACTCTGGGAGGTAGAAACCATTTATCCCAATTTTCCAGGATGGGGAAATTGAGGCACAGAGATGTTACATAACTTGCCTGTATTAGGGTTCTCTGGAGAAACAAAACCAATGGGAGAAATATATATAATGACTTTCATTATTCAGTTGACACTTGAACAAGGCAGGGTTGAGGATTGCTGATACCCCACGCAGGCGAAAGTCCAAATTCCTCCAAATTCCTCCAAAACTTCATGCCTCCAAAACTTAACTACTAACAGCCTACTGTTGCCGGGAGCCTTACCAATAATAGAAATAGTTGAACGGTTAATTAACACTATTTTATATATTATATGTATTATAAATAAATATAAAATAACATTTTATATGTTCTAGCTAGCCTATATAAGTTATATATCGGTACTACATTCTTACAATAAAGTAAGCTAGAGAAAAGAAAATGCTATTAAAATCTTACGGAAAGGGGCACCAGTTGAGCGACCGACTTCGGCTCAGGTCATGGTCTCACGGTTTGTGAGTTTGGGCCCCGCGTCGGGCTCTGTGCTGACAGCTCGGAGCCCGGAGCCTGCTTCAGATTCTGTGTCTCCCTCTCTCTCTGCCCCTTCCCCGCTCATGCTCTGTCTCTGTCGGTCTCAGAAATAAGTAAACATTAAAAAAATTAAATAAAAATAAAATCTTACGGAAAATACATTTACAGTACTACTATACAGTAAAAAATCTGTGTATAAGAGGACCTGCGTACTTCAAACTCATGTTGTTCAAGGATCAACCATATATATGAAAGAGATTTGTTACAAGGAATTGGCTTACACAGAAAACCATGGAGGTTTAGAAATCCACTTTATGTTCTTTCTACCATGATCCCAGACCCTTAATGTCCATTCCCACACAGGTTCCCTAGATTTCTGTCTGTATAAGTTAGAAAACTCCTGTAACTCTTTTGATGTTTTATTTTTAAGACGGAGAGAGACAGAGCATGAGCAGGGGAGAGGCAGACAGAGAGGGAAACGCAGAATTGGAAGCAGGCTCCAGGCTCTGAGCTGTCAGCACAGAGCCCGTCGTGGGGCTCGAACTCACGGACCGCGAGATCATGACCTGAGCCGAAGTCGGACGCTTAACCGACTGAGCCACCCAGGCACCCCCCGCATAACTTTTGCAGTGTAATGTCCCTCCTCATGAGTCAGATAACGCTGTCCGTAATGAGCAGCTCAGGTCTCATGATAATATGGTGACCCATGGTTAAGCATTCAGTCTCTACTAAGGTCCCGTAGAATCCAAGAGCTATTTCTCAAAAGGAGAATAGTTCTCCACACAGGATGTCAGACTTTGCTCTAAAATTCTAAGGGTCGGAGGGGCATCTGGGTGGCTCAAGTAGGTTGGGTGTCTGACTTCGGCGCAGGTCAGGATCTCACCGTCCATGAGTTTAAGCCCTGCGCTGGGCTCTCTGCTGACAGATGGGAGCCTGGAGCCTGCTCCGGATTCTATGTCTCCTTCTCTGCCCCTCCCCGCACATGCACTCTCTCTCTCTCTCTCTCTCTCTCTCTCTCTCTCTCTCTCTCTCTCTCTTTCAAAAATAAAAACATACAAAAATTAAAAAGAAAATAAAATCCTAAGGGTCAGAGCTGCAAGTTGGGACCTCCCAAAGGCTCCCAGTTGTATCCTGACCTGCCACCTCCAGCACCACTGGAACCTACTGGATCACGTGGCCCAAGCGGCAGGGCAGCTTGCACAGCACTCTGGACATGTCGCAGACTCTTCTCATTCAACAGCTTTTTGAGTCACTTGGGAAACGGGTTGGAAATGAGGAATACGTCGCCCCCAAGATCCAAAGAGGCCCACTCAGCATCGGGCCTCTTTTTGGATCATAGGAGGGGGCCAGATGCAACAATTTATCCTTTACCTCAAAAGGGATCTGTTGACGTGCTCTGTCCCACTGGACCCCTAAAAATTTCACTGAGATAGAAGGCCCCTGAATTTGTGCCGGATTTATCTCCCACCCTCTGACACGCCGATGTCTTACCAATAAACCTAAGGTGGTTACTGCTTCTTGCTCACTGGGTCCGATCAGCATGAGAGCATCAGTGGAATGGACCAGCGGGATAGCCTGTGGAAGAGAAAGGAGATCAAGATTCCTTTGAGCTAAATTTTGACATAGAGCTGGAAAGTCGATGTACCTCCGAGGTGGGACAGGGAAGGTGTATGGCTGACCTTGTCAGCCAAAAGCAAACTGCTTCCGGTGGTTCTTATTGACAGGGATGGAGAAAAGACATTTGCCAGCCCAGTAGCTACCCATGAGTTTCCAGGGGACGTGTTAATTTGCTCAAGCAATGAAACCACATCTGGTGCAGCAGCTCAAGCGGAGTCACCACCTAATTTGGCTTCTAATAATCCGCTGTCGTTGTCCAAGATCCACCTGTCTTCCATAGAAGCCACATAGGAGAGTTTAAATGGGGATGTGGTGGGAACGACCACCCCAACATCCTTCAAATCTTTGATGGTGGCACTAACCTCTGCAACCCCTCCAAGAATGCAGTGTTGTTTGTTATTTTCCTGGATAGAGGTAGATCTAGTGGCTTCCACATGGTCTTTCCCACTATCATAGCAGGTCCTTACTCTGCAAATCACAGAACCAGTGTTGGAATTCTGCCAACTGCTTCAGTTTTTCAGGATGGGGAAAGTTGAGGCACAGAGGTGTTAAGTAACTCGTCTAATGCCACACCACTACTCAACAGTAGAGCTGAGGGGCCTCTGGGTGGCTCAGTCCGTTGAGCATCTGACTTTGGCTCGGGTCATGATCTCATGGTTCCTGGATTCAAGTCCCTTGTTGGGCCTTGTGCTGGCAGTGAGGAGCCTACTTTGAACTCTCTGTCTCCCTCTCCTTCGGTCCCTCCCCCACTCGTGGTTAGCACCTGTACTCTCTCCCTCTTTCAAAAGTAAATAAACATTAAAAAAATTTTTAACAGACCTGGGATTCCTATACAGGTCAGGAGCTTACTCTTTCTTAACTGTAACAGTCTGCTGCTTGCTAGATATTCCTACATTTCAGCATGGGAAGAGAAAACAGTAACCAATAATGTCCCTGTATGTAATCTCACCATAATAAAACTATGGGTGAAAATTTATGTTCGCACAACAACATGCACAAATAGCAATTCTATTATAATTGCCCCAAACTAGATGTAATCCAAATGTCCTTCCCCAGGTGAATGAATAAACAGGCAGGGGTACATTCATACTGTGGAATGCTATTCAGCGATAAAAAGAAATCAACTTGGGACAATACAACATACCACAAACAACTTCAATGAATCTCAGAGACATTACGCTGAATGAAAGAAGGCAGACTCAAAAAGGAATCCTCCTATATGATTCCATTTGTATGACATTCTTGAAATCACAAAACTATAGTGATGGAAAACAGATCAGTGGTTGTCAGGAGGTAACGGTGGGAGAAGGTGCAACTACAAAGGATAGGCAAGGGAGAGAATTTGGGGGGTTCTGTATCCTGATTGTGCTGGTGTAACAAAAATCTATGCATATGGTTTTATTCATACACACACACACACACACACACACACACACACACACACACACACACGACTTACTCTCATACCTGAGTAAATCTGCCGACATATTACCGTTACTGGATGTTCCTTATTACCAGTAGTAACGTGTGAATGACAAGTGTCACTCTGTCTTGCTAATGCGCACCGCAAAAGCCTTTGCAGCTAGGTGTGACCATGTGACTACATTTTGGCTACTGAGTTTAAGGCGTTGTTGGATAGGATTTCTGGGAAAGCTCTTAAAAGAAGCAAGTTCCTTTCTCCTTTTTTTCCATCCTGCTGTCTGGAACACAGATACCAAGACCCAAATCCCTGCCGGTTTTTTGGGCTATGCGGTGCTCTTGTTCTCAAGATATCAGGCCATGTTAGGAGCAAGAAGCAAATCAGATCTTGTCCATAGGCTGAAGAGAAGCCAGGGCCTGGCACTTTCTCCCTTGTAATGATGTTAACTCTTGATGCTTCTATATTAGTTTTGTTAAAGCCTGAAGAGTCCAGACTCTGGGGGATGTATTTTAATGATTGTAATTACCCAGGGTGACTAAATTGAAAATTGTCATTTTTTTTAATAAACATCTCCAACACTTTGCCTGTTCATAAAGATGATCATTCTGATAGAGGATATTAATTTGTTTAGTGACCTGGGGATGTATTTTGTAACTAATTACTCTAAACTCATTATAGCAGAGGCTTTCAAGCCATGTTTCATGAAGCCCTTAAGTGGGATGAAAACCACCCTTGCCTATAGTGGAGTTTAAGATGAGGTTTCATTTGAAAACATGGTATCAGAGAATGTACACTGAAGTTTTTAACAAGTCAATACTTACCAAAAGCTCAATATCATTAATGCAAAACTATCTGATGGATACATAGCCCATTTTCCCCCTCTGGTTCATGGTCAGCAAATTCATGCCACTCCTCTTACTCCTATCCCTTCCAAGCCTCTGGCTAGCTTCTTTAATCCACAGCCCTTGCTTATGCTGAGCCGAGACTCTTGGCCTCAAGCACGATTCTGCCCAACCGGTGCTTTGGGCAGTCGCTGGCGTCTCATCAGCATTGGCATACGGGATGAAATCCATTTGTAATGCTACCCTAGATACTCTTAAAAGCCAAACTGTCAGAAAGCTGTGCACTTGAAATACATCATTTTGTCCCCTTGTAGACTTCTTTCCTAGAATTATGCTTTGGACTTATGTCATCAGCCTACATTAAAAAAAAGAAGAAGAAGAAGAAAAAAAAAACCTCTGAGAAATGTATCCTATTTACTATAGGAATGTTTGGGGACTGTCTTCTTTCTGGGTCTTCGTCCTTGATATCTGAAGGGCTGAGGTTAAGCAACTTGCCCAAATTCATACGGTAAGGGACAGAGCTAGGAATGGAACGAAAGATTGCCTGATCCCATATCCTCTCTGCCTTTCCTCTCTAGGCCCCCACATTTGCTCCCTGCCTCGACTGCCATCTGCCTCCCCATCCTGCCTTCCTCCTAACCTCTAGACATTTAGCCCTTTGCTTTGTTTCCATGAGCTTCGGTGCCTATGTTTTCCTGTATTCATTGATTCCATTTCTGCCCTTCCTGTTTTTTTTTCTGCCTCTTCCTATCCTTTCTCATAAGCTTTTCTAGATAAACTCTTCCTGCGTTTACTCATCAACTCATTATAGTCTGACATCTGCTCCAATCATTTGCCTGAAATTACTTTATTGAAAGTCACTGATGACCTCCTAACTGCCAGATCTGATAACATCTTTACTCCTCATCCTCCCCAATTCCTCAGCAATTTGACAATGGTGATTGTTCCTTCCGCCTTAAACCATCTCTCTAACTCTGGCTTCAGTTACAAATTACTCTTCAGTTTCTCCTGTTCTCTCGCTAACCATGTCTTGGTTTTCTTCATTGGATCTTCTTTTCCTTCCCATCTAATATATATAGACACTCTCCAAGGATTTGCCCTTGCCCCTCGCCTCATTGCTGCAAACCTGTTGGATGTCATTACCAAGCCCAACAATTTCAGCTGTTAGCTCTCTGAAGACAACCCCCAAATCTACACCTTCAGTCCTGCTTTCTCCTCTAATGTCAGACCGTGTTTGTTACATTTGTCTCTTTCACTAAAGTATAAACCACTCAAGGAGTGGTCTATCTTGTCCTTATTATTTTTTGTTATCTTTTTACACTTAATGGTATAGCTCAGGGGCTGAACATGGTCTACGCTTAACAGTTTTTTTCAAAACAATTTTTTCATACCTCATCCCGTATTTTAGTGACCATCCAATGTCATGCAGGAAGACTTTACTCTCTCATGAGTCTTCTTCGGGTACCTGCCGGGTACTTGGCACCGCTCTAGGCAAACATATTTCTTTTTGGTTTTTGAAACATCTTGAGATGAGTACACATCTCATTCGAACTTTTTATCTTGCAAGTCTATATCTATATCTCTTATTTTATCTACCTTGAGATGCGCATTTTTTCACTGTTTAATATCTTTGAAATCAAGATGCATCTTACAAAGGATGTGTAACAAAGCATTGCATCATAACTTATTTGGCAGCATTAAATTTTTTTTTCATGTTTATTTGTTTTTGAGAGAGAGAGAGAGACAGAGTGCAAGTGGGGAAGAGGCAGAGAGAAAGGGAGAGACACAGAATCCGAAGCAGGCTCCGGGCTCTGAGCTGTCAGCCCGGAGCCCGATGCGGGGCTCGAGCTCCCCAACTGTGAAATCATGACCTGAGCCGAAGTCGGGCGCTTAACCGAGTGAGCCACCCAGGCACAGGTTCACATATCTAAGCATTTCCTCTGCTATGGATATATAGCAATTATAGATAAAATGCAAAGACTGAAAACCCGAAAGAATGGGCTCGAAAGCAGTTATTATTTCCACGAATCAGAAAGAGCACAAAAATACAAACCATGAGTCCTGTTAGGGTACAGGAGGCCCAGAAGCAGGCAGTGGTGCCTGGATTTTTAGTGGCACAAAGAGGAAGAAACAGAACACACACACACACACACACACACACACACACACGCCCCTTTTGGATCTGGTGGGGTTTTGTTATAATTTTATTTTACGTAAATCTTACATAAATCATCTTCTATAGATAGATCGTACCAAAATCATATCTCAAAACTGTAGCATTTTAGGATACAGGGAGAATCCCCATATTCACCTCCTGCCCTACTTCTCCTCTTTAAGAAACCATTTACATTAAATTGTAACATCTCTTCGAACATCTCTTTTTGCAGCTATCTACATGTTTATTTCTCTCCTTTTTTTTCTCAAGTAGGCTTCATAGCCAGCACGGGGCCCAACACGGGGATTGAACTCATGACCCTGAGGTAAAGACCGGAGCAGAGATCAAGAGTTGGATGCTTAACTGACTGAGCTGCCCAGGCACCCCTCTCTCTTTTTCTTACACAAAAGATACCTTATATATACTGTTTTTGCACCTTGCTTTTTTCACTTACCCGTATATTCAGAAGATCACCCATATCGGGGGGCGCCTGGGTGGCTCAGTCGATTAAGCATCCGGCTTCAGCTCAGGTCATGATCTCGCGGTCCGTGAGTTTGAGCCCCGCGTTGGGCTCTGTGCTGACAGCTCAGAGCCTGGAGCCTGCTTCAGATTCCACATCTCCCTCTTTGCCCGCCCCCATGCTTTTTGTCTCTCAAAATTAGGTCTGTACCTCAAACTTAGACCAGGATCAATTCCCCATGGTTAAGTGTAAAAAAGAAAAAGAAAAGTTCTAGAAGAAAACAAATAATGAAGTCCTTTATGAGAAAGCTATTTAGCAATATTGTTATCACAAAAATTGGAATTTAAGGCAAAAGAAATAAAAATACATGATGACAGAAGGCTAATCCATAAAGACGCTATAACAATTTTGAACTTGTATGCAACTAGCAACCTACTTTGAAATGGATAAAATAAAAACTAAATTACAAAGAGAGAATGACAAGATCATAAGCACAAAAGATTTTATTTTTTTGTTTTTTATTTTTTTTAATGTTTATTTAGGTTTTTTAATTTTATTTTTTATCTTTTAAAATTTACATCCAAATTAGCATATAGTGCAACAATGATTTCGGGAGTAGATTCCTTAGTGCCCCTGACCCATTTAGCGCATCCCCCCTCCCACAACCCCTCCAGCAACCCTCAGTTTGTTCTCCATATTTTTGAGTCTCTTCTGTTTTGTCCCCTTCCCTGTTTTTATTTTTGTTTCTCTTCCCTTATGCTCATTTGTTTTGTCTCTTAAAGTCCTCATATGAGTGAAGTCATATGATTTTTGTCTTTCTCTGACTCATTTCACTTCGCATCATACCCTCCAGTTCCATCCCCGTAGTTGCAAATAGCAAGATTTCATTCTTTTTGATTGCCAAGTAATACTCCATTGTGTATATATATATATATATATATATATATATATACACCACATCTTTGTCCATTCATCCATCGATGGACATTTGGGCTCTTTCCATACTTTGGCTATTGTTGATAGTGCTGCTATAAACATGGGGGGTGCAGGTGTCCCTTCCAAACAGCACACCTGTATCCTGTGGATAAATGCCTAGTAGTGCAATTGCTGGGTCGTAAGGTGGTTCTATTTTTAGTTTTTTGAGGCACCTCCATGCTGTTTTCCAGAGTGGCTGCACCAGCTTGCATTCCCAAGCATAAAAGATTTTAATACAAAAGGCGTTTCCCCTGTTATTACTTGACCAGAAATGTAAATTAACCATAATACCCACTCTACTCTCACTACGATCAAGTGAGTTGGACTCCTCAGACTGAGTCCAAACTGCATGCCATAGCTGTGTCTGGACATATCTAGCAGAGTGAGATGGATCAGCGTACACCTGTTTGCTTAAAGGTCTAAGGTAACTTCTGGGGAAAAAACAATCCCAAATGATTCTCGTACTGACAGCTTTTCTCGCAGCTCGTGAGTTCGAGCCTCCTGTGTTCGAGTCAGCTGTGCTGACAGCTTGGAGCCTGGAGCCTGCTTTGGATTCTGTGTCTCCCTGTCTCTCTGCCCCTCCCCTACTCTCTCTCTCTCCCTTTCTCAAAAATAAATAAACATTAAAAAAAATTTTTTTAAGACCATTTTGATGGAGCGTTGGGCGGGCTGGGGACAGAGTGCATGCTAGCGCCCCCGCCCTCTCCAGGTGGGAGGTGTGTGACATTCCTCAGGCCCTCCTGGCTGCCCAAGGACCAAGGAAAGGAAAGAAAACAAATGGTTACCCTGATAGAGATCACAGTCATCCAGGACGTGGGCCTCCATCGGTTTACAAATATCTTAGCAAATGGCAAGAAAAGGGCGATCTTATCAAAAGCCTAATCTCCAGAAACTGTTTCCTGGAGCCCCAACATCACCCCTCCATAGTGATATGGAAAGAAGGAAATGGCAGGTAAAATTAAATTTCCTTGTAACCTGCAGCCCATTGACAAATACTTGAGGCAAATGCAGGGTAAAACATTTCTCCGGGAACTTACTACGGTCTTAATGCTAACGTTTTGCTAGAGGGAAAAACAACCTTAACTTGACAATAGCAAGTCCTCAGGTATCTTAGGAGTTTCCTTTAGCATATCAAAGTCCCTCTGGAGGTTTCCCTTTTGACTTTACCTCCCTCAACTTCATAGTACACAACTAGCCACTCTTCAGGACCCCAGTACAGCTCTTTCTGCCCACAGGTCCTGTCCCCATGCTTTAATAAAATCACCTTTTGCACGAAAGACGTCTTCAAGAATTCTTTCTCGGGCATCGGCTCCAGACCCCCCATCATCAGCCCAAAACCTTATCACATTTTATGTGATTTAAGCTTCCTATAGGAAATCGAGACACAGGGAGCCCTGGTACCTCTCTGAGAAAGTTTCATGCAGGGGAGAGAGAGAACTCTGCCCAACTCTGGCAAATCAAAACCTGCAGGGCTGGAAAGGGGCCAGCAGCACCAACCAAAAGCAGTCGCAGTGCTTGGAGAGGGAAGCATAAGTTCACGAAAAGGTCTGAAATGGATGCGGTGGGTAATTGATCAGCCGGATTAAAGGGGCTGAGCTCTGGCATCAGCCAGATCTGAGATCCATCCCATTGTGCTGGTCGCTCAACCATTTGACCGCAGGCAAGAGACTTGAGTGCCCTGGGGATCACGGTGTGGTCTCAGGGCAGCTACCACTGCAGGTGGCAGTAGGAGCGTGGGACACACCCTCAACGTCCCCAGAAATGCCCTCGGAGACCAGACCTGCATGGCTTGGCGGGGCACGAGCCAGTGACACGAGAGCAGCACAAGTTAGGATAAGCAGGAATAGGGAGAGAGCAAACTGGGATTTTGCGAGCTATTTCTCGTTTATTTTACTTCAGTTCCGTGGGTATCATCTCCAGAGATAAAAACTACAATTCCTTCCCTCGAGAAAATTTTAGGTTATAGAGCACTCACCAGTGTGGGTTAAGTACACGGCATGTAGTGCGTGTAGACCAGGCAGTCTCAAAGTAGATAAATCTGACTCCTAACCCTCTCGAATTGGGGTCAGGGAGTCATTCAGAGGCTCCTGGAGGAAGGAGAGGGAGGAGACAACCAGGACCTCCCGTGAGGGTAGGGGATGTAGGGTGAAGGAATGTGCTGAATGTATACTACCTTATTTAAATATTACTTGTCCTGGGTGCCTGGGTGGCTCTGTCGGTGGAGCAGCTGACTTCTGCTCAGGTCATGATCCCGCGGTTCGTGGGTTCGAGCCCCGCGTCGGGCTCTGGGCTGACAGCTCAGAGCCTGGAGCCTGCTTAGGATTCTGTGTCTCCCTCCCTCTCTGCCTCTCCCCCTCCTCGCGCTCGGTCTCTCTCATCTCTCAAAAATAAATAAACGTTTAAAGAAAAATTTTTTTTAAATATTACCCGTCCTAGGGAAGGGTCATTTGCGTTGCATGATGTTCAGAGGGACTACGATCGAGAGAAATTTAGTAACTTGTCCAAAGTCACACAGGCATTGAGATTTGAACCCAGGACCATCTTACATCAACCTTTCTTACTAAGCCAGGCTGCCCCAACTCAGGAGAGAGAAAAAAACCTAGTATTTCTCACTGCCAGAGAGTTCTGACTGCTATTTACTTTCTCATCTATTTCATATTATGATAATGTTTTCCTGGAATTGGATGATATAATACTAGAAATTGAAGATGTTTATTCGCTACAAAGATTACATATGCAGGCTTCCTGTCATAATCAAGGGAAGTTGCTCACATCATTTATGATTTCCAGTCTTCTCTGTATATGATAATGCTTATTTTAGAAAATTTGTTTTTACTAAGCCTGCTGGTCTTCAAAAGAAAAACAGGCAGAGGCAGGACAGTGATATCCCCTTTTGATATTTATCGAGTCTGGAGTCTATCTTAAATTAGTTTGCTGGGAAGCATTGCATGTGATGAATGGTAGAGTATTTAAATGATGCTGTGGATGTTTTCCCTTGTAATAAAGCAAATTACTCTAACAAAACTATTTTGTTTCACTTCTTCATACAAAATTCATGTTTGAATTTCATCTGGGCCCTAAAATTTTAAATTTCCATAACAAGTTGTATGCATTATTAAATTTTATACACCACTGCATTATGCTTTTGCAACTGATTGCACAATCTAATTAATTCCAAATATTAACTACAATTTCCATAAAATGAAAAGGATAATGTTGCTCAGGGTAAGACAGTGGGCTACCCTCTCCCCCGGATCTCAATTATATGTGCAGTAAAACCACTTCTCTGGAAATCCCTTATCCGGTAACTTCAATTTGGGGCAACACAGCCAACACCAAAAGTTAATTCAAAATGCCTCCAAATAGACAAAATGACCATCTTCGAGACTTGCACTTCATTCCTCGGCAAACCTTTCCGACCCTGTGTCAGAAGTTAGAAGGCAATTTTTTGTGTGTGTGGCTTTTTTTAAGAGAGAATTTTCACAAGAACTGTGTGGTTTCTACATCCAGAGCAGATTAAATATCAAATTAAACAGATGACGAGTTTAAAGTAGGTTCCTAGAAATGGTCTCCCCAGGAGAAGCCAGAAGTGTCTATTGACAATCAATTAACTGTGGAAGAGAGAAAAACTACCAAAAGTGGACAGAAGAATTCAGAAAGCATGGCATAAAAGGCACCATTTATCTTGGGAGAGTGGAGCCCTGTGTCCGTCAGATCCTGGCGCCTTACCATACTATGGCACAAAAAGTAATCCGTGCTTCTGACCTGGAGAAACTAAGGAATGATTAAATTTGTCTTTTTCCTCTGTTTAGGAACGTTACCAAAGTGCGGTGTATTTTGGCAGTCTTTCCATCAAGAAAGATTACAATGTTATAATCTTAAAGGACTATTTCAATCATTTGGAAAATTGGCTTACTTGGAATATCATATTTCCTAGTAACGTAAAATAAGTGAGGGTCTTATTATATAATGTAAATTGAATCATTTTTCTTGTGTTTAAAAAAAAAAAAACGTGGGGCGCCTGGGTGGCTCAGTCGGTTAAACGACTGACTTCGGCTCAGGTCATGATCTCACGGCTCGTGAGTTCGAGCCCCTCGTCGGGCTCTGTGCTGACAGCTCAGAGCCTGGAGCCTGTTTCAGATTCTGTGTCTCCCTCTCTCTGACCCTCCCCCGTTCATCCTCTGTCTCTCTCTGTCTCAAAAAAAGTAAATAAACATTAAAAAAAAAATTTAAAAAAAACCCGTAAATCAGGCAAATCACATGGATATCATACACCCCCCGATGTCTCAAGACCCCACTGGCCTGTGGGTGCAAATGAGGTCAAATGATCGTTGATTATCCCAAAGTGCCTGTTCACAGCAGCACCAGCCATCGTCACCGGAGAACATCAGCACACCCCAACAGAAGGTGTCCCCTCCTATTCCTCTTTGTACAGAGCCACCCTGCTGTCCCTGCCAGCCAGGAGAAGGTGGCCCCCCAGGGCTACCGCAAGCCGCTGGGCACACCACGCTGGATGTTTGGCTAGAGTATCGTGCCCCATTAAGTGTTTGAAATTCTTCAATTGGTTAAAAAGAAAAAAGGCATCATTATGGAGTCCTAACTTTCTTTTTCGGTAATCATGGGAACTCTCCCTTGAAACCCAATCTTTCCTCAGAAACTTAGCTCCTTTGCCCCCCTGTGCCCCTGTCCTAGGAACTGCCACATTTCTTGAATCCACACAGTGGCGTCTGTAGGCCGAAGGCAGTGGTTCAGTAAAATCGGTCCCTAACTGGATGCTGAGTTCGTTCGTCACTATATCACCCTCCATCACCTCACTAAGATACTTTTTCATCGCTACTTTAAGAAAAAAAAAGTGTCGCGGGGCACCTGAGTGACTCAGTCGGTTAAGCGTCCGACTCTTGCTTTCGGCTCAGGTCATGATCTCACGGTTGGTGAGATCGAGCCCTGCATCCGAGCTCTGTGCTGACAGCGTGGAGCTTGCTTGGGATCCTCTCTCTCCCTCTTTCGGCCCCTTCCCTGCTCACCGCCCCCACCCCCTTCTCAAAATAAATAAACAAACCTAAAATTAAAAAAGTGTCACATTCTTTCCTAGAAGAGCCTGCCCTTGGGTTCTGGCAGTCCCCATTTTATTTCCACCTGACAGGACTCGTGCTGGTTCAGGAGTGCACACAACACAGACAGAAAGATTCTTGGACACCATTCTGTAAGGGCAACTGCTCAGTCCGTATGCTCGCCGTGAGCATGAGAAGCTTACGGTATATGGGGACAACTCCTCTTACGCGGGGCCCTCTCTCTAAAACCCCCGACACTGAGTTCTTTGGTTTCGGGACTTGACAAAGACCACCAAATGGATTAACTGAGAACAGCAAAACTCTCACCGCGGCATAAACTGTAGTTTGCTAAACAACTTACAAATAATCACATATACTGATGAAAAACTAATGTTCAATAATTACCATAAAATAATTCTCGTTTCTTTTGAGAGCATGAGTGTGAGTGGGGGAGGGACAGAGGGAGAGAGAGAATCTTAAGCAGGCTCCACGTCGGCCTGGAGCTTAACGTGGGGCTTGATCTCACGACTATGAGCCTCTTGGGTGCTCCCAAGTAATTCTATTGTTAACTCCTTGGTGATTCCTCATCATGTGGCTAAAAGGAGAACCTTTATCCTGAATCTCTCTGGATCCTCCTTATAGCCTGTCTGGCCCATGTGTGACCCCTTGGAAAGCCTCCAGCAGTTTCTCACCGTGGTGTTAATTTGCATCTCTTTCGTGACTTACGGGACCGGGACGAGTAACTTTTAGGATGTTTGTGGGCTATTTTGCGTAATGTCTTTTCAAAGTTTTTGCTCATTTTAGTATTGTCTAGCTGATTTGTAGGACAGCATTGTATGCTAACCTTCTGTTGGCTAGATGTATTGTAAATGTCTCCTACGATCCCAATGTTTGCCTTTTCACTCTCTGTGGTGTATTTTGATGAACAGAAGTTCTTAGTTTTAACGCAGTCCACTTTGTCGATCTTTACGCTCACAGGTTAGGTAGGGTGACCAACCTTTCCAGTGTGCCTGGAACTAAGGGGTTGCCCAGACATGAGATGTCAATGCTAAAACAAGAACAAGAACAGTCCCAGATAAGCCGCAACGGTTGGCCACCCTAGCCTAGGTGGTTCTTGTTGTTGTTTGAGGGGACGGGTCCTGTCATGTCGCAAAAATATTTTCCAATGTTACCTTCTAGAAGCCTTATAGTTGAATCTTTCTTATTTACATCAAACGTCCATCTGGAATGTACTTTTTGTGTGTGGTGTGAGGTAGAGACCTCATTTCCCCACCCCCCTTGGATGGATACAAACCTACTCAGCACCATTTATGGAAATGACCAACCTTTCTCTATCGCTCTGCAGGGTTACGTTCATCATAAGTCATGTGTCATGGCCCAGTTGTCAGCTTGGTTTCTGGACTTTACTGTGTTCCATTCATCTAATTTGTCTCTCTCTGTGCCATTGTATTTATTTAGCTTCTCAGTAAGTCATGATAGCCGACAGTATAAAAATCTTCTGACTTTTCTTTTTCTCTAAGATCGTCATGGCTGTTCTTGGTTGTTTGCGTTTGCACAAACATTTTAGAACTAGATTGTTGAGTTCCTGAAAAAAATGAGGGTTTTCGATGAAATCTCTAGATTACTTTTGGGAGTTAACATCTTTTTTTTTTTTTCTTTTCCAATTGTTATTCAAATTCTAGCTAGTTAACGCACAGTACAATATTAGTTTTAGGAGTAGAATTCAGTGATTCATCACTTACATACAACACCCAGTGCTCATCATAACAGGCGCCCTCCTTGATACGCATCACCCATGTAGCCCATCCCCCAGCCACCTCCCTTCATCAACCCTGTTTGTTGTCTATCTTTAAAAGTCTCTTATGGTTTGTTTCCCTCTCTCTCTTTTATTCCCCCTTCCATATGTTCATCTGTTTTGTTTCTGAAATTCCACATGTGAATGAAATTACATGGTATTTGTCCTTATCCGGCTGACTTATTTTCCTTAGCGTAATATACTCTGGCTCCATCCATGTTGTTGCAAAGGGGGAGATTTCATTCTTTTTGATGCTCGAGTAATATTCCATTGTATGCATACACCACATCTTCTTTATCCACTCATCAGTCGATGGACATTCGGGCCCTTTCCATACTTTGGAAAGAGTCGATTGGCTCTTGTCGATAACTCCCCTATAAACATTGGGGTGCATGTGCCCCTTTGAAACAGCACACCCATATCCCTTGGATAAATACCTAGCAGTGCAATTGCTGGGTCGTAGGGTAGGTCTATTTTTAACTTTTTGAGGAACCTCCACACTGTTCTCCAGGGTGGCTGCACCAGTGTGCATTCCCACCAACAGTGCAAGAGGGTTACTCTTTCTCTGCATCCTCACCAAAACTATTGTTTCTTGTGTTGCTAATTGTAGCCATTCTGACAGGTGTGAGGTGGTATCTCATTGTGGTTTTGACTTGTATTTCCCTGATGATGAGTGATGTTGAGCATCTTTTCGCGTGTCTGTTAGCCATCTGGATATCTTCTTTGGAGAAGTGTCTACTCATGTATTCTGCCCATTTCTTCACTGGATTATTTGGTTTTTGGGGGGTGTTGAGTTTGATAAGTTCTTTATAGATTTTGGATAACCCTTATCCGATATGTCATTTACAAATATGGGAGATTTGACACCTTTACAAGCTCAATGTTCCAGTTCATGACCATGTTATTTATAGATCGGTGTATATTTAGGTCTTTCATTTCTCACATCAGTTTTTGGTAACTCTCTGGAATAAACCTTTAAATAGACATATTCAGGGGCCCTATTCCAAACCTAATGAAATAGAATCTCCAGAAACGAGCTGTGGTTATGACTGAGATAGTTTGGTACACGTTCTCCAGACTTGATTCAACGCTTAAACAAACATAAGTGGGCGTATTTGTCTGCAGAAGTTCTGATTCTCTGGGATTTAAATAGAATTATCTAACTCCACTTTTTGCTAAGTACAGTGTCTATCCTTCCACTTCCCTCAATATAAGATTGCAAATTTCTGGAAGCAACTGTTCTCATGGTCACTTCCGGCCCTAAGCCCTGGCCTGGCAGACCTCTAGATCTCACTTCTATCATTCCCAGGCTTTCCTCTCTTGTCAGCCTCACAACAACCCAAGTAATCCATGGGCCCCCTAATGGAAGTTACGTCCTTTTCTCCTTCCCTTTCTATCACGAATTCAGCATAACTTCACTCCGACACCCTCTGGACTCCATTCTGGCCTGCCTTTGCTCATCCAGACATATTGAGGTGCTCTGGAGAAAAAAAAAAAAACAAAGGCCATCATTATAAGCCTCACATTTTAGCAACAAACAATAATGAGGATTTAAAATATCTGTGTTTCTTTTCTTCTTTCTCACAACTCCTACTTCCGCGAGTCTCTATAAGCAGAAGGGACTAATCGGAGATAGCTATTTCCCCATGCATAAACAGTATTTTAGCATTATTCCAACTTGCAGAGGTATGAGGTTTTTCATATGCATACATATGAAATATGCACATATATGAAATATATGAAATATGAACATATGCATATATGTTATGAAATATGAACATATATGTTCATTGTATGCATATGCATATGCATTGTATGCATATGCATATATGTTATGAAATATGAACATATGCATATATACACGTGTGTATACGCATATGTATGTATGTATGTGTACCCACACATCTTTAAGTTTATTTTTAAATTAGCCTCCATATTGAATTCAGTAATGGTTGTTTTAAAAGTGATTCTGCTGTGGGGCGCCTGGGTGGCTCAGTCAGTTAAGCGTCTGACTCTCGGTTTCGGCTCAGGTCATGATCTCATGGTTTTGTAGGTTTGACCAGGGCTCTGCACTGGCAGCACAGAGCCTGCTTGGGATTCTCTCTCCCTCTCTGTCAGCCCCTGCCCTGCTCACACTGTCTCTGCCTCTCTTAAATAAATAAATAAAACTTCAAAAACATATATAAAAGTCACCCATTAAAATAATAATAACTAATAAGGGATTCTGCTATGGAGCGCCTGGGTGGCTCAGTCGGATGGGTGTCCAGCTTTGGCTCAGGTCATGATCTCCCAGTTTGAGTTCAAGCCTCACATCCGGCTCTCGGCGATCAGAGCAGAGAGCAGATCCTCTGTCTCTCTCTCTGCCTGTCCCCTGCTTGCACATGCGCGCTCTCTCTCTCAAAAATAAACTTTAAAAAAAAGTGATTCTGCTATGATTTTTAGGTATACAATTATATCATTTGCCATAACAGTAATTTAGAAGAGACCACAATGAAAAGAAAAACTATATGCTTTTAAGAAAGTAATGAACACTTTGTGGCTTGAGGCTTGCATGCTACTGGCCTTGCATTTTGTTCTAATTTCATAAAAAGGTCGAAAAAAAGCCTCACTTTGCTGCTTCCTTGATAGGTCTAGATATATTCATATTTATCGACAACAAAGCAGCTTCCATTTTTTCCGAGTTTACGCTACTTTTATGAGGATAGAAAAATTAAGACATTTCTATTTAGAAAAAAATAAGAGAGTGGGCACCATAAACTTTTTATGTTACGTTTTTACATTGGCTCTTACATGAAAAGATTGCTTACCACTGATTTTGAATCTGGAGATTAATTATATTCATTTGCATTAAAAAAAAACACATTTGTCCAAGAAAAGGCTCAAGAATGACTTCCCTTAATCTTCAGGAAAGCCCACCTACTGAACAGATACTTCTGGACCTTAGGATTCTTCATCAGCGGTTGACCCACAGCAGACCGTTGCTTTTGGGGAAGTTGAAAAGTCTGGCTTCCAAAATGGGCGCCCACAAAAGCAAGCTTTATTCAAGCTACTCCAAATAGATTTTTTTAGGGGCGCCTGGGTGGCGCAGTCGGTTAAGCGTCCGACTTCAGCCAGGTCACGATCTCGCCGTCCGTGAGTTCGAGCCCGGCGTCGGGCTCTGGGCTGATGGCTCAGAGCCTGGAGCCTGTTTCCGATTCTGTGTCTCCCTCTCTCTCTGCCCCTCCCCCGTTCATGCTCTGTCTCTCTCTGTCCCAAAAATAAATAAACGTTGGAAAAAAAAAAAAAAACAAATAGATTTTTTAACTAAATTACATAGTAGTCATTTTAACCCGCTTTATACAGTTTGCACCATCAAAATTTCCTCCCGCCCTCATTAAATGGCTCTGCTCTCCAAATACAAAGAAAAGTGCGGACTGATAATAAACTTGGCAAAGGGGAGGCAGAAAGATGAGGGGTAGTGGAGGCAGAAGAAAACTGCAACGTTTACAGCTTCAAAAGGAATTCTAATCTTTGGGGTGGAAACAGCAGAAACATCCAGGTTTTGAGCACTAGAAACCTTCCGGTCGAGGTGCTTGGGACTCCGACGCAGATCGGTCTGAGACGTGGCACAGACATTCCCCGGGGGATTTGCACCGCTCTCATCTATGGGATCAAGCACTGTGCATGCATCATATGACGGTTTCAAACCTTTGCAGAGTTGGAAGTCACCGGGGTCAGCATTTTCCCCTTATTGAATAACAGCAGCTTTTGAGTTATCACTCCCTTGAAATTTCTTTTACATAAAAGAAGTTGCAGCCTCTCCTTGGGTAAAAGAGACAAATCTCACAGAGGGAGGGCCTGCGCGCTTTTGTTTTAAAGGAAGATGGTGATCTCAGCGCCGGTCCTTATCGCTGGCGCTAAAAAAATGTTATTTCTGACCGAAAGTGCTTTCTGACTCTTCCGCTTATCAATCTTTTGCTAAAATAGACAGTGAGGAAAGATTCCTGGAGTGCTCGTCCTAAGCCCGTTTTTCAGCCGCAGGAACTAACATTTATAGAGCACGGCTTATGAATCATGGTTGTTGCTTTTTAAAATTTGTACATGTTAACTCACTTAAACTTTGCCGCAACCCTAGGAAAAATTTAGGAAGCCCGCTTCACAGATGAGGAAACTGAGGCTCAGAGAGGCTGAGCGACAGCCCAGTGCTCACACAGTAAAAAGTGAAGCCAGGCTTCAAACCCAAGCCGGCATGGGGGCGCCTGGGTGGCTCAGTCGGTTGGGCGTCCACCATCATCAGCTCAGGTCATGATCTCACCGTCTGTGAGTTCGAGCCCCGCGTCGGGCTCTGTGCTGACAGCCCGGATCCTGGAGCCTGCTTCGGATTCTGTGTCTCCTTCTCTCTCTGCCCCTCCCCTGCTCATGCTCTGTCTCAAAAATAAATACAAACACTAAAAAAAAAAATTTTTTTTAAACCCAAGTCAGCAGGTCTTCCTGATGGTTTCCCAGGCAGTCCAAGGTGGTCTTTGCTTTGTATTGGGAAACCACTTTCATAGTATGTGCTCACTTAAAGACACCAGGAGCGCTTAGTATGTGCTATTAGAACATAACTATGGATGGCATTGGCAAGTCACACACCGTCATCAGCACCCCATATATTCTGAACACAGTCTGCACAAATTCTCTGTGATAATCTTAAATTTGTATAACACCTTAAATTTGTACAACATGGGGGGCGCCTGGGTGGCGCAGTTGGTTAAGCGTCTGACTTAAGCCAGGTCACGATCTCGCGGTCCCGGAGTTCGAGCTCCGCATCGGGCTCTGGGCTGATGGCTCGGAGCCTGGAGCCTGTTTCCGATTCTGGGTCTCCCTCTCTCTCTGCCCCTCCCCCGTTCGTGCTCTGTCTCTCTCTGTCCCCAAAATAAATAAACGTTGAAAAAAAAATTAAAAAAAAAATTTGTACAACACGGATGAGCACTTTTACAAGCTATCTCCCTGCCTTGTAGATTGTTGGGACTAAGACCTGTGTGTAGATTCCAATTTGAGTGTCAGTTCCCAGGGCTGGGAGCAGCTGCCTGGAACTCCGTACTCAAGAGGATCCTGCAGATCATTCCAGGGTTGGTAATCATCAGGGCCATGATTGATCAGTCATGTCTGCCGCGGCAAAGTTGTTGGGAGGAATGGCACATTAGCCGTATGTTTGCTGCCTCTTCTTTATTCTAGTTCACTCTTTTTATAAAGGAATAAATGACATGCCTATGATCCCATGAGTGGCTGAGCCGAAATCAAAGTTCAGGTTCCTTTGATCTGTCGTCGTTGCTGTTAGACAACATTATACGTGGAGACATGTAAATACTCTGACGTTTGGTATTCAAATGGACTGGAATGTATCATAGAGTTTGGAGCTCAATGGTGGTTAATCTTGAACAAAATGAAATGTTTTCTCCAGCAAAATGCAAAAAAAAAAAAAGTGTCATAACTTATGACGTCACATGGGAACAGCCTCAGGCACACAGGTACTACGTGCTGGCGCTGACGATGTGCTGGGCTAGCCTCCCTGCGTGCTGCTGCCGCACGTGATCACAGCCGGAAAGCCCGAGAAGTTTAACACCCAATTTCAAAGGCCGAGAGTATTCTGACGGTGCTAGAGTAGCATCACCCTGGCATGAGGCATCACAAGTCTCGACGCTGACACGGCACCGAGTGTGATCAATCTTCTGGTTCATTTAAAATTTTTTTTTTCAACGTTTTTTATTTATTTTTGGGACAGAGAGAGACAGAGCATGAACGGGGGAGGGGCAGAGAGAGAGGGAGACACAGAATCGGAAACAGGCTCCAGGCTCCGAGCCATCAGCCCAGAGCCCGACGCGGGGCTCGAACTCCCGGACCGCGAGATCGTGACCTGGCTGAAGTCGGACGCTTAACCGACTGCGCCACCCAGGCGCCCCTCTCCTGGTTCATTTAGACTCTCCTCCGGGTCCATGACAGAAGCACAGGCGGCTTGGTGAAGAATTTCACTCCTGCAGTGTTTATGCAACTTAGCCCGCGAAGGTAAGCGGAGGTTAGTAACTATACATATGCGAGCAGGGACGCACAGGTGACCTTTGGGAATGATGGCGAAGTCTCCCCGACTTTGTTGTTATGGTTTATTCGGCGGAAGAGCAGTACAGGCTGTGAAACCACTGACTGCAGCACAAGACTTGCAAAGCATAGCCGTACCGCAGAGAGACCGGCCCGGCCCCGGCGTGGGTCATAGGTTCGAACACTGTGGCCACCCTCTCCTCTGTCAGCAGGGTTGTCTTTTGAGTACAAAAGACAAGGAGGTACATATTATGCAGTCAGCCGTGGCCGTCAAAGGCCAAACAGCTTTTTCTCCCAGTTAGAGCAACCTGTCTGACTACACAATACCCAAGACCCAGGGCAGTCCAGGGGCGAGTGCCCCACCCCGGTGCTTAGCCCCGGTCACCTCGGAGAGAGCGGACAGGGATTTCTCAGAGCTTTACACACTGCCTTTGTCGGCTGTTTCCAAGGTGACAAAGTGTTCTGTCCTTTGCTGTAAATAAAGACAAGAGCAAAGGGATCCAACCCCTCCCTCCTCCCCTATTAGCTTCTCTCACGCATGTTTCTCGTGCGGGTGCGTGTGTAAGCTCTGCATCCCAGAGTCAGGCCTTCCTCGGGGATGTTTGCTTGTTTGCTTGTTTGATGTGCCTGGGGAACCCTGCTGGCGGTGAGGAGCCTTGGAGCTGGCCTTCTCAGCCCCTGGCTCTTCTCACTCCTACCCCTCAGTCCAAAATGTCTTCTCGTCAGCGGAGAAGTTAATCCAAATGCTGTTCAAGATTGTGTTAGACGTTCCCAAGGAGTCACGGAACCTCCTTGTGAAAGGGTTTTATTTTTCCAAACCACTGACACAGGCTTAGCACGTGACAGGCTTTGACCAAATGCACTCAGAGGGAGTGACGCAGGCTACGTCTGAGCAAAGGTTTTTGTTTTTGTTTTTTAATTTTTTTGTTTTCAACGTTTATTTATTTTTGGGACAGAGAGAGACAGAGCATGAACGGGGGAGGGGCAGAGAGAGAGGGAGACACAGAATCGGAAACAGGCTCCAGGCTCTGAGCCATCAGCCCAGAGCCCGACGCGGGGCTCGAACTCACTGACCGCGAGATCGTGACCTGGCTGAAGTCGGACGCTTAACCGACTGCGCCACCCAGGCGCCCCTGAGCAAAGGTTTTAAGAGCCATTTCGCGGTTCTGCCCTTTTTCTGCTCTTTTCCTCCTCTGCCTTGAGAATAGTACCTCCCAGGAAGGTGCCGTTTCCTCGGCCTGGATCCCAGAAGGAAGGAGACACACAGAACGCGGCCACAACCAACCACCGCTGATGTGTTAAGGGTGAGACGTAAGGCTTGGTAGTGGTGAGCCACTGAGATTTGGGGCGGGGGCGGGCGGGAGTGTTTGTTACCACAGCGTAACCCAGCAAAAGTGGACAGATGAGATACTGGTAAGCAAATGGGCCAGGTTGGGACTGCATCCAGGAAAAAACTCCCACTCTGCTCTGGGGGGGTGGGGGTGGGGCTGGTAACTGTGATTCAGCTCCAGACTGATGTTGCCTTCCAGGACCACAGACCTATTGCTACCAGACTTGCCAGTTTTTACAGGCATATGAAGAATCCAGATTAAAAAAAAATTGGGGGGGGGGGCGCCTGGGTGGCTCAGTCGGTTAAGCGTCCGACTTCGGCTCGGGTCATGACCCCGCAGTTCGTGGATTCGAGCCCCGCGTCGGGCTCTGTGATGACTCGGGGAGAGAGTCTGAAGCCGGCTCCAGGCTCCGAGCTGTCAGCACAGAGCCCGACGCGGGCCTCGAGCCCACGAACTGTGGGGTCATGACCCGAGCCGAAGTCGGACGCTTAACCGACTGAGCCACCCAGCCCCCAAATCCAGATTTCGATGTGACGTCTACCTGTTTTTCAATATCCAAACTAAATTCAGGCCAAACAGTACACATACCACAGCTCAAATCAGACATCAGGTTCCAGTTAATAAACTCTGTTCCATAACACCCTCGGAAAGGAGCAAAAGCAGCCTGTTCGTCGCTCTCCAGTACCCTGCCAGGCCCTCCCCTGCTCTCACCCCTAAATTCCTAAATTCCCCTTTTCAAGGCCTTTGTCAAGTTCTCCTTCCTCCGTTCTCCCCAACCAGACTCTCCAGTCCTGAACTTATAGTCTACATAGACTATGTGGACTAAATATTCTGTTAGAGTCAGCATGTTGCATGCATGTGTCTCCAATGTGCTTCTTTATCTTCTTATACACATATTCTGCCTTTTGAGAATCTATAAGCCCAGTGAAGACAGAGATCGTAGCTTACGCTTCTTGGCATCCTTGGTGCCTCGCAGATATAACGGATACAAAATTAGCGTTTTTATATGGTAGCTTGTTGGTTCAGATGAATACCCGCATTTGATGATCTGATTCTGAGGTTCTTGAAAACAAAGGGTGAAGCCCAAAGGAGCCAGATTCTAGACACTTAATTGCCTATTTTTCTCATACTGGGTACCGCTGAGGGTACCGCTCGTTAACAAACAAAAACCAATCCGTCGGGTTTGAATTCTGCACACGCAAATCCTGTTAGCACGCAAATCTTTGTACATGAAGTCCAGTCTGCGGCGAAATATACAATTAAGGATATAATATCAGGGTTAATCCAGTTCAGATGGGATTGAGTTTCGCTTTAGGTTGACCATGCTTCTAAGACCCCAATTATAACTCATTTGATCCCTCAACAACCAAAATAAGTTAGACATTCAGTCGAATTCTTACAGAAGGGCATTTCATTTGTCAAGCTTCGGGGACATGCCTTCCAGCACCTTTTGGAAGATACTATTATGTGCCATAGCCACTGCGATGTTTGCGGTGAGCCTCAATATAAGCTCGTGGGATGAATAAGTGAATTAATGAAATGCTGTAATACTGCGGGTGTTATATAAGGGGAGCCTGGATGGCTCAGTCGGTTAAGCGTCCCACTTCAGCTCAAGTCATGAGCTCGCCGTTTGTGAGTTTGAGACCTGTGTCGGGCTCTGTGCTGACAGCTCGGAGCCCGGAGTCTGCATCTGGCTTCAGATTCTGTGTCTCCCTCTCTCTCTGCCCTTCCCCCACTCACGCTCTGTTTCTCTCTCTCTCTCTCTGTCAATAGTAAATAAACATTAAAAAAAAAAATACTTCAGGTGTTATCTCTCCAGCATAGGAAGATTAAATTCCCACCATTGTCCCTATTCTTTCATACTCCAGACTGGTTGAACCCCTACAATTTTCACTGCTTTCGAAGTAATTCTGTACTAATAGTCCCCCTAGTTTCCCCGAGAACCTAATTTGACACTAGGAGAATCTAGCTCTTTAATTAGCAAATACTTAAAACAAGTCTTTTCTTATATTTTAGAAATGAGTTCTTCCGTGCATATGTGAAAAAGGGCTAAATAACACCCCATGGTATTAAACCAATTACCAGAAGATGTAAGACCATATCTGTGCTAGGAAAATAATATCAGAGTCAAAACAAATCACTTGGAAATGAATCACTTCCCTTTGGCAACTGAAATTAATTGAAACAACTCCCCCCCCACCCCTATCCCTATGATGTTGTCTGACATTTCTTTCAAATGCCAATGAGCACCTCACTTTGTCAAATTAAATAGGTCCAAGCTGCTGGTATTATACAACTTTAAAGCCATATGGCCATATGTCTAGGATGTTCCAGGACACTCTGATTTCATGTAATTTTAATCTTTTTAATAAATGCAATTTGTTAAATATATAACCAAAGATGAAGCCATCTTATATCATTGTGAGACTTCATATGATTAGATTCACAAGAAAACATTCTCTGCGGCCATTCAGTTTTCAACTCAACCAACATTTACTGACTACTCTATGATATGCCAGTTGCTAAGTTCAGGGAATCTAGATGTAAATATGACGTTCTCCCTGCCCTCAAGGATCTTACAAAGGAAACAATAAATTGTAATTTGGTGATCCATATAACAATCAGATGTTCCAACCACGGAGGAGGAGGAGTATATAACTTCCTTGAGTTTGGAGGAGGGACAACGGTAGGGGAGGCTTTCCAGAAAAGGTGACTTCTTGGCTGGGTTTTGAAGGATGAACAGGTGTGTCAGGGGATAGGCCCTGGTAATCAAAACAGAGGAATAGCCTGTATGTGTACTTATTTATTTATTTATTTATTTATTTATTTATTTTAGAAAATTTGGATCATTCCATAGAATAGAATAGAACGGTTGGCTTAATGATATTTATTGCACCCTCAGAAATGTCTCTGGAATTTTGATTTTTGCTTAAAATATTCTCTTGGCTGCCTCAGTTGGGAAGAAAGTTTGTTGGGTGTAGTTGTGTTTGTTAAAAACCTATGTAAAAATCACTTCCCGGAGTTTTGTTCATCAGCTACAAACAAGAAGGATCGCTATTTTCTTATCTTAAAAAGTGGCAATAATCACTTTGCCAAAATTTCAATATGGTTCGCCTACGGTGTTAGATTAGTTTCAGGTGTGCAATATAGTGATTCAACAATTCCATACGTCACCCAGCGCTCATCACAGCAAGTGCACTCCTTAATCCCCATCCCATGTTTCACCCATCCCCCCACCCCCTTCCCCCTGGTAACCATCGGTTTGTTCTCTATGGTTAAGAGTCTGTTTCAAGTTTGTCTATCTTTTTCTCCGCCCCCCCCCCACCCCGGTTTGCTCGTTTGTTTTGTTTCTTAAATTCCATATGTGAGGGAAATCACGTATTATTTGGTCTTTCTCTGACTGGCTTATTTGCTTGGCATTATACTCTGTGACTCTATCCCTTGTTGTTGCAAATGGCAAGATTTCATTCTTTTTTGTGGCTGAGCAATATTCCACTATATATATCACTTCTTTATCCATTCTTCTACTGATGGACACTTGGGCTCCTTCCATAATTTGGCGATCATAAATAATGCTGCTATAAACATAGGGGTGCGTGTATCCCTTTGAATTAAATAATCCCTTTTAAATAACCCAAAGGAGAAGATATCTCTCCAGGCATCTTCAGTTACTCATTTACAGGCATCCCAACAGACAAGACCCTTGTTGGGCGCGGTGACAAAGGCCAAGTTGTATGCGAACCTTTTCTGTCCTTGAGGAATTTCTCATCCAGGAGACAGGGTGGATCCCCTTGGGGAGGTGATCTCTGCACTGGGAGGTGAAGACTTTTCAAAGTTCACAGGATGAATAGAGAAACGCTTCTAGGCAGCTTTTTGGAGCTTTTGGAATATCATGAAAAACCTCTCAGCGCTATTCTCCGTGACATGATTGAGAGGGAAAGGCAGACCCAGCCCCTGGCGGGTGCTAATTCACACTGTGGGAGGGACCATGAATCTTTCCCTGCCTCACTGTGAAAGCCTCCTAAAAAGCTGCCCTAATGCAAGTCTGGCTCCAAAGGAACTCAGAAAGAATGGCCCGATTATTCGCCATATTTCCTCCTCCTCCCCCTTCCATCTCCTTCCAGCCCAAACCATCCCTCAACACGTTACACTGCCTGCTGCTCCTCTCTCTAACATCTCTTAGCGGGGATAGTTTGAAAGTCTGAACACGAGGCAAGCCCAGTCCACTTCCGTGCCACACAGTGAATGCCACGAGTGGCCTCTGAACTGAGCCCAAACCTACCTGCTGGTGGCACCAAGATAAACCGGAAGAGAGAACTTGATTTGTTGGAATTCGCTAGTTTGTGAAATCCCATGACACGGTCTCTCTCCCGTCTGACACAGCTGACATTCGCTCTCATGCTTTGTTAAAAAGGGAAGGACAGCCCCCGGCCACACTCTTAACGGTGACGGTTTTGGGGGTCAGGGCGGGAGAGGGAATCATTGGAACATAATCTGGAGTTTGCAATAGCAAGCCACTAGCTGGCCATGGTCTCAGACGTAAGGGAGAATCTGAAACTTTGAGGGAGACAGTTTCTTCCCAGGTAGAAGCACACAGCAAGCCCCGCTGACTGAAAGAGAGTCTTCTACGAACCCAAAGTGACTGCTAATTACAAGGGCCTCTATGCAGTAAACTTGCACCAGTGGAATGAGTCTTTGAGGACTGGGAAAGAGAAAAATGAAGCGTCTTTCACTAAAGAGGAAAATTAAGATGATCTGCTTATTTTAGACAGGCTTCCTAGATGTTCAGATACGCTTTCCCCCCACCCGCACACAAAGTATTTCTAAGAATTTGCCTGGAAAGTGGACATAAAACAGACAATCGCAGCACCTGGGTGGCTCAGTTTGTTGAGTGTCCGAAGCTTGATTTTAGCTCGAGTCATGATCCCAGGGTCGTGGGACTGAGCCCTAGGTCCGGCTCTGTGCTGATAGCGTGGAGCCTGCTTAAGAGTCTCTCTCTCTCCCTCTGCCCCCTCCCCCATGCGCTCTCTCTCTCTCTCTCTCATTAAAAGAAAAAAAAAGAATAAATGGACTTATATGTATAATTACAGTTTCATTTTTGAAATATTAAAAACATCCTAACGGCCATAATTTCACCCTGCCTTTAAGACCGAATCTATCATCTATTTCAAGCATTTTGTTTTGTTGTTTTTTTTCTTTGCCTTTATAATTCAACACATTGAATTGAGGTGTGGGATTTTTTTGTTTGTTTGTCTGTTTTTTACATTGACAACAGTAACTCCAATGAACATTTGTTTTAGGCTAAAGACTGACCACTGGAGGGGCGCCTGGGTGGCGCAGTCGGTTAAGCGTCCGACTTCAGCCAGGTCATGATCTCGCGGTCCGTGAGTTCGAGCCCCGCATCGGGCTCTGGGCTGATGGCTCAGAGCCTGGAGCCTGCTTCCGATTCTGTGTCTCCCTCTCTCTCTGCCCCTCGCCCGTTCATGCTCTGTCTCTCTCTGTCCCCAAAATAAATAAATGTTGAAAAAAAAAATTAAAAAAAAAAAAAGACTGACCACTGGAGCACAATGATTTTCATCTTTGCCTTAAGTCCATTAAATTAATGAGAACTTTGCCTCCTATCACTAATAAAAGCACTTATATTTCCTGTTCTCCAGTCATTAAATACTTTGTAAGTATATCAAAGTAAAACATGTATACATATATACTCAACAGTATTCTAGAATTTACAAATGTACCCGTGTGCCCCATCTTTTTTTTTCTTTTTTTAATTTTTTTAAAAGTTTTTATTTATTTTTGACAGACAGAGAGAGCAAGCATGAGCTGGGGAGGGGCAGAGAGAGAGGGAAACACAGAATCTGAAGGAGACTCCAGGCTCCGAGCCGTCAGCACAGAGCCCAACCCAGGGCCCAAACTCACGAACCACGAGATCGTGACCTGGGCCGAAGTTGGACACTCAACCGACTGAGCCACCCAGGTGCCCCCTTTTTTTATCTTTAATGTTTATTTATTTTTGAAAGAGAGAGAGACAGAGCATGAGCAGAGGAGGGGCAGAGCAAGAGGGAGACACAGAATCTGAAGCAGGCTCCAGGCTCTGAGCTGTCAGCACAAAGCCTGATGTGGGGCTCGAACTCATGAACCTCATGACCTGAGCTGAAGTCAGACACTTAACCGGCTGAGCCACCCAGGCGCCCCGCCATGTGCCCCAACTTGTTCCCCATTCTACCGCCTGCTCCTAGAGGTGACCGTATAAAAATCTTTTAGCTATTTCTTCTGTTTTTCACTCTCATATTTCTAAATATGCTTATATTGCTACTTTTATCAACATTTTCTGTTTTAGACATTGTTTTATTTACTTCCAATTATAGAAGACAAGAATTTACTTTCCACCTCCATACGCATACTTCCTCACTTTCTGTCTACCGAAAGAATTATGTTACTATTATTTTTATTAAATCAACATTTAAAATTACACTCAACAATATAAAAATCAGAAGTGACATTTTTATTGCTAGGCAAACGTAGATCCCAGTTGAACCACTGAATCTACTATGATTATATTCACTATCAGATACTACATTTTTCCCCCCTAAATAAATGATTGTCTTATTTTTTGTTTCCATGTTAAAATTATGAATTCATATCTAAACCTTCTAGAAGTATGATACTCTTCTCAATATGGTCAACATAATTTTATGTTTTTCTTGAAGCTGTCTCTCCAGGGCCTTCCCCAGGCTGCCTGACCTGCACTTGGTGCCCCTGAAGCCTACCCTTGAACTTCAAGTTTACCCTGGATCTTCTCTTTGCCAGCAGCCTGAGAATCCCCTTCGCTATGCTCCTGTGTGGTATCCCTTCCTTCCTCGAGCCCACATTTTCCTTTTTCTTGACTTACCCCTCAGTCTTTTGAAACAAATCCAGCAGTAGCTTCTGGAGAAAGAGTGCACAAGAAATACTTTATTTTATTCTATTCTTCTGAGATCTTAACCAATCTTTTTTTAAAAAAGTTTTTAATGGGGGCGCCTGTGTGGCTCAGTCGGTTGAGCATCCGACTTCAGCTCAGGTCACGATCTCGCGGTCTGCGAGTTCGAGCCCCGCGTCGGGCTCTGTGCTGACAGCTCAGAGCCTGGAGCCTGCTTCGGATTCTGTGTCTCCCTCTCTCTCGGCCCCTCCCCCGTTCATGCTCTCTCTCTCTCTCTCTGTCTCAAAAATAAACATTATAAAAAATTTAAAAAAAAATTTTTTTTTAACGTTTATTGTTGAGAGAAAGAGAGAAAGAGGGAGAGAGAGCACGTGGTGGCAAGGGACAGAGAGAGAGGGAGACAAAAAACTGGAGCAGGTTCCAGACTCCAGGCTGTCAGCACAAAGTCTGATGCGGGGTTCGAACTCACAAACGGTGAGATCAGACCTGAGCCGAAGCTGGATGCTTAACTGACAGAGCCACCCAGGTGCCCCAAGATCTTAACCAATCTTAATCCTACTTTTTACTTCGTTAGATATTTAGCTGGGAATAGAAATCCAAGTTAAAAATGATGTTCTGTCAGAATTTTAAAGACATTGCTTCAGGGGCACCCGGGTGGCTCAGTCGGTTAAGTGTCCAACTCTCGGTTTCGGCACAGGTCATGATCTTGCAGTTTCGTGGGTTCAAGGCCCACGTCAGGCACTTGCTGACAGCTCGGAACCTGCTTGGGATTCTCTCTCTCCCTCTCTCTCTGCTCCTCCCCCACTTGCACCATATCTGTCCCTCTCAAAGTAAATAAACTTAAAAAATATATATATATATGTATGTACATGTAATATATATGTAATATATATAATATATGTAATATATGTAATATATATAATATACGTAATATATAATATATGTAATATATATAATATATGTAATATATGTAATATATATGTAATAAAGGCATTGCTCCAAAGCCTTCTAGCTTCCCACGTTGCTTTTGAGAAGTCCATTCCTGGTCCTTTCAATCTTTCTCCTTCTCCTTCTCCTTCTTCTTCTCCTCCCAGAAACTTTTTAAATCTTCTCTTTCTTCCTACAGTGTGGGAAGTTTGCTCTTAGTATTTTATTGATAATTTCCTCTCCTTTGTTCCTTCTTCTTTCCTTTTCTGGATTTTTTGTCGCTTGAAGATTAATCTAAATTCTTGTCTTTTTTTTTTTCTTCCTTCTATTTGTTTGTCGTTTTTCCTCCATTCTCTGGAATAGTTTCTCAACCTGATATTCCAACCCTTCTGTTGGACTTTTAACTTTTGATATTATATATTAGTTGTTTTACTATGAATAGAGCTTTCTTATTTTCTAACTGTTCTTTTTTTGTAGCATATTCTTACTTAATAGATGAAATATTTTTTTATCTGTCCGCACATATTACTTATACCTTTTGTGACTTTGCCTCTGTTCCCTACATAGTCTTTCTTCTAAGATCCTTTCTCTGCGTATTTATTTTTTTCATCTGCAAAGTTATAGGATTTCCTCAAATGTCTGATAGTCAATTCATATTTAAGAATGAGGCATTACAAATCTGACTGAAAGTTCTATGTGCGTGGGCAGAAATTATTAACTAATGAGTTAACCACAGGGAATTGCTCTTCATTAGGAGACCCCAAACGTCAGTAGCTATAGGTCTTTTGCTTGGGATGGTAAATTTCTCCAGAGGGGAATCTTCTCGACTTTTTCTGGGAGTGGTGGGTAGGTCCAAGAGACGTGTTTGGCTGAGAGCAATCTGGAATCCAAGCATAGAATCCAAGAGTTCTTAACCATTCCATAGGCTATCTTTCTATATGGTGTCTCCTTCCCACCTCTAGGGGTGCTAAGTGTCTCTAAGCTCAGAGATACTCTGCTTCAACCTCTAGGCAGTCACCACGTCTCTGTTGTTGGGGTGAGGAAGGGATAACTCACAGCTACTTAGGCTGAGGGAGGAGACCTGGGGTATGTAGACTTTCGGCCAATACTCTAGTTGAGAGTTCTATCCCACATTTAAGCCTTTGTTTTTTGTTTTTTTGGTAAGATTTTATTTCTTAAGCTATCTCTACAACCCAGCGTCGGGGCTAGAACTCACAGCCTGGAGATCAAGAGTCACCTGCTCTACCGACTGAGCCAGCCAGGTGCCTCCCACATTTAAGCTTTTAGCACTATTTGTCATTTTGATTCCCCTAATTCTGTCACTAAAATGAGTACGCTCTTTTAATAGATTCTCTCTTCTGCTGAGTCAGAAACTACTCATTCACTCATTCATTCATTGTCCCTCTTCCAGGTTTGTTGACATTACTAAGCTGTGCTCATCTTCTCTTCCACTTTCTTTCTCTTCATTTGTTTATGCCTTTTTCTTTCTTTACTGTTATTTTAGTTGGGTTTTAGGAAGAAACAGACGAAAAAGTGTGTTCAAGCACATGTTTATTTTATTATTATTATTATTTTTTTTTTAATTTGAGAGAGAGAGAGAGAGAGAGAACACAAGCAGAAGCAAGGGGAAGAGGGAGAAAGAGAATCTTAAGCAGGCTCCACACTCAGCACGGAGCCCGACGTGGGGCTCGATCTCATGACTGTAAGATCATGACCTGAGCCGAAATCAAGAATCAGCAGCTTAACCAACTGAGCCACCCAGGCACCCCAATACTTGATTATTTTTTTTCTTTTCCTTTTTCTTTTTTTTTTTTAGTTTTTCTTTATTTCTCTCTCTCTCTCTCTTTTTAAGTAGGCTTCATGCCCAGCATGGAGCCCAATGCAGGACTTGAACTCAAGTCCCTGAAATAAAGACCTGAGCTGAGATCAAGAGTCAGACACTTAAGGGCGCCTGGGTGGCGCAGTCGGTTAAGCGTCCGACTTCAGCCAGGTCACGATCTCGCGGTCCGTGAGTTCGAGCCCCGCGTCAGGCTCTGGGCTGATGGCTCGGAGCCTGGAGCCTGTTTCCGATTCTGTGTCTCCTTCTCTCTCTGCCCCTCCCCCATTCATGCTCTGTCTCGCTCTGTCCCAAAAATAAATAAAAAACGTTGAAAAAAAAAATTAAAAAAAAAAAAAAAGAGTCAGACACTTAACCAACTGAGCCCCCCAGGCGCCCTACCCCACAAACACTCACGTTAAAGTAGAACTCTCTAGGATTCTATTTTTAAATAAGATAACAAAAGATTTAAGTAGCAACAAGAAAAATGTAAATAAACAACCAAAACAACTCCAGAGCCAAAAAATGCTGCTGTTGAAGCTGAACGTGTGAGAGTTCAGTGTCCTCCTGTTAGCAGAGTGCAAAAGTTTGAATTCCACATATGAAAGGCTCCATGTCTGAGTATGTTAGCTGCATGAAAGTTACCACAACGTAGGATCACAGCGAACACATTATGCCAAAATAGTTTATTTCCATGAGTGAGTGATGCGTTGTATAGATAAAGGACAAGAAGCAGATAGATATACAGTCAAGAGTGGAAATTTTACTGAGTTTTTCTTCTGGGCAAACCAAGAAGACGTGGCCGTTATACCTACCATTTTTATATGTAGGAACCCTTAACAATAGTTTTCTTACTTTCGAAAAATTACATTCTCATACTTCAAAAAATCTACAAACACTAAAAAAGTGAAACATAAACAATATTTCACTGTCCAGGAAAGTTCCAGACACTTTTTATATAAATAAAGATAAATACGATTTTGTTTAACTGGAGAGAGAGACAGAGCAAACAGGGAGAGGGGCATAGGGAGAGAGAGAATCCCAAGCAGGCTCTACACAAGTGCGGAGCCTGACACAGAGCTCGACCCCACAACCCTGGGATCATGACCTAAGCCGAAATCAAGAGTTGGACGCTCAACCAACTGAGCCACCCAGAAGCCCCTAAATGAAATCATTTTTAATAGTTGAATGGGCTATGCTATTTTACACTACAATTTTCTTAACCAACCCATAGCCAGGTTATCTCCAAGTTTGAGGATATTATAAACAGAATTGTAACAGATAATTTGGGGCATATACACTCGGGATTTCTACAAAAGACCAAATACACTGTGGGATATCAATTGATTGAGGAAATGCATAATGACCAAAATCTCATATGAATTTAGTAACAATTTTAGATGAATTTGTGATTTAGTACTCATAACAGCCTTAAGGTACATTTTAAAAACAACAATACACATATGCATGAAACATTATTTACAAAATCTACAAACAATGATACACAGACAACAAATAATGTCTTCTTACCCGTGTACCCTTCTTCCCCCCTCCCCCAAAATTCATGACCCACTGGTTTGGAATTATTGGGTTGAGTGTATTAGATGGTACCCAGTTGGTTTGAAGTCATCAGCAAAAACATATAGTGTTAAGGACTGTCCCGCAGAACCTAATTCTAGTCATCTAATATTTTCATCAACAATTTAGATGATGGACTTCCAGTGGCTCATTACTTTCTCAGAGGACAAGCTGAATAGGGTTGTTTGTGAAACTTGACTCGAAAGCAATATTATCTTCTAAAAATGGAGAGTAGGGGTGCCTGGGTGGCTCAGTTAATTAAGTGTTTGACTCTTGATTTCGGCTCAGGTCATGGTCTCACGGTTTAAGTTCGAGCCCCGCATCAGGCTCTATGCTATTAGCAGAGAGCTTGCGATTCTCTCTTTTCTCCTCTCTCTGCCCTTCCCCTGCTCTCTCTCTCTCTCAAAATAAATATTAAAAAATAATAAAAATAATAAATAAAAATGGGGAGAAAAATGTCAATTGAACAAAGAGCATCCTCCCCCTTATAAAAAGAAGACATGAGTAAGAGAAAGGCTAAATGGTTTTTAGTGGGTCCCAAGCTGGAAGAGGGGTGTTCTTTTTGAGATAATCATGGCAACAGGATCTAGTAACAGGAGAAATACAGTCAAGGCCAAGGTGTAATCCACCCAGTATATTTCCAGTGCCCTAACAGGTGCTAGTGGCATGAATTTTTCTCAGTATACCTGACTCTCTGACGCAAAGGCATAGTCAACATAAATGAAAACTAATCATCTTAGATATTTTCACACACAGTTCCTTCAGTGATGGGTCTGACTACAATGCAGTATGTTCCTAATTGATTCTCACACCACCCTACGGATTGTGCAAACCATTCTTTGAAATACTCTCTCTCTCTCTCTCTCTCTCTCTGATTGGTTGGTTGGTTGATTTTTTTCCCCATCCAGACTGATGATAGCAGCTCGCTCTGGATGGCTGCTTCTCCCCAACTCCCTGGATGCTGGCATTGCCAATGTTTGTGCAGATCCTTTAACCAAAGCTCCGACTTCACTGATGCAAAAGCAATTGCCAAATTGCCCCAGCCTGTGGATTTTACTGCCGACTTAACGTTAAACCAACAGGTGCCCAATCTAGCGGGCCTCTACCAGCCTGCCTCATTTAGGGATGAGAGCTTCAGTCAAATTTCAAATTCTTGCCATCCTGGGGAAGGTCAACGTCTAGCCCTCCCTGGGGGCTGGCTGGATGCCGACCCCTTCTGGCTGGATCCCAGAAGCCAACTCAGCACCACCAAACCTGATCTGCAGTGGCCGGGGAGATGCCCCGGTAGGTCCGATGACTTTGCAGGGATGGAAGCAGCTGATGTACCACTCGCCCTGCCCTGTTCGGTTCAAGCCAAGAGGAGAGACTGGTTACCAGACGGGGCGGGGTACCTGCCGGGCTGCCTCCGTGTGGGTCCGGTCCCGGGAATAGGTACATGAAGGAGCGCCTTCTCGCCCCTGCTCAGCATGTCGCTCCCTCTGGGACCTGGGTTGTGCCACTCCACCACCCTGGGCCTCAGTTTTACTTTGTCAGGGAGAACGATAATGGCCTCCTCCAGATCAGCTTTGTTGAGGATGACATTAAATAATAATGAGAACTAACATCTGATCTGTTGAGCACCACCGCATGTGTTTCACATCCTCTGCTGATTCTAACATCTATGCCAGTCCTGGGTTGGACCAGTCAACTCTGCAATTGACTAATTATTCCCCTCAATCTGGATCGTGTTTTCCTGCCTCTTGGCCAGCCTAAGAGTCTTTGATTGGATGCCAGGCATCGTGAATGATACATTGTTGTGTCCTCGGTCTTTGTGTATTACTATCAATCTTCTTGAGCATTGCTCTGGGATGCAGTTACTTGGAAATAGTTTGATCCTTTTGAGTCTTGCTTTGATGATTTGTTAGGGGGGTCCCGAGCAAGGCTCTAGACAGTGAGATACGACCGTCCTGAGTACACAACCCAATGCCCCGTGAAATGTAAGTGGTTGCCAGTAAGGAGAACACAGTTCAGACGCGGTTCCTGGCCCTGTGTTCGCACAAGGCGCTGTTTCCTCTAAGCCTTTTGGATGGTTCCCTCCCCACATCCAGTGTTCTGACCAGGGTCCTCCTTTTGCAGAACTCCAAGGTTCTCTGCCCTCTCTCATACCCTGTCCTCCACTCTGGCTGCTTTGGTGTCCCCAGACGCTCAGCTCTGTCTCCTCAACTCAGATATCACTGGCCGCAGCCTCAGTTTCCCCTCCTATGTGGTATCAGGAGGCGATGGTAACTGTCGGGCTCTTTAAGTCTATTTCCCATTTCTCCGGGCTCACTGCCCGTCGCCACCTGGTACTCAGGGTCTTGAAACCAGTGTTTCGTATCTTTTGTGTCTTTCTGTTGTTAATTCAGGCAGGGGGATGAAACCCAGGCTCTGTTCCTTTATCTTAGCCAGAGAAGAAGGCAGAACATCACGTCTGAAGTCGCCTAAACTTGGGTTAAACAGCGGACTTTGTTCCTTCAGACGTGTGACCGCGGTCCAGCTATACGAACTGCCCGAGCCTCTGCTTGTTTTCTGTGTCGTGGGTAAATACGCTTCCTCAATTCAATGCCACGAGCACAGCCCGTAGTATGTGTTGAAAAAACAGAAGGCGCACAGCTGGGAAATCTGGAAGAACAAGAAGAGGCAGAGGAACGAATCGAGTAAGAGAGGTGGGTAGAGGAGCCGGGGGCAGGAGCATGGATGGGTACAGGACACGGGGAAGACAAGGAGAATGGGGAACGAGTTGGCATAACAGAGACACGGCGGGGGAAAGAGAAGGGATTCCGCAGCCACACGAGTTCCTGTGGTCTGGGCCCAGCGTAGAGGTGCCCAGCGCAGGGGTGACTAGGGCTTAAAATCTAACCTGAACTCGGCAATCTAGGCTGTCTTCCCAGAGGAAGATGCCTTACCTTCTCACAGGGGCTCCTTCTGCACCAGGCTGTGACCTAGGGGGCTGCATCCGCCCAGAGGGAGTGCGTTTTCCTAATTTGCACAAAGATGCGGTGTAGACTGTGAAGTCCTGTTTACAAACCCTGGATAGCGTCAGACCTGGAAGCTTCAAGTAAAATCTCTCTTCTCTTGGACAGTAATGAGCATGACGTCTTGGATTCATTCGTGTATTCACTTGTCCCCGGCACTACTGTGGGCCAGGCCGTGTGCTGGGGCCGGGGGGGTCAAATGATGATAGCCTCTGCCTTCTGGGGGAGAGGGTGTCGCAGACTGGGTGCTGTAGCACCTGTGGGCTGGCAGCCAGAGGAGAGGAGCAGAGTCAGTGGGGATGGAGACTCCCTCGGCTAGAGAGGGGGCTCCAGGAGGCTGGCTAGCCAGCCGGCCGGCTCGTACCCACCAAAGGGAAGGATGACCACTGGCTTGTGCTCCCAGTGACTCTCTCTCCCGTCAAACCTGGGGGACAGGGATGCCGGGTGTTTGCTTTGGGGATGACAGGGCCAGTCTGCTGAGCCTGAGGAAGTGGTCTGTTCCCCGGGGTCAGGGCACTCCTTTAGAACGTAGGGTTCTCAGCACTTGGCCCTGAACTGTTGAGTTCCAGTAACATCACGTGCATTCTCCCCGTGGGTACAGTGTTTAACTGGCAGAAAATCTGTTGAATAGATAAAATAATCATTCGACGGAACATACAAGAGTCACATTAGGATACAGAAGAAAGTACACCTCCCAGTTACCCAGTTTCCTTCCCCAGAAGCAACTATTCTTACCTGTTTCTTGTGTGTCTTTCCAGAGATTCTCTGTGCATAAGGAAGCAAACACGTACATATATAAATGCAGATGCTTTTTTTTTTTTTAACGCAAATGCTGGGTGTAAAGTTCCAGCCAGTTCACACTTACATACAATATGAGAAAGAAGAAGATGGTAAGTTCCGTTCCTGAGGTCTTGGGTCACCGGATTTGATCCTTGAGAGAGTCTTATGTCCACTGCCCCCCCCCCCCCGCCCCCACCTCCAGCTCCTTTCTGCTACCAGGTTCCTGCTCAAAGCCTTGGGGTTTGACCCTGGAACCCTGAGACCCAGACTCCCGGTTCTCAGTGTCCCATGAGCTTCCTGCCTGAGCCTGGGATCACCGGCCTTCTGGGATGTGGGGGAAAGTTCGCCGCAATTGAAGCAAAGCCCTCGCCGTGCCCGGGGCTGACTGCCCTTACGTATTTGTTGTCATGAAAGTGAAACCCGACCGTCTCCCGGGGCCGCCTGAAAATGCCACTGACCTTTCCGCGGCCACGCGCCAGGGTGCGTGTGATCGGCATGTGCTTCGTCGTGGATCGAGCAGCATCGTTTGCAAACACGCTCCGCCACGGGGAGAGCCGTGCTGACGCCAGCGCGGGCCTTTTCTGTGCCTCCGCACAAGCCGCGGCGGGCCGACCTGGGGCAGATTAATTTTAAATTTTCATGGGCTTAATGCCCCTTCACACGCATTTAAAGTTTTGTATCCTGGGGGCGCCTGGGTGGCGCAGTCGGTTAAGCGTCCGACTTCAGCCAGGTCACGATCTCGCGGTCCGTGAGTTCGAGCCCCGCGTCAGGCTCTGGGCTGATGGCTCGGAGCCTGGAGCCTGTTTCTCCGATTCTGTGTCTCCCTCTCTCTCTGCCCCTCCCCCGTTCATGCTCTGTCTCTCTCTGTCCCAAAAATAAATAAAAACATTGAAAAAAAAATTTAAAAAAAAAATAAAGTTTTGTATCCTCTATAATTTACAGGGAACAAAATTTATTTGTCCAAGAGGAAACTCAATACATAAACTTGTGGGCCGGTCAGACCTTCTTAGGCAGTTAATGGAAGAAAACGTTCCCCTGAGAGTTTACAAATTATAAAGCAGCTGGTTGATTTTTCACAATGAAAATAGTAGGAATCATTTTCAGAGAGATGGATGGATGGATGGATGGATGAATTTATTTATTTTTAGAGTTTTAATTTTAATAACAGTTAACATACAGTGTGTTTTTCGGAGAGGTTGAAAATCCAGTTTGTGCTAATTTCGCTCATGCTAAGTAAACACTATTAGATACAAATGCTTGCTTGAAAAACTTCAAAATTTGTCTTCTCTGGATCATTTGTTTTAAATCTTTCCGTTTATCCCTGTGTCTGCTGCCCGTCTCCCTTCCTCTGCGTCTTTAGTTATTTCACAGAATTTTAGAAAAGAATCGGAGACCTTGGAAAAGACCTTAGAGTTTTTCTGTTTTGTTTTGTTTTTAAAAATAACCTCTGCTCATCAGTATCCCCTGGGATGCTTTTTTAAAAAAACGCACTCTTTAGCCCTATCGCTGGCAAGTTTATTTCAATAGGTGTAAGATGTGGCCAGGGAGTCTGTACTTTTAAAAGCTTTGCGACTAATTCCAAGGGCACTCCCAGCTGAGAAACACAGCTCTTCAGTGGATGACAGGGGGCTCAGCGCATTGATTTCCTCATTCACGTTGTGTACAGGGCATGTGTATGGCCCAGGCACTATCCTGGGTCTGTGAAATTCACCAGAAAACCAAGTGGAAAGAAATCCTGCCCGGTAAGCAGCTTATATTAGAGAATTTATTTATTTATTTATTTATTTATTTATTTATTTGATTATTTTTGAGAGAGAGAGAGAGAGCAAGCACCAGCAGGGGAGGGGCAGACAAAGCGGGGGACAGAGAATCCGAAGCAGGCTCTGTGCGGTCAGCGGGGCTCGAACCCAAGAACCGAGAGATCATGACCTGAGCCAAAGTCGGACGCTCAAGCGTCTGAGCCACCCGGGCGACCCTACTATAGAATTTATTAAAACAAGAAAACTGGGGCGCCTGGGTGGCGCAGTCGGTTAAGCGTCCGACTTCAGCCAGGTCACGATCTCGCGGTCCGTGAGTTCGAGCCCCGCGTCAGGCTCTGGGCTGATGGCTCGGAGCCTGGAGCCTGTTTCCGATTCTGTGTCTCCCTCTCTCTCTGCCCCTCCCTCGTTCATGCTCTGTCTCTCTCTGTCCCAAAAATAAATAAATAAACATTGAAAAAAAAATTAAAAAAAAAAAAAAAACAAGAAAACTTCATCCAGAGCTCTACCCTGTCTACCAACGCAGCTGTACCCATAAACTCTGTTGACCCTCTTGCAAAGGCCTGCGCCCTGGTCCTACGGGAAGTGAGATAATATACGGAAGGATAAGAGCCCAAAAGCTGTGTACAAGAACCATCGATTATTTTTTCCCACCTCGTACTGTCTCCTTGCAGAACTTGCCCTCAACTTTTTCTCAGAACTGCTGCTCCTGCAGGCCCTGCCTCTCAAGAGGGGCCTGAGCCACGCGACTCCTCCTGTGGCCAAGCTGCTTGGACCAGGGGCAGATACTTGGGCACGGCTGGGTCAGTCTATTTCTTCTTCTGGGAGTTCAGGACATGCACTTAGAAAAGTCGAGGAGGGTTGCAAATTCAAATGCCTACAAGGGTCAAACATGTAATACAATGAATGACGCTGGCTGGCCGGGTGTAAGGAAACCAATAACACAACTTCTTTTTTTGAAATTTGTAAAAATGCTTTTGTTCATTTTTGAGAGAGAGAGAGAGAGAGAGAGAGAGCATGCGCGTGCACGGGAGCATGAACGGGGGAGGGGCTGAAACTCACAAACTCACAAACCACCAGATCATGACCTGAGCTGAAGTGGGACGCCCAACCAACAGAGCCACTCAGGTGCCCCCCAAAGGCACAACTTCTAAGCACAATTTCACCTGACCTATGATCTTGGGGTTAGGGATCCTGCTATGAACTGAATGCTTGTGTCATCTCAAATTCTTACGTTTTAAGTCCAATCTCCAGTGTGATAGTATTTGGAGATGAGACCTTTGGGAAGTAATTGCAGCACGAGAGTGGGGTCGTCATGCATGGGATTCGCGCCCTTGTAAGAAGGAACGTGGGAGAACTTTCTCTTTCTCTCTTCACCATGTGAGGAAACCAGGAAGAAGCCTCTCGCTGGGACCCAAGCAGGCTGGCACCCTGACGTCAGGCTTGCCAGAACTTCTGCAAATGGTGAGCGGTAAGTGTGTGGTGTTGACAGCGGCAGGGACCGATGAGGACGGAGGAAGTAACCAGAGTCGAGGTTGCAGGGCTCCTGATCCGTGCAGAGGGCGGACTGTTACTCAGCTCCCGCCAGTGGCTGCCACACGAGAGCCCGGTTTGCCAGGTTTTTCTGATGTTTCCAGAAGTCTGCAATTCAGGTTTTGATAGGAACTCTCACAAGTGAACAGTGTTGAACTTATTTTACGTACAAAAATATTGTGTCGTCCCAGACAAACCCAGTGTGGCCGTATCTGCCGTATCTGCCAAGAGGCACCGGCTTTGCACTCTGGCACTCTTTGCACTCTTTGCACACTTTGCACTCTTTGCACTCTGGCCAGTGCGTGAGAGACGGGACGGAGAAGTGTGGCGATGCAGGGTCTCAGGCTGCTGCAATGTGCTCTAAGCATCCAGAGAAGCAGAGAGCCAAACACAGAGAAAGAAGGGTGATACTGACAAAAGCAGAGATTCGGTTGTTGTTGTTTAATATGGTAGAAAGACGCACTGGTTGCTGACAGCCGTCTAGTTTTTTATTCTAGTCCACTGCGTCTCAACCTGGGTTTTTTTTTTTTTTCTTTTCAACCTGTGGTTCTAGAAGATACCCGTTTCCTTCAAATCGACCACCTTTCGCTGAAGCTTCTGTTAAATACACACCATACAGATCAAGTTGGAGGTGTCTGTTACCTTCTTCCCAGAGGGCGGTGTTATTACTAAGCGTTAGGGTAACGAATATCGACTCTGCTGTGTGTGAGCTGGTTTCGTACATGTCAGGCACGTCCCGACGTATTGAATTAAAGCGATGTTCGTCTAGTGGTTGCCAAGCCCGGCTGTGCATCAGTGTCACCTGGGAGCTTTTGGAAAAATACAGATCCTCTCGTAACCACACCCAAGTTTGTGTGCCTAATGCACAGCTGGGACAATCCCTGGGACAGAGAGTCTGCAGCAGGGAGAGAGTTTATTTGAGAGGCAGCTAGAGAGATGGGAGGGCAAGCTTCACGGCCGCCTCTCGGGAGAAGGAGTCGCGGGGAAATTTAAAGGCAAATGAAAGAAGTCTGCGTAGAAAGTTGCCATTGAGTTTGTTAACCTGCATTTAGTCCTCTTAACCCTCTGGCTACTGGTTTCCCTCGGATCCCACCTACAGAATCAGTCACCAGAGGTAGAGCCTGGAGGCCGTATTGTGAGCTCCTTGGGGGAGTCTGAGGCCGCCAGCCCCACACTGGTCTGAGGACGAGCGTTTTGGGGGACCTCCATCAGAAATGGGCCACGCCTGAGCCAGGGTGGGCCGCAGTTGCTTAGCTATTTAAAAAGGATCCCAGGGGGGCGCCTGGGTGGCGCAGTCGGTTAAGCGTCCGACTTCAGCCAGGTCACGATCTCGTGGTCCGGGAGTTCGAGCCCCACGTCAGGCTCTGGGCTGATGGCTCAGAGCCTGGAGCCTGTTTCTGATTCTGTGTCTCCCTCTCTCTCTGCCCCTCCCCCGTTCATGCTCTGTCTCTCTCTCTGTCCCAAAAATAAATAAACGTTGAAAAAAAAATTTTTTTAAAAATAAAAATAAAAAAATAAAAAGGATCCCAGGGAGGTGCGAGCTTTAAGTTATATTATGCCGTAACTGAAAAGTCCTGCATCTTGCCCTTTCATCCTCTCTTGAACTGGAGAGTATGTTGAGAGCAGGAGATCCGGGAGCCTCGTGGTTAAATCCGTGTGGGAATCACACTCCGTGGGCCTGCACTGGCTCCTCTGATTCCCTTTGATTGCCCAGTGGTAAGCAGGTGAACTCAAACAGCCCTCCGTGCAGCTTCTCTGTAATGGGATTTGTGGGTGAATCTTGGGGTTGATAATAGCATAGACCCTTGGCAATTGTGGACCTCTTATTTAAAGCAGTCCGAGTAGCAGCTTCATAAGAGATGGGAACTTGAGTGGGGGGGGCGGCTAGATGGGTGATGGGCATTGAGGAGGGCACTTGCTGGCACGAGCACGGGGTGTTGTAAGTGATGAATCACTGAATTCTACTCCTGAAACCAATATCGCACTGTGTGTTAACTAACTAGAGTTTGGATAACATTTCGGAAAGAAGAAAAAAAGGGAAAGGCTTGTGATGTGAATGTGTTTTCTCCTGTGTTCACCTGGAGTCTGTGGGCTCAGTCAAGGCAGAGGACCATGTGTTTGTGGACCATGTGGTTGAAGAAGGTCACTTGGTAGGATTCAGGTAGCAGTTGGGCTTTTCTGTGGGATCCAAGAGTCAGAGAGGGAGAATCCCAAGCAGGCACTGTTGTCAGCACGGAGCCCAACGCAGGGCTCGAACTCATGAACCACGAGATCATGACCTGAGCTAAAACCAAGAGTCAGACGCTTAACTGACTGAGCCAACCCAATATATGGCTATTGTTTTAAGCTATTATTTTTTTTTTTTGGAGTGATTTGTTATGCAGGAAAGGAGTTAATACAAGTATGAGTAAAGCGGGTTGTTTCTCAAAGTATGGAAACATTCGCAGCCACCTTGTGTTTGCCAAGCTCTCTTCTCTGTCATGACACCAGCTACGTTCCGCAGAAAGTTCGCTTCATCAGTTCGGGTCCTAGAGTAAAAGCAACATAGAGCTCAACACAGCTGATCCGAGATGGATGTGATGCTTGCGCGAGAAATAAGTCTGTGGTTGTCAGCCTTGAGATTTTGGAGCTGTTAATTATCACGGCATAATCCAGCCTGTCCGGGCTGATACAGCTACAGATTGTCCATATCGCAACTTAAATCCAAACCGTGTTCCACTGCTATAAAGTAATGGAGGATTGCCGTGGACAGAAAAGCAGCCATCAGTTAAGAAAGCGTTCAAGTTCAACAGCGAAAACGTCTTGATGCCAAAAGCATGCAACCAACTCCTAACTTAATACTGGGTTAATCTGTGTAACAACAGAAGCAGTAATGCTAATGTGAGTAATAAGAAATAGTTCTCCTTGCGTAAGCGTATGTCAGGGCGAGTAACCACTGATAGTTACCAACCAGATAAAAATAACCTAAGTATAAACTATATAGCAAACCACTGGCCGACCCACCACCGGCATGTAATCAAGATGAAAAGAAGTAAAAGGAACTCGGCAAACACCAACCCCGCCTGTTTACCGTAAACATCACTTCTAGCATTTCTAGTGTTAGAGTCCTGCCCTCCTCTCCACATCCCGTAGAAACGGGCCGTGTAAACACGCTGATTGAGAAGCACCAAGGAGCCTCCTCTTCAGCCAGCCCGCGTCTCTGCGCCTGGCTGCCCACGGGATCCGAGAACAGGTGCTTCGTGCCCAGTGGTTCTGCCTTTAAACCGGAGACCTAGCTGGCTGCCAGAAGTCATCCTTCCTGGGCCAAGGAGGTAAGAAAATGAAGGTACTTTCCGACCCCCCCAGCGGACATTTCTCAATGAGTGCTAATAGCCACTCAGCACTGCTGGTAACTGTCTATGGGTGAGTTTGCAAAAATCCAGACTTTATTATTGACTTTACTTCTAACTGTATAGGAAAGAAACCGGCAGGAGAAAGCAGGGAGAAGAGTTCAAAGTCATTTACAAAGTTGGCGAGTTTTCCCAGCTTAGAATTCATTGTTTACATCATCTCCTGAGAGAGCAGCCTAGAGCATCCCTATGCGTGTGGGTTTCCTGCTTGAGATACCAAACGGGGGCAAAGCCTTTAATACGGGAGTATTACTGCAGTGTCTGTCTCAAGCTAATTTGCGAGGCATTGCCAGATCGAGGCTCCCAGTCTTCTGAAACCTTGAGAAAACGCCAGACAATATTGCTCTGAGGGCCAGAGATAGAGCGGGAAGCCATTCACACACTGATAAAATGAATCCAGTTTCTGGTGGTTTCTTCTCCCAGTTCCTAGGTCTTCCCGATCCAGGGATGTGATCTGTCAGGGGAGAGAAGCAGGCTGGCTTCCTGCTGTCCCTGCCACCCAGCCCTTGCCTCACAGCTCTGCATTGTCACTGCGGTCCTACATCTGGGGAGATCACAACACGTTTAAGCTCGTGACCTCGGGTCTCTTTCTTCCATCTTCTAAGCTAAATTCCAAAAGGGTAATTGCATTAGTTATCCCCAAACCCAGCCTTCCCGTGGGGAAAGCCCCGCCTCCCACCTGTCCCGTTCCCTTCCCCTCCCTCTTTCATGGAGCTGGAGCCCCGTTGCACAAGCCTCTGCCCCCGAATTTCCAACCTGTACCCTCTGTGGAACCTCGTTCTTTCTAGACACTAGCCATCCTCGTGCGAGCTGAAGCCCAGAAGTGTCCAGAATATAACCCTTCTTGTCGCTCCCTCCGCCTTGTCGCCAGTTACAGGCACGGAAAGCTAGCTGCTGCCACTGCAGCTCCGTGGAGGGAGGGAGGGAGGAGGGGGAGGACGAAGAGGAGGCTTTAAGAAGAGGCGGGTGGGAGGCCCCTGCTGGGAACCGGGCCAGGCCCTGGGCTAAGATGGGTTGGAATGTGCGAAGGGATTCTTGGAAGCTGGGGTTGGGTGTGAAATTGTGCACAACGGCGCTGAATTGCAGCCCTGCAGAGGAAACGCTAACAAGAAGGTTCGTCGGTTTTCCCGACAACCTTGGCATTTTCTCCAGAGTAGCTGTGATTCTCTGTTCGGTGGACGGGGCACCAGTAACTTGCTTAGGACTGCTCACTGTATCTCCTCACCTGCCTCCAGGCCTAAATACACAGGGAGGTGTTTGAAATAGACATCACTGCCCCCGGGGGGGTGTGTGTGGGGGGATGTCTAGCTCATTAAATAAACACATTGGAACCTTCACTCATTCGCCCACCAGTGGACCCCAAAGTTCACAACCCTGTTCAAGGAGGGGTATGTTTCTGCTGTGGGGCTTGGGGTCAGAAGTGAGAAATTTACTTGGTGTGTAACTTTGTTTTAAAAAAGTTTTAATGTTTTTATTTTTGAGACAGAGAGAGACAGAGCATGAGCAGAAAGAGAGGGAGACACAGAATCTGAAACAGGCTCCAGGCTCTGAGCTGTCAGCACAGAGCCCGACGTGGGGCTTGAACTCACGAACGGTGAGATCATGACCTGAGCTGAAGTCAGCCGCTTAACCGACTGAGCCATCCAGGCACGCCTGTAACTCTGTTTTTTAAATACAGATAGATACATTTTTTTTTTTTTTTAATGAAGTTCCAAGAAATGTACTCTCTGTCATTTGGCATCCATTCTGGGCTGATGGCTCTCAAAAATGTATTTTCATAAAAAAAATTATTTTCACGACCCAGTTGCTCTTCCAACATTTGCTGAGAACTTCTTGTGCGCCAGGCATGATTCTAGGTGCGGGGGGGGGGGGGGGGGGGGGGGCGGGGAGGGAGGGAGTACAGGGAGCGGGACACAGCCCTGCCCTGGAGGAGCCTAGATGGGTGGAGAAACAGACTCCTTACCAGAAAAATTCTGTGTGTGTGCAAACAGGATGTGTGCTGTAACAGAGGAAGCACCAGATTGCTATGAAAGGACAGAGAGGGAGCACCCAAGTTGGGGTAGTCAAGGAAGGAAGGTTTCACCAGGGAGTTGACATTTATGCTGAGTAAGTAGGGTATTTTGACACCCGCTGGCCTGTCGCAGTGCAGTTCTGGCGGTCACTTCTCGGAGTCAGCACAACCCCACAAGACTGGCCCCACTTCATACCCCAGCCACAAATTCAGGGGGTCCCCAGGCCACCTGCCCTTCTGGCTGATTGGCTGTTAATTTAGGGGCCCTCTTGACCACATTAGGTTTGATAATTTGCTAGAACAGACGGAACTCGGGAAAGAGCTATATTACAAGTACGGCTTTATTGCGGAAAAATACCTACAGATCAGGAACAGCCAAATGAAGAGACACACAGGGAGAGGTCTGGGAAGATCCTGTGCCCTCTTCTCGTGGAGTGAGGGTGCATTATGCTCCCAGCACATCAAAGTGTTCATCAACCAGGAGCTTTGTTCATCAACAACTGAGCTTTGTTGTCCAGAGTATTATTACATAGGCATAATTGAGTATATCACTGGCCCCGTGACTAAACTCAATCGCCAGCCTTCCTTCCCTTCCTGGAGCCTCGGCCAGCTCAAAGACCCAACTAAAGACCCTCTAATCATAGGTTTCGGTCTTCCTGGTGACCAGCTCCCATTCTGAAGCTATCTGGTGAGTCATCTCTTTAACTTAATGATAGTGTAGTGACCCACAGGGCTCATGAGTAACAAAGGCACTTGTATCACTGGGGAAATCCCAAGGATGTTAGAAGCTCCATGCCAGGAACCTGGGGGCAAAAATCACACAAATTGTTCATGACATAACAAATTCTTTTTTTTTTTTTTGTAGCATTTATTCAGTTTTTGAGAGGCAGAGAGAGACAGATCATGAGTGGGGAAAGGACAGAGAGGGAGACACAGAATCCGAAGCAGGCTCCAGGCTCTGAGCTGTCAGCACAGAGCCTGACGTGGGGCTCGAACTCATGAACAGTGAGATCATGACCTGAGCCGACATCAGACGCTTAACCAACTGAGCCACCCAGACGCCCCATCTATCTATCTTTCTATCTATCTTTTTCTTTCTTTCTTTCTTTCTTTCTTTCTTTCTTTCTTTCTTTCTCTCTCTCTTTCTTTCTCTCTTTCTTTCTTTTTCTTTCTTTCACATTTGTTTATTTTTGAAAGAGAGAGAGAGACAGAGAGACATAGCACGAGCAGGGGAGGGGCAGAGAGAGGGAAACACAGAATCTAAAACAGGCTCCAAGCTCTGAGCTGTCTGCACAGCTGATGTGGGGCTTGAACCCATGAACCATGAGATCATGACCTGAGCCGAAGTCAGATGCTTAACCGACTGAGCCACCCCTACAAATTCTTTTTTTTTTTTTAATGTTTATTTATTTATTTATTTATTTTTATTTTTTTATTAAAAAATTTTTTTTAACGTTTATTTCTTTCTGAGACAGAGACAGAATGTGAGCTGGGGAAGGGGCAGAGAGAGAGGGAGACACAGAATCCGAAGCAGGCTCCAGGCTCTGAGCTGTCAGCACAGAGCCCCATGCAGGGCTCGAACCCACAAACCGTGAGATCGTGACCTGAGCCGAAGTCGGACGCTTAACCGATTGAGCCCCCCGGCCGCCCCACAAATTCTTTATACCAACTAAGGTAGGCTGGGCAGAAATTGTTACCGAGTGATGGAGAGTTGCTCCAAGTGTAGATTTGAGGGTCACCGGCCTACACTGACCAAAAACTAAGTTGAAGATTTCCCTTGGTCCCTGTACCAAGTAGCAGGTGAACTTAACGTGGATTAAAGATAGCACGAGTCGCCTCTGTTTGTTCTCTCCCTCTTCTTCAGTCTTGATCTCCCCCTCCTTCTGCTGCTGTTCCTTTCCATCAGCTCCCTCAACCTTCCCTGCCTGAATTGCTTGAAGTCATGGCACAAAGCCCCAAACTCCACTGGCAGCAGCATTACATCAGAGAGCCCTCATTTCTAACTGCACTCTTCCCCAGGGCTGCGACTTAGATGTCAACCCCCGGAGCCCCATCGCTGCATCTCACACCAGCAGCCGGAGGTGAAATCGTGTGGCGGTCACCGTGGCTCGGATTTTACACTCTTGAAAATGGCCACAGCTCAGGAAGAAAAATCTGGAACTTTTTACAGAAACCTTAGAAAGAAGGTAGAAAATGACATCCCCCCCAGGCTCTCTGTGATGTGAGCTCTGTCTCTCCTCGCACTCTTTCCTCTGTCACTGGATTCTCCCTGTCCTCTTCTGGGAGGTGGTAAGGAATCATCACTGCCCTTGCCTTGCAGATATAAGATTTGTCCCAAAGGATGGCTCTGACAGAAAGAAGGATTCCTGTGATAGCGCACACGCATCCGTGAATTCTCTCTCTCTCTGGGGGGTTGCGGTGCTGTTACGGAAAAATTATGAAAAGGGGGGTAAGGTTCGAACTATAAGCAAATAGAATAATTTCTCTCCAGGAGATAAAGATTTTACATCAAAATTCTCATTCTTCCCAGAGGCATTGTGAGATTGGGTAGGGGAGGAGGAAGGTTTTGTTCTGTTTTCTTTTTTTTTTTTATGTTTATTTATTATTGAGAGACAAAGAGACACAGAGCGTGAGCAGGGGAGGGGCAGAGAGAGGGAGGGAGACACAGAATCCGAAGCAGGCTCCAGGCTCTGAGCTGTCAGCACAGAGCCCGACGCGGGGCTCGAAGTCACCCACCGTGAGATCAAGACCTGAGCTGAAGTCGGTCGCCTAACCAACTGAGCCACCCAGGCGCCCCTCTTTTATTTTCTTAAGGAGTCCTAGACCTCTCACCCATCCATTCGACAAATACTTATTGAGCACCAACTACGTGCAACACAGTATTCTAGATGCTTGAAATGCAGCAAGAAATATAATCGAAAAAGTCCCTCTGGGGACAGTCTCTTCAATAAACGATGCTGGGAAAACTGGACAGCCACATGCAAAAGAAAGACACAGGACCACTTCTTACACCATACACCAAATGAACTCAAAATGGATTAAAGACCTGAATGCAAGACTCAAAGCCATAAAACTCCTAGAGGAAAACAGGCAGTGAGCTCCTTAACATCAGCCAATTTTCATTTTTTGAATCCGACGCCCCAAAAAAAGGCAACAACAGCAAAGCTAAACAAGTGGGACTACGTCAGACTTCAAAGCTTCTGCACAGAGAAGGAAACCATCAACAAGATGACAAGGCACGCTCCTGAGAAGGTATTTACAAATCAAATATCCATTCAGGGCTTACTACCCCCAAAACGTAGAGAACCCATACGATTCAACAGCAAAAAAGCAAACAATCTGATTAAAAAGATGGGCAGAGGGTCTGAACGGACGTCTTTCCAAAGAAGACATACATACAGCCCACAGGTACGTGAAAAGGTGCGCAGCATCACTGATTCGCGGAGAAATGCAAGTCAAAACCACAGTGAGAGATCACCTCACGTCCGCGAGGAAATGGCAAACGTCAAAGAGACAAGAAACAGCAAGTGGTGGCGAGGGTGTGCAGAAAAGGGAACCGTTGTGCGGCGTCGCTGGGGCTGCAAACTGGTGCAGCCGCCTGGAAGACCGCGCAGAGGTTCCTCAAAAAGTTAAAAATAGACCTACCGTATGATCTAGCATTTTCCCCTTCCGGGTATTCCTCTGAAGAAAACAAGAACGCTAACTTGAGAAGATCTATGCACCCCCATGTTTATGGCGACGTTATTTACAACAGCCAGATGACAGAAACAACCAAAGAAACAAACCAAATGATGCGTGAATCGATGAAGAAGTTGGGATAAAGAGGATAAAGATAAATAGATAAAGAAGTATGTAAACATACATACATATAGGTATCTCTATATATGTATATACTTGTATGCGGAATCTAAAACCAAATTAAAAACCTGAACTCACAGATAGATTGGTGGTTGCCAGAGGTTGGGGGGGGGGGGTAGGGTGAATTGGGGGAAGGGGTCAGAAGGTACAAATTTCCAGTTATAAAATAAGTAGGCAATAGTCTAAGGTACAGCACGGTGTTAATGCTATCTTGCATATTTGAAAGTTGTCAGCCCGATAGATCTTAAAAGTTTTCATCACCATAAAAAAATTTTTCTGTAACTGTGTATGGTGATGGACATTAACTAGACCTATTGTGGGGATCATTCCGTGATGTTCACAAATAATCATTATGTTGTACACCTGAAATTAATATAACGTTAGCTGCCAATTATACCTCAATTTAAGAAAAGAAGAGAATAAAGAGGGGCGCCTGGGTGGCTCAGTTGGTTGAGTGTCCGACTTCAGCTCAGGTCAAGATCTCACAGTTCATGGGTTCGAGCCCCTCCGCATCGGGCTCTGTGCTGACAGCTCAGAGCCTGGAGCCTGCTTTGGATTCTGTGTCTCCCTCTCTCTCTCTCTGCCCCTTCTCTGCTTGCACTCTGTCTCTGTCTCTCTCAAAAATGGAATATAACATTACAAAAAAGTTTTAAAAGAGAAAAAAGAAAGAAAATGTCAAAAATTTAACAATTTCCAAGATGTTACACAGATTCCTTAGGCAGAGCTGAGTTAATCACTGACACATTAAAAAGAAAACACAAAGAGTTTCAGATGTTTATATTAGTAAAGTGAAATAATCCTATATATCCTATCTCCTAGGATATTGCTTTTATTTCTGTAGTAGTTAGTTTTGCAAATGCTTAGGCTCCATGTATTTTTAAAGTTGAAATAAAAATTTATAGTAATAAAAAATAAAAAGGAAAACTCCTGTGCTGGCGAAGCTTACATGCCTTGGAGGGAAGAAAAACAAACTAAAAACCGTGATATGGCAGGTGGTGATAATGGCTATGGGGAAAAATAGACCGGTTAAGGGATTAGAGAATGATGAAAAGGTGTGAATTTTATATAGGGAGATCAAAACAGCCACACTGTGAGGTGACATTTGAAGTGAGTTGAGACAGTAACAACATTGAGGAGAGCGAGTTCTTAGTGGAGGTGACCAATGCAAAGGCCCTGAGGTAGGACCTAACACAATCCTAGAAAGTCAGTACTATCTTTTTTTCTTTAAGTTTTTTTTAGGTACATACAGTGCAATACTGGTTTCAGGAATAGAATTTAGTGATTCATCACTTACATATGACACCCAGTGCTCATCACAAGAAGTGCCCTCCTTAGTGCCCATCACCCGTCTAGCCCATCTCCCACCCACCTCCCTTTATCAACCCTCAGTTTGTTCTCTATTGTTAAGAGTCTGTTGTGGTTTGTCTCCCTCTCTTCTCTTTCCCGCCTTCCCATATGTTAATCTATTTGTTTCTTAAATTCCACATATGAGTGAAATCATATGGTATTTGTCTTTCCCTAATTGACTTATTTCACTTAGCATAATACATTCTAGCTCCATCCACATCATTGCAAATGGCAAGATTTCATTCTTGGTGATGCTCGAGTAATATTCCAGTGTGTGTGTGTGTGTGTGTGTGTGTGTGTGTGTGTATACACCACGTCTTCTTTATCCATTCATCAGTCGATGGACATTTGGGCTCTCTCCATAGTTTGGCTATTGTTGATAATGCTGCTATAAACATCGGGGTGCAGGTGCCCTTTCAAATCTGTGTTTTTGTATCCTTTGGGTAAATTAGTGCAATTAATTGCTGGATCACAGGGTCGTTCTATTTTTAGTTTCTTGAAAAATCTCCAGCCTGTTCTCCAGAGTGGCTGCACCAGTTTGTATTCCCACCAACAGTGCAAAAGTGTTCCCTTTTCTCTGAATCCTCACCAACACCTGTTGTTTCTTGTGTTGTTAATTATAGCCATTCTGATGGGTGTCAAGTCATATTTCATCGTGGTTTTGATTTTGACTTCCCTGATGATGAGTGATGTTGAGCGTTTTTTCATGTGTCTGTTAGCCACCTGGATGTCTTCTTGGGAGAAGTGTCTGTTCATGTCTTTTGCCCATTTCTTCACTGGGCTATTTGTTTTTTGGGTGTTGAGTTTGATAAGTTCTTTATAGATTTTGGACACTGACCCTTTATCTGATATGTCATTTGCAAATATCTTCTCCCATTCCACCGGTTGCCTTTTCGTTTTGCTGATTGTTTACTTTGCTGTGTAGAAGCTTTTTATCTTGATGAGGTCCCGGTAGTTCATTTTTGCTTTTGTTTCCCTTGCTTTTAGCCACGTGTCTAGTATGAACTTGCTCTGGCTAAAGTCAAAGAGGTTTCTGCCCATGTTCTCCTGTAGGATTTTGATGGTTTCCTGTCTCACATAAAGGTCTTTCACCCATTTTGAATTTATTTTTGTGTATGGTGTAAGCGGTCCAAGTTCATTCTCTCGCATGTCGCTGTCCAATTTTCCCAGCACCATTTGCTGAAGAGACTGTCTTTTTTCCATTGGTTACTCTTTCCTGCTTTGTGGAATATTAGTTGGCCATACATTTGTGGTTCCATTTCTGGGTTCTCTGTTCTGTTCTATTGATGTATACGTGTCTGTGTTTGTGCCATGACCGTACTGTCTTGATGACTACAGCTTTGTAGTGCAGCTTGAAGTCTAGAATCGAGATGCCTCCAGTTTTGTCTTCCTTTCTCAGGGTTGCTTTGGCTGTTCAGGGTCTTTTGTGGTTCCATGCAAAATTTAGGATGGTTTGTTCTAGCTCCGCGAAGAATGCTGGTGATAGTACTATTGTTATCTTCCCACCCGCCCCCCGCCCATCTTTTTTCTCCCACCTCTCCCACAACTTTTCCTCCTTCCTTTCCTTCCCTGATTTTCTCCTTCTTCACTTACCTTGGAGTAAGCCCAGTCTCGTCCAGAAAAGCTAAACTTTTTACAAAGTAGGGGAAAAGAACAGAAGGAGAAAAACCTGTCTCGGTGAGTGACACTCAGTCCGCACATAGCCGCCACGTGACCATAACTCGCTGAGAAGGCCCTTCCCTGGCTCAGGACCACCCGCAGAGCAAACTTCAGCTCTTTAAACGTGGGGCTACATTCTGCCAACGGTCAATGTCTACTGCCAGCTCTGAAGTATACGGGAAGCAGGACAGGGTATGGAGAGGAAGAGACCGCAGAAAATACCTTTCTCTGTCAGCAGCCAAACTGAAAACTCACGACGATCTGCCGTGACAGACTTCCTGGTTCGTGAATTAAAGTCAGAATGCTTAACTGCTCAGCCACTTCCATGAGAGAGGAAAACCTAAGTTGTTTAGTTTGTATACAGTTTGAGAAAATGCATTACATGTTATAAAACAGAGAAAAACAGCTTTTAACAATGGCGTAATTTCCCCATCCCGTTCTCCTTAAACTTATGCTGAAAGATACGCCATGATCAGAGTCTCTCTAAGAGCAAGCCCCATTCAGGGGTGCCTGGGTGGCTCAGCCAGTTAAGCGTCTGGCTTCGGCTCAGGTCGCGATCCCACGGTTTGTGAGTTCGAGCCCCGAGTCGGGCTCTGGGCTAACAGCTGGGAGCCTGGAGCCTGCTTCGGATTCTGCGTCTCCCTCTCTCTCTATCCCTCCCTGACTAGTGCTCTGTCTCTCAAAATAACAATAATAATAATAATAATAATAGTAAATGTAAAAAAAATAAGAAAAAAAAGAAAAAGTCCCATTCGTATGTGCAAAGATCAACGCAGCCACGAATACGTTCGGAGCGTCTTTGAAGACTTTGGCGGGGGGAACCCCTGGTGGAGGTGGTTCCTGCCTCAGATGGGGACAGAAGACGAACGGACGACCGCCCTCTGTCGTTTATTTCCTCTTCTCCATTCTCCTGTTCCTGGCCCCTCCTGATCTCATATTCAAGCCACCAAACCCACCCAGTCTCGTGTCACTCCCGCTGAGCATCCCACACGCACCCCCGTCTGTACTGGCCGCACTTTGTGTCTCTGCTGACGCCCTCCTCACACTGTGGCACGACAGCCCCTTTCCACGTGGCCTCCCCTACCTGCCTGCAGGCCCCTGTCCGTCAGCCTTCGGGTGTCTGTCATTTCTGGGGGGCCCCGTCCACTGTGCGGGCCCAGAGATGGTTCGTGAACGGCTTAGGGGTTGAGTGGGCCTCACTTCTGAGGGGGAATTTGTAGCCCTGTTGGGTCTTACCTCTGAAGTTCTCGTGTCACTGCAATAGCTTTTCCTGAGGCACTTCTTGCCCTTGAACTTACCAGTGTCCACCACCCCTGCCTCCCTCACGATCCTCCCCTCATCTTTGTGTTTTGTCGGATTTACGCGAAGGAGTCCGCGTTCTGCCTTGCGTGTCAAATGGCAGGGCCCAAGTCTGAGTTTCCACGGTCAGTGGCAAGGGCTTAACCCCCCAGTAGGTGTGGAACCCTCTGCCGGAGTTGGAACGGTGCCCTCGAGGTCCCAGAGGGAAAAAAGGAAGGAAGAATGGGGACTCTTTACAAAGGAAACAGCTGGAAGATGAGTCCCATTTCTTCATTCGCTCGTTCGTGTACTAGTTGAAGAGAAAACGTATTCGCTGAGCCCCCGTTGTCCTGGATATAAGGCACGTAGGCGTGGACGTGGCTTAGGTGGCTGTAGGCCTCAGTGTTTGTGGGCGCTAGCGCCCCTCAGGAGGCTGGGGACTATGCCTGGCCCAGGTCCCATGGCTGGCATCCCTAGCAGCTTTCCCCGGTTACCATGGAGACCCCAGGGAGGAGAGGAGGGAGGTCCTCTCTGGTATCATCCAGCAGCTTCTAATGTTCTTTCCTCTTGGTCTAAGCTGTGGCCCTTCGCCCAGCTGCCAATGCCACCCACCCTGGGCCCCTGGCGGAGGAAAGAGGAGCTCTTGACCTCTGGGGGCTTCGGGCTGCAGGTGACCCTCGGCCACAGAGGAGGAGGGAGCGGGCTGTGCCTCGCGGCTGGCCGGGCAGAACTGCCATGAAGAAAATTATGAGGTGAATTAAACTTTAATTTGATTTTTATTTGGCTTCAGCAACCAGTAAAGGGACAGCAATTTTCCAAGTCCTGTCAGCGGTTGGAGGAATGCTTTGAGAACATCTGTCTTAGTAACAGCGGCAACAATAAAAGCCGATCCCGTGTTTGTAGAGGAGATGCCCTTCTCAGGGCTTCGCAAGGTACGTGGCGATGTGTGGTCGCAGGGGACGAGTGGGAACGCGTTTCTGGTTGGCAGAGAATTCCACCTTTCGGAAACAATAGAAACATACAGAAATTTCCTATTGGCCCCCAAGCCTTTTCTCGCTTTCCTCCCCTATAAATTGCGGAAGTGCCCGAGTTGTTTAAAAAACAGACATCATTTATTCTAACTACTCGACAGAAACTATATAGGACAGCAATTTCCAAGCTGACTGTAGTTTAGGCACTGGAAGTGATGTGCTTTTGCTTCAGAGGTCACATGGGGTCCACGAAATACTGGATATCCCTGCAGAGAAGTACTGTTTGGCCGGGAAAAGGAGTAACATACATGCTTTCTCGTGGATGCCACTTGAAAACACTATGCTCATTGAAAGATGCCAGTCACAAATGACATCACGTTGACTGTCCAAGTTAGGAAACAAGAAGGGTTTAATTTTTTTTTTTAATTTTTTTTTCAACATTTATTTATTTTTGGGACAGAGAGAGACAGAGCATGAACGGGGGAGGGGCAGAGAGAGAGGGAGACACAGAATTGGAAACAGGCTCCAGGCTCTGAGCCATCAGCCCAGAGCCTGACACGGGGCTCGAACTCCCGGACCGCGAGATCGTGACCTGGCTGAAGTCGGACGCTTAACCGACTGCGCCACCCAGGCGCCCCAAGAAGGGTTTAATTTAACGATGGGATCAATTCTTCCAAACACTGAGTTGGATGAGCAAGGTCATAGAACGCATATGCATGCTGTGAGGGTACACATCTTGGGTCTGGGTTGGAATGATGGTCAGGGATGAGGGGAGGGGTCTTAAATGCATTAAAGATGATAATATATCAGAACTTTGGGGTTTGATTACCTTCGAAGGTTATTAAAATATTGCCAAAAAGATTCTTAGGAAAGAAACTGGGGTGACAAACCATGTAGAGAACAAAATAACGGGACGCCTGGGTGGCTCAGTCGGTTAAGCGTCAGACTTCAGCTCAGGTCATGATCTCACCGTTTGTGAGTTTGAGCCCCACGTCGGGCTCTGTGCCGACAGCTCAGAGCCCGGAGCCTGCTTCGGATTCTGTGTCTCCCTCTCTCTCGGCCCCTCCTCTGCTCGCACTGTGTCTCTCTCTCTTTCTCATAATTAAATAAATATTAAAAAATTTAAAAAAAGAACAAAATAAAGCAAAATGTAACCAAGAATCGTGGGTTTCTCAGGTTATAAGTCAACAGGGAAATCCAGTCACTTTTTACAAAAATTGAAATTATTTTCTCTATTAAAGAGTATTATATGAATTAAAAGTATGAACAAACGAATATTTCCGTTGTTTTTTCCAAGCCGTTTTTGGGTTGTTTTTATTTTTATTTGTTTGTTTTTTAATTTTTTAATGTTTATTTATGTTTGGGAGAGAAAGAGACAGACCACGAGGGAGGGAGGGGTGGGGAGACAGGGAGACACAGAATCCGAAGCAGGTTCCAGGCTCTGTGGTGTCAGCACAGACCTCAAATGCAGGGCTCGAACTCATGAACCGTGAGATCATGGCCTGAGCCGAAGTCGAAAGCTTAACTAAGCCACCCAGGCACCCCTGGGTTATTTTTAAAGTTATTCTCACGGTGCAACCCATATTATAACACACACTTTTCGGTTCAGGTTATAAGAAGGATTTATCCACGTTATTGCAAATTCTTACTAAATATCCCATTAATCGGGCAACTTTCTGATTATGCGTATTGTGAGAAGGGAACAGATTCAAAATGACCGGTAATAAAAAAAAAATCGTCTACACGAAGAGCTAGACGAACTTTGATTAGTCTGACCACTTACAGAATGAATTCTCATTTATAAAATAAGGCTCTGCCTTCAAAATCATGCAGTGTTCTAACCAGGGAAACGGCGAATACAATCAAGAAGCACAACAGCACAAAGGTATCAATATTAGCTTTGCTTCACCGGCCTCTCGGGCAATGATTTTTTTAAAAACTATTCTTAGGATCGCCGGCAGATACGGAATGGGACAAAGGAGTCAATTGGATGGTCGAATGAGGTTGTTTTAAAGTCGCAGCTGAAACAATAGTCTGGAAAGGCAAGGTACCAGAGAGGGGAAAGGGTTTTTAAATTCCAAGAGCTGGCTTTGAACATCAAAAGCCAAACCGGAAGGAGGCTGGGCAGAACGTGCATCCACAAGCCACAGCATAGGTAGGGATGCGGGACCCCATAGGCTGCCTCCTGAGAACTGTTTATGACTGAGAGAAAGAGCTCAGAAGAGAACGTAAATCACCTTTATCGCCGTGAACACGGTTGGGTTCAGTGGGCGCTCTTTTTTTTTTTTTTTTCCTTTTGGTAGCCAGACTTCTTTGATGCGGGAAACAGTGCGGTGATTCATGTGCTAGCATAGCATCCTTCTCTTGTTAACCAGCGCTTTGAGCAGCTTGAGTGCGAAGAGGGAGCTTGCGATCCCACAGCGGGGAGGGAAGAGAGAGACCTGGGCAAGGAGAATCGGAATCGGAGAAGAGGCGATGGTGCCGCTTCCCCGTGAGAACGTTCGGAGGCCCGATCACCACCCCTGCTCCCCTCTCCTTAGGCTTAATCCCGGCGACTGACCGTGGAACAAGATGGACGGGCCCCTCTGATAAGGTTCAGGGAGGTGGGGCCGGAGCGGGGCATCTGGTGTTGGGAGGTCTTGGCTGGTGCTGGACATCCGCTACGAAGGGTGGGAGGACAGTCGCATGGCCCTGTGGGCCCGCAGATGAGAAGGCAAAGGTATCCCCCTGGGCCCCTCTTCCACGGGGGCACTTACCTACTCTTCCTACTCCCTCCACCCCCCGCCAACTGAGATGTAAACCGAAAGCAAACCGACCACAGACTTAGATATACTGTCCCCCTTCCCCACTGGACAAGGAGGGGAGCAGAACCTTGAGCTTACCCAGTATTCCTCCCTCAAAAAATGGCTGACCATCCCGTCGAAAGTCAGCAGAGTGGGGAAAGACCAGATCTCTACATTGGTAGAAGTGAGGCCTTGACCGTGAAGCTCAGTCAAGAGGAAATAAAGGTCCGTGCTCGTACTCTCCAGGTCGTTTCGGCCAGGGTAGGCTAGACTGTGCTGCAATATCGACCCCTAAATGTCCACAACACATCTACCGTGGGTCCGCTGGTAGATGGGTATTTGGTTCATGCTGTTCTCACTTCAGAAGCCGACAGAGCTGGTCGGGGGGGGGGGGGGCCGTTCACAGAAGGGGAGAAGGCTCTGGGAGGCCCCAGGGCATTGTTTCCACTCTCAACTCCTGGGCCTGAATGGGTCACAGGGCCTCACTCAACCCTGGGGCGGGGAGCGGGGGAGTGCGGGGCGGGGGGGGGGGGGGGGGGGGGGGGGGCAGGGGGGGTCAAGAAGTCTGCGCCCAAAACGTGGAGATCTGAAATATTTGGTGAGCACCACTAATAACTACTCCTGTGGGTGTAAAATTCTCACCCACTATTTGGTTTAGGGCATAAATACAAAAACTAAACTAAAATAACATAACATAACATTAAAAAAAAACCCAAAACAAGATAAACATAGCATAGCTGTTTAGAGCATGGAACCTAGGGTTGACTTCTGAGTCTCCCACTTGCACATAGTGATAGGATCGTGTCTAGGTTTCTTAACCTCTTTGACCTTAGGGTTTCCCTCAGGTCGGTGCAAATGTTACTTAAAGCAACTTTCTGGAACAGAGAAGCGACTCAAGAAATGGCTGTTACTTTCGTCTGTTTTGTTCACATTTTGCTTCTTTCTTGCCTTCGTAGTTCACAATCCTAATTAAGTAAGAACTCTAGTTAGTTGGATTCCAGCCAATTGAAGTGGTCTTTTTAGGTTTGTTTTCTTCTAAAAATACCGTCAGACTCTCCCATGTATTTACAGTGCTAGCCTTTGGGGTCACTCTGCATGATAAATATCTTGACCCCCCCCCCCCCATCCTGGAATGGCTGTATGCTGTTGGGTGGCACCAGTGGTCAGTGACTAAGGAGTGGTCTGCCCTATGTGCTTTATGGTTGGCAGTAATTGGGAATAATGGCCCACCCCCACCCGGCCTGACAGATGTGACATTAAGTAGAAGACAAACAATGTGGGGGGCACACCCTCGTCTCCACTGTGTTCACCTTAAACCAGTATTGACGTGATTCGCAGTTAACCCTGAGAGAATTTCCATGAACAGGGGGGTCCTGTCGCTTCTTTAGAATGAAGCCAGGGGCACCTGGGGGCCTCAGTCGGTTAAGCGTCGGGCTCTTGATTTCAGCTCAGGTTGTGATCTCATGGTTTGCGCGTTCGAGCCTCGAGTCAGGGTCTCTACTGAAAGTGTGGAGCCTGCTTGGGATTCTCTCTCTCCCTCTCTCTCTGCCCCACCCCCACTCGCTCTCTCTCAAAATAAAAATAAATAAACTTAAAAAAATAAAAGAAAATTATTTAGAATGAACCCAGAGAGGCCACCTGCTATAGTCTGGGGTATGAAAAGGTCCCCAGCAGAAATGTGGAAACAGCAGCACTGTTTCCAATCCCCGCTATGTGCACTGGGGGGTTTAGCCTGGGTCGTGGAACAGAGAAGAAGGAAAATGCCTCTCTTGAGGCAGCCACGTTCCAACTTAGTTGTCTCCTCTTTCCTGACCATTCCCTCTCTCACTCTGCCTGCAGACCACCACGGGGCTGGGGGACACACAGGCCCAAACTCACACCTCCCTGTACCCCCTCCCTCCTTTAATCCTTCTCAAGGAATAGGAACACTTCTGGAAGGCACGTTTCTCCCAGAGTCTGTGTGTGTGTGTGTGTGTGTGTGTGTGTGTAGAACAAGCCCCTGTGTGATCTCTTTAATCACTGGGGGACCAAGTATGGTAGCTGAGAGTGACATGTTAGACACTGACTGAGAGTAACCTTACAGGTGAATGGGTTTGGCCTGAGGTGGAATGATGGAATGACATTCTTTTTTTTTAATTTAAAAAAAATTTTTTCTTTCAACGTTTATTTATTTTTGGGACAGAGAGAGACAGAGCATGAACGGGGGAGGGGCAGAGAGAGAGGGAGACACAGAATCGGAAACAGGCTCCAGGCTCTGGGCTGATTCAGAGCCTGACGCGGGGCTCGAACTCACGGACCGCAAGATCATGACCTGGCTGAAGTCCGACGCTTAACCGACTGCGCCACCCAGGCGCCCCTGGAATGACGTTCTTTGTAGAGAGCCTTGCTAGCATTTAAGGATACCCCCTGCTAACCCCGATTGTGTTGTAAACTAAGCTCGACCAGCGTGAGGGCACTCCCTTCCCTTAGTAGTGTCACCAGGTTACAGCATTCCCCCCAACCACCCCAAGAATAAAACAAAAGACAGGTCTAGAAAGAATTTTTTTTTTTCTATAGACCAATCCCCAGTACACATTCTGCAGAGGGAATACAAAATGTCCTTCAAGGAAGGACAGCCTCAGAAATTGCATTCTCTTTCAAAATTAATTTTAAAACCCCGTGGCAGGGGTGGGGAGAAAATCCTTTAGCATACCTTACAAAACGCAGGATAAGGTCAATCACAAATAGCAGAGTCCCTCTCCTAACTTGGTTTGAAAGAAGAGTGAGGCCGAGACTAAAAGATTCCACAAGAAAGCGAACGCTGAAATTAATTAGAGGTACCTGCACAGAATGAGAATTTAGACCTCCCCGAGGACACAGATGTCCTCCATGAATCCTGTCTGGAAATGATGTTGGGAAGGTGGGATTCCGGGCTGATCAGAGGCTCTCTGCTTCTCAGAGCAACAGAGCAGAACCAGGGAAAATGTTTCCGTTTGCAAGGTGGAGCCTGCGGCGAGCAACTATCAATCAGGAAGCCAGTAGCGGGGTTGACCAGCAGCCTTGGAAATCACCGGGGTCAAGAGCAAAACGTGTGTTCGTGGGGGAGCATGTGGGGGCGCGCACAGGACCATGCATAGATACGTGACGAGGGAGAGAGGGGTTGAAAAGTCCTTGATCCCAGAAATGGAACCCTACCCACCCTGGTGGACATAAATCTAAATGTGCGTTAATAAAAAGGGCAGGATCAAACCCTACCGAGGTCCCATTCTGAAGGTGCAAACACGGAGATCTTTCCCTGGCCTGACCCCTCGGGGTCGTGGAATCTTGGATGCAACTGTTAGTTGGGTCCAGTCACATCTGGTGTCTCCCGACGCCACCTAAAGGGTTTGTGACTTTATGGAGACAGCAGAAGGACTCATTGACGATGACTGCGCCCACCCTGCTGTGGGACTGCTGGTGGCAGTGGTCATACTTGACCGTGAGCATCAAGCTACACAAATGAACGTATCCTTTTGTTACAGTTTGAAATGCTCTCTCTCTCTCTTTTTCATGATTATATAAGTGGCCTATGTTCTTCCGTGTGGTTTTGGGGGTAGTCCTCGCTTCCACCTCTCTCCAGATTGGTAGGACAAAATATATAAGAAAAGCATTTTATTCCCTCTGCCTGTAGCTATTTTGGTTCCCCTTTGTAAGTGTAGAGCCTTCCTCAACTGTTTGTATAGAATATAGACATGTAAAATAACGCTTCGGAGCCAACCGGATGAATCCAGAGCAGACCTGGGTCCAGCCATTACTCACAGACACTGAAAAATTAATCTCACCAAGGTCCCAGGGGTGATCAGACGCAGTGGCTTTGACCCACACTTTACAAAGCTCATAAAATACAGATGGCGGAACAAAGATGCCCTGTTATTAATGCACGTTTCGATTTATGTCCACCAAGGTGAGTAAGGTGCTCCTGACCCTTGACCTACAAATTCTCTCCCTGAGGGAAAACGACCGGAGAAGCTCGTTTATAACCAGAAGCATTCCAGGTGAGCGCAGAGTCGGAGAAGGATTGGCCGAGACTCACCCGTCCTGCCTGAGGCGGTGGCCGTCTCCACAGTGGGGATGATGTGCAGGCCAGGCTGAGAATGAGACGTCAGCATGACTGAGCGGTGCTGAGAGGGGTTCTCCCCATGCTCCCTTTGGTCACTCTTATTTCCAACCCCCTTCTGCTTGTCACATCACTTCTTTTTTCTTTAAGTTTATTTATGTATTTATTTTTTAATATTTATTTATTTTTGAGAGAGAGAGAGAGAGAGAGCACGAGTGGGGCAGGGGCAGAGAGAGAGGGAGACCCAGAATCCGAAGCAGGCTCCAGGCTCGGAGCTGTCAGCACAGAGCCCGACGTGGGGCTCGAACTCATGGACCGCGAGATCATGACCTGAGTCAAAGTTGGACGCTCAACCAACTGAGCCACCCAGGTGCCCCTTAAGTTTATTTTTGAGAGAGAGAGAGAGAGAGAGAGAGAGAGAGGGAGCAGGGGTAGGGGCAGAGAGAGGGAGAAAATCCCAAGCAGGCTCCACAGTCACCAGCGAGGCCTACATGGGGCTCGAACCCATGAACCCACCAACCGTGAGATCATGACCTGAGCCTAAATTAAGAGTCGGACGCTTAACAGACTGAACCACCCAGGTGCCCCTATCGCATCACTTCTTAAGGGAAGCAAAGCAACTTTCCAAAAGCCACTAGACCAGTTTGCTAAAAGCCATGTGCTGGATGACCAATCACTGCAATTTGCCGAGTGACCAACTTACCACATTATTGATTCGCCAAAACCTTGATTCTGTTAACTGCTTACGGAGCTCGCCACAGATTGTATGACGTTGTTTGGATTTGAGGCATCATTTGCGGTGTCTGTGTGGACAGACATTCGTCCAACTCTTCTAGCAATTTGTCAGGCCGGCCCGGTTCAGTTTGGTTTTATGTTTTTTTACTTTTCAGATCTTTAGTGCACAGCATTTTATATGTTAACGGGTGAGCCCACTCTTCAGCACAGTCTATTGCCTTTCTCTAGTTTTGAGGCCCTTATGCCTCAACTAGGTAACTTAGATTTTATAGGCCACGTGCCTACATTTATACAGACGACTCATTTTCTGAAAAGAACTTTGCTCGTTTCGGCATCGGTTGCGGATAAGCAAAATTAACGAGGAGACAAAAATCTTTTTCCAAAGACTGATAAAGTCGGCAAAAATAGGGAAGGACACATTGTTATAAAACCGGGCTCAAAGGGCAAACCTTTAACCATATTCTCTCGCGTATACGGTATCAAAAGTGAAGGGAGTCTGGGGGCGCCTGGGTGGCTCAGTCGGTTGAGCACCCGACTTCGGCTCAGGTCACGATCTCGCGGTCCGTGAGTTCGAGCCCCGCGTCGGGCTCTGTGTCTGGAGCCTGGAGCCTGCTCAGAGCCTGGAGCCTGCTTCGGATTCTGTGTCTCCTTCTCTCTCTGCCCCTCCCCCGTTCATGCTCTGTCTCTCTCTGTCTCAAAAATAAATAAACGTTAAAAAAAATTAAAAAAAAAAAAGTGAAGGGAGTCTGAAATTTGAAACATGCACAAAATATTTGAGCTTATTCACAAGGCCGTGATTAACAATAATAGGAAAAGCAATGGGCTACATGTAGTTGCAGAGAGAAACCTACCTTACTATTGATCAAATCCTTGACATTGGAGATGTGCGCACTGCATGAAATTTGAAGTATACCAGATCGTCTCATTGCTTAAGGACGTAGACCCAGAGTGCCAACTACACTACCAACTGGCCAGCCTCAGTGACACAACTCTAGCAAACAGTGATCTATCGCAGAGGTCTAAGTTTTAAGGTCCCAGATTTGGCAGTTTGGGGTAAGTTAATCGTTCAGCAAATTAATTTTCAACGCATTGGATTTCGATGAATTGGTCATTGAGTGACTTACCTTTCGGTGAATTGACGTTTGATCCATTGATCTTCCCCAAATTTACCTACAGTTCTTGGGATTCATTCCCACCATCATTAGATTAGTGTTAAATCTCTAGTGTTAGGCATCTCTAGCTCTTTAAGATGATTTAACAAATCCCCGACTGAATCCTCCTATGTTGAGTGTATAGTTTAGTCTGAGGGCAAGCATATTTTTAATTTCTCGGGAAACATGTCACTAACACTTGCCTATACTGTTCGTCAGTATTTTGGTCTCAGCTTTCATTATGCTGCCGAATTATTCACGTCATACGCAGTTAGGGCATGCGATTTTCTTGTAAATGGTTTCCTGGGGTCTCCCCAGACATTGGTTCTCAAGGAAGGTCATGCCCCTGGGAGTACCTGGGAAATTTATGCGGGCATTTTTGTTTGGCACAATGACTGGAGGCACCACTGACGTTTCAGGGAGGGGACCAAAGACGCTGCACTTCGGAAGGCGCACCAGGTAAATCCTCCATAACAGCAGCTGTTCTGGGTCACGCTACACATTTGTGTCGTTGAAAATCCCTGCAGATGATTATCTGAACCTAGAATAGAACTGTGAATCGAGGGAAGATGATGTTGGCGTTTTGTTTAGAACTTCACCGAGAATTGTCCACGATGTACGAAATGCGTGTTTCTGACGGTAATACCTCTCGCGATACTGAATCACCAATTTAACCGCAGCTATACTAGTTTGTCTTTGTAGCTGTTGCGCTCACAAGGAATTTATGCAAAGCCGCAAGCTGCCAGCATCTGGCTCTTTGCTGTCTTCTGGTGTAGTTGTGTGCCCACGTCACATATTTAAGTGTGCTTTATTTTATTACCGACTACTTTCCCTTTATTTTTTTCTTTATGTTATAGGCAGGACGTTGTATTGATTTTTTAAAAACCATATGTGTAGGTAGGTTAAAGTGTCTCAGAATTTCATCTGCAGAGAGTAAAAGGGATATTAGGAAAGATCTCTTATAAAAGGGGAGTGCTGTGTCCGAGAGGGCTGGCCTCTGAGGAGACAGGGCCCTGGTGTGGTCAGGCCTTGGGTCTGGTCAAGAAACCCAGCTGCTATGGGTCCCGCAGGGGTCACCTGGACGGGTGGGGGGGGGCACGGACTTTACCAGGGGTTTGTCAAAGGCTCGTCGTCTCAATGCCACTGACGGGGAAGAGGAGAGACAATTTCCCACAGGAAAGGGCCTAAAAAGCTGACATTATTGCCACATAAAGGTGGGTTTTGCAGTAAGGATAGCAGGTGGGAAGTAAAACAAATAGTTATCTCTGTTGGTGGAATCAGAGGTGACTTTCACTTTCTCCCCTTCCCTTTTCTGTATTTCATAGAAAACGGTGGGCGAATACATAGCGTCCTGGCCGGAGTCTGGCTCTGCGGTCACACCGCTGGGGTGTGAATCCCCAGGCTGCCACTTAGGAACCGTGATGTGAGACAGATGACCCACCCTGCCTCGGTTTGTTGCCTCAAATGCAAAACGGGCAGGTGCCAGAACAGACTTCCCAGAGCAGGTCCCAGTACTCAGCGAGCTGGTACACAGAGTGCTGTGGCGCTCAGTACCTAGGGTCACTCCAGCGACCGTCACTTTGGAAGAGTGGGTTCCTCTGGGGTCGATCTGGACTAGCCACGCCTCGAGTGGAGCCTTCAGAGGTAGTCACTGCCTGTGTCGCCCGGGGGCCTGACTCTCCCACGTTAGGGACACACAGGCATCCTGGTCAGGTCCTCCCCTGCTCTGAATGGACAAATAAATGGACCAGCCCAGCCCAGAGAGCCCAGGAGGTGGTGGCAGAAGGACAGAGGAATAAGTGGGCAGCTGGCCCAGAGAGGGGTCATCTAGGAGAGAAACGATCATCATGGTGACCAGGGCAGGCCTTGCCCACGGAAGTGGGTCATCAGTGCCCTCTCTCTTCCCCTTCACGACCCCCCACCATCACCAACCGTGGTTCTTTGAAAGTAATGATATTGTGGGCTAGAGCCAGAGTATTCTTACATGGGACTTTCCCCTTACCTTTCATTAGCTGCCAACACAAATCTTTTTATTTTTAAAAAAGTTTTTTAATGTTTATCTATTTCTGAGAGAGAGAAAGAGAGAGAGAGGGTGCGAGCAGGGGAGGGGCAGAGAGTGAGGGAGACACAGAATCTGTGGCAGGTTCCAGGCTCCCAGCTGCCAGCACAGAGCCCGACACGGGGCTCGAACCCGCAAACTGTGAGATCATGACCCGGGTCGAAGTCGGATGTTCGACCGACTGAGCCACCCAGGTGCCCTGCCCGCATTACTTTTAATTTACCATTCGCCTCAACTTTCTCACCCATCTTTGGAAATTCCGGCCCCTTTAACTTTGGTAGTTGTTTTGTTTTCCGTTAATCAACCAGTATTTGCTGAGCGTGGGTTACATACCGGACGGCAGTCAAGCCCTATGACTAGCCAGTATGGGCTCGTAGAGTTACTGCAAGCCCACCAAATGCCAATATGGGGCGGCATGAAGGGAAACTTGCTTCCCATTGGGAAGGTCAGCATGTCTGTACTACTGACTCCCGATGTTTAGGGCCCTGAGTGAGATGTGGGCTCCCAGGGCTCTGTGAATATGGAAGTGGTGCCATGGGTGGGTGGCAGTTCGGATTTGCATCACGGATGCTGGTGTGCCTCCTGCCGTAGTCCTCGAGACCCCTCCTACCTTTCTGAGTTAATTCTGTTTTATCTTCAAACTTCCCACAGAACCTTCTCTCTACCCCTTTTGCTTAACTCAAAGCTCATCCCAGTTAAAGGACGTTGTTTCCTTTACTGTTTTCCTAAGTAGAATCTTCTTCTTATCTCATAGTCTTGACATTGCAGGACCCAGAAATTCAAATGTGTAGTTCACTGGGAGTATAGGAGTCTTCGGGAACTTGTTTCTTATTAACCGATTTACAGGATCCTGGTGGATAAATCTGTACTACCCATTCTTCCTTTGCAAAGGGAGATGCATCCAACCAGCAAGCCCTAGGCATTCTGCTTGGCATACAGAGTGTTCGGAATTGTGTTTCGCTGTTAGCAACAGAGCTCTGGGATAACGGTGGTTTTAAAAAGACAGAAGTTTATTATTTTTCTGTCATGCAAATGAAGGTTAGGTGTTGGCAGTTAAGGGCTGATGTGCTGACTCTGTGGCGTCCCCAATGTTCCTGCCTCCTTCTCCAATCACTGAATCCACCGTTCTGGCAGGAAGAGAAGGAAGGGGACGGCCAATGGGGACTCCCAACAGATTAAACAATCCTTTCTTAGGGGCTTTCCCCAAAGGTCCAACATATCAGAAGCCAGAACTTAGTCACAGAATTACCTACTCTCTTTAAGAGGAGCTGGAAATTCAGTTTTCATCTGGGAATTTCATCACTCACCCTCTTCCCAACATCTTAATTATGTTATAAAAGAAGAAAGGGACAGAATGAATATTGGGTAGACAACTAGCAAGCTCTGCCATTATTGGGGAAATAGGATCAGACTATTTTATTATTATTATTATTATTATTTTAGAGAGAGAGAGAGCACAAGCAGGGGAGAGAGAAGAGGGAAAGAGAGAACATCCCAAACAGGCTCCACACTCAGCATGGAACCTGATGCAGGGCTTGATCCCAAGACCCTGGGATCATGACCTGAGCCGAACTCAAGAGTCAGATGCTCAGCTGACTGAGCCACCCAGGCACCCAGGATCAGACTATTTCAAAGCAGCTGTAGAATCAGAGATCAGCCAGTTAGGTACTCTTTCTTGAGTGAGATCTCATTTGGGATATGGAAAAGAGGGATGAGCATCCCAGCCACACCCAGCGGTATTCAGGGGTATTCGCTCCTGGACTGCAGTGTCCATATCCTCTTGGCGGGATGGAATAAACACGGATTAAGTGTTCATAACATTCTTCCCCCATGCAGACGATGCAGACCACACAGCAGCGGGACTGGTCGGCTTACGCTGGTGCTGCTTGTGTATCCGCTGAGACACCCGTATCGGTTATGAATGGAATGTTGATTACCGATCAAGCGCCTGAAGTTTCCTCTCTGACCGATAGTTTCACTCTAGGAAAGGGGAGAAAATAACCAGTGGCTTAGGACTCTTCCTCAGAGAGAGGGACTCTTCCCCTATGCCCTTTTATTAACTCAGAGGCCAGAAAGTAGGGAAGGAAGGGAGACCAAGAGGACATAGCGGGGGTCCTGGGAGGAGAAGGTGCTAGAGAATTCTGGCTTCCTGAGATATGCTGACAGGAGGAACCCTCCTTAAGGTCCTTTAGAGGGAAATTGGGAAGCTGCTCAAAGCTTTTGTTCATTCTGTTGAGGTAGCTAGAAGCCCAGGCTATTGGTCCCAGAAGTTTGCACCCAGGATGGGGATCCTGTCATTCCTGGTTGTCCTGTGGGGGCGCTCTACCTGCCTTTTCAGTACTCTGAGCTTTGCCTTGACAAACAGTTGTTACTTAGAATTACATCAAATTTTCTTTGGCTGCGGTCCACATTGCCAATTTCTGCTTCAACTTCAGAATGCTTTAAGCTTAATGCTTTCTGGGCCAGCCCCTTAGGTATTGAACGAGGTGAATTGGAAACTTGGCACACCCACATAAACACACACTGATAATTATTACAAAGAACATCTTATTCTTCTACAGCAATTCCACAGCAACTTGCTACGGCAGAGTGAATAAAGGCATCCTTCTGGGGACTAGAGTGCAATTTAATTAACCTACTGCAATCAAGGATAATGTCCTTCAGTAATTTGTTTTATCCTAAAAATGGTTACAAATTCTGCATTTTACTACTTGACGTTGCTATGTTTACATTAATATTTCTAACTCAATAACCATCTTGTAATACCTCTATTCCAGGAAGTTGGAAAGAATGACTTTTCATATTATTTGTGTACCTCCAGGGTATGCATGATCCATTTTGAGCTTTCTTTGGCTACCTTTTGGTATTGAGTTAGGATCACCTTGACTGGTCTTGGGACACTTGCCAATATTTTTTGCAGAAACGTGGTCACTTCTGGTGATGGCAAATGCTTTCACTGTTTGTTTATTATTTATCATATCTATTTATTAATTTATTAGGTTAGGTAGTCAACTAATTAAATGGTATTGTACAGTGGTGATTTATATTTATTTACAAAAACCGATGCTCTATTTAAAGACTGTCTTGTCCATTTTTATACCCTATGGACTTTATTCCTGGGGAATGACTGGCAAATTTTTTCTGTGAAGGGCCAAATAGCAAACCTTTTGGCTTTGTGGGCCTTACGGTCTATACCAAAACTACTCAGCTCTGCAGTTCTAGTGTGAAAGCAGCCATAGACAATGAATAAATGGGCTGGGTACGGATATGTTTCAATAATATTTTATTTGCAAAAACTGGCAGTAGGTGAGATTTGGACCAATTTATTAATTCCTACTCTATACCCTATATAAATTGAATACTGACAAAAATTGGCTCACATATTTCAGCCACAAGAACCTAACAAATACAAACACCAAACAACTGGACATCTTTATATTTTATTTTTATTTTTTTACAACTGGAAATTCTTAAATACTCTCTTAAGTAATTCCTGCATCAAAGAAAACAATCAAAATTGTAATCACAAAATATTTAGAAAATCATGGTAATAAGAAGAGCAAATAGCAAAACTTTTGAAGACTAGCCAAAGCTATGCTCAGAGTCAACTTTGTGGTCTTTAAGAAATTTAATATAAACAAATATTTATTTAAATTTAATATAATTTAAATATTTAAATTAAATATAAATTAAATATTTATAAGATTTAATATTAATATTAAATATTAATTAATTGTTAATTAAGTAATTATTAATTAAATAGCAAATATTAATATTTAAATTAAATATAAATTAAATATTTATAAGACAGAACTTATAAATATTTATTTATATTAAATATATATTATATATTGATTTATGTAGTAAATATACTCATATATTTAATATATAATAACAAATATATATTTATATTTATATATTTATATTAAATATATATTTATATTAAATACACCATTTATTTATTTAAAAATACATGTAAATAAAAAATGAATGCACTGTGTTCTATTCAAGATGTTAGCAGAAGAATAGTAGAACAAACCCAAGGAAAGTGGTAATAAGGAATTAACAAAGATAAAAGCAGACATTTAATAATTAGGAAACAAATAGTAAAATAGAGTTCCTTTTGACAAAACATAACAAAGTAGATGATCTACTATCTAATCTAAAACAATGAGTAAATAAATATAAAACATTAGGAATGAGGAGACTATAGTCATAAATACAGCAGGAATGTTTAAGATTTATAAGCATGCTTCATATAGTACATTTGACAATTTGCATTAACAATTTCTAGAAAAGTAGAAGCAGTTACAATTTCCTCAAAAAGATGTAAAAAATAATAAACCACAGGCCATGGAAGAACCACTTTAAATGCTGTGTAGAATAACTAGACGGAAGATCAGCAAAGAACTAGAAAACTTGAACAACACTATAAGCCCACAGAACTAACAGCCACCTACACAACGCTATATCCAACAAAAGCAGGATACACATTCTTCTCAGCACTTCACCTAGTTAGATCATATGGTACATCATAAAACAAGAGTCAGTAAATTTAAAAAGGTCGAAATCACATAAGGTATGCTCTCTGACTAAATGGAATTAAATTAGACATCAATGGGGTGCCTGGGTGGCTCAGTCAGTTGACCGTTCAACTCTTGATTTCAGCTCAGGTCATGACCTCAGGATCATGAGACTGAGCCTGGAGTCAGTCTCCACCCTGGGTGTGGAGCCTGCTTAAGATTCTCCCTCTCCCTCTCCATCTGCCCCCTCCTCGCTCATGCACTCATGTGCTGGCTCTCTCTCTCTCTCAAAATACATAAATAAACATTCAAAAAAAATTAGACATCAGTAACAGATGAACATAGGAAGAAATTAAACAACATACTCCTAAGTAAATAATCCATGGGTCAAAGACGAAATCACAAGGGAAATTAGAAAATTCTTTGAGATGAATGAAAATGAAAGCGGAACATACCAAAATGTATGGGATGCAGCTAAAGCAGTGCTTAGAGGAAAACTTATAACTGTTAACACCTATATTTTTAAAAGAATGACTTCAAGGCAATAATCGTATCTTCCACCATAAGAAACTAGAAAAAAAGAAGAGCAAAGTAAACCCAGAGCGAGTAGAAAAAGTATTATTAGAGCAGAAATAATTGAAATAGAATAGAAAAATAATAAAGAATCAATAAAAGTTTGGTTATTTGAAAAGGTTGACTGGAGTAACAAATCTTAAGCTGGACTAAGCAAGAAGAAAGAAAGAGAAGACAGAACTCACTATAAGCAAGAATGAAGAAGGAGATAGCATTTCTAACCTTACAAAAATATAAAGGATTGGGGCGCCTGGGTGGCTCAGTTGGTTAAGCGTCCAACTTCGGCTCAGGTCATGATCTCACAGTTTGTGGGTTCAAGCCCCACGTCGGGCTCTGTGCTGATGGCTCGGAGCCTGGAGCCTGCTTCGGATTCTGTGTCTCCCTCTCTCTCTCTGCCCCTTCCCTGCTTGTGCTCTGTCTCTCTCTGTCTCAAAAATAAATAAAACATTTAAAAAATATATATAAAGGATTGCAAGGGAAGAATTTGAACAACTGTATATATAAATAACTAATTATATACATAAGCCTTCTATTTGTGTGAATTACTGAATAGGAAAAACCATAAGGAAAAAGACGAAATTTTTTTGACTTATCTCAAAACAAAATTTCTGTATATCTGAAAAATTAGCATTAAGAAAACTACAAGAAAATAAACTGAGGAAATAATTTATTTGCAAGATATGTGACAAAGTCCAAGTGCATTATAGCTACAGACTCTATGTAAATTAGTCAAAAGATAAATACCCCAAAGTGAAAAGGGCATAGCAACTGCAAAGGGTGCAACTTATAAATTATGAAATACCAACAGTCAGTAAACATATGGGAAAAAGCCAGATTCAGCAGTAATATTTTTAAAAGTATGAAACAATGAGATGGCATTTTATTATGTGATTTGGGGCAAGCTGCTGATACTTTCTATACTTTTCTTCTTTAAAATTTATTTGTAATTTTTATCAAAGTAATACATATGTGTTGCTTTACATGTACATCGTTTCTAAAGTTAAATACAACTACAAAGTTAATAACAAAAAACAGGAGACACCCGCGTCAGCTCTCTTCCCTGCTGATTTCTGCCTTCTGTGGGCAACCACCTTCACCTGTTTCTTCTAGCAAATAGGACAGGCGGCCCTGAGGCGTGTGATGAGTAAAGGTGTAAATAGTCATTGCCTGGGAAGGCTGCAGCTGAAGCTGGGTCCTGAATGAAACGCCAGATTTCTTTTAAGGCTAGGAGAGGATGAGGGCAATCGGAGAAGGACGCGGGTCCTCAGGGAGTACCAGGTGTAAGGCAGCCTTTGCAGGAGGGCTTGGAGGTGGGGAGTAGTGGGTGCGCGGGCATGGGCCAGGAGGTACAGGGCATCCTGGGAATGATGGTGTAGAGAAGGTGGGGCCAGGGTGGCTGACACTTGAGCATCATCAGATGAAAGAGGGGACTGGGGATAGTGCGGTTTTGGTTCCCAGTCTCTTTGAGAGCTAAACAGTGGGCTGGGACTAGAAGGTTAGTTTCACGTGGCCTGATGGAGGACCTAAAAAATGACAGACTCCCACCAGCTCTGGGAAAACACTGGCACGGTGCTTAGCACATAGCAAGCATTCGATAACCTCAGCCATCGTGAGCATCACACTATTTTCGCAAAGGTAAGTGTGTTTGCTAATATCCAGCCCAGGTGGCAGTGTGGAGAACTCGTACTTCTGCTGATACTGAATTTATACAAACTTCATAGAAGGGAGTTGACCGTATGTTACAAAGAGGGTTTGTTTTCGGATTCTAAGTATGTAGGCACTGAGGTAAGAACTTACAGGAGTTTATTTTGAAGAAATAGCTGGACAGACACCCAGCCATGTGTGTATAAGGTGATTCATCTCGTTGATTGCAATAGGGAAAACTAGAAAACATAATTGTAAAATGAATAAGGCAGCCCCAAGATAGAATACTATGAAGTTGTTAAAAATTGCGTGGTGGGGGGCCGCCTGGGTGGCTCAGTCGGTTAAGCGTCGACTTCAGCTCAGGTCACGATCTCACAGTCCGTGAGTTCGAGCCCCGCGTTGGGCTCTGGGCTGACAGCTCAGAGCCTGGAGCCTGCTTCGGATTCTGTGTCTCCCTCTCTCCCTGCCCCTCCCCCGTTCATGCTCTGTCTCTCTCTGTCTCAAAAATAAATAAACGTTAAAAAAAAATTGCGTGGTAGGGAAATATCTTCAGTGGGAAAATATCAAGTGGAGATTAAGTTTAAAAATGTATATAATATGACCTCAAATATATAAAATGTATTTATATGTACACATAAAAAATATCAATAGTGAACTATGATTACAGGTAGCTTTTCTTTCCTTTTTGTGTTTGTGTGCATGTGTGTTCCAAATTTGCTTCAGTGAAATTTTCCTTTTTATTTTATTATGATTATTATTTTTGGTAATGGAGGAAAAAAACCCTCCAGAATGTTATTGGGAAAAGTGTAATGATTCACACCATCCAAGCTCACATTTCGTTATCCACTTTTTAAATATTCTCAAATTGATTCTCTAATTCGTCAATGGGCATTGGGTTTGTCTTGTCTGGAAACTGTATTCTGATGGGAAACTGCTTTGGCATGGACGCGTTTCTTATCCTCAATGTTTCTGTCAGACCAGAGCCACAACCCCCGCCTTTAAATTTTTTTTTTCAACGTTTATTTATTTTTTTGGGGACAGAGAGAGACAGAGCATGAACGGGGGAGGGGCAGAGAGAGAGGGAGACACAGAATTGGAAACAGGCTCCGGGCTCTGAGCCATCAGCCCAGAGCCTGACGCGGGGCTCAAACTCACGGACCGCGAGATCGTGACCTGGCTGAAGTCCCACGCTTAACCGACTGCGCCACCCAGGTGCCCCAACCCCCGCCTTTAAACAGCAGCTGTACTCCCAATGACAGCAGAAGTCTGCAGAAGTTACTAATCTCACCAAGCCTTTGGCTGAAGCTTCTGTAATTCCGTGATGGAATCACTGTCCGCAACAGGCACAGATCTCTTTTACTGGCTCTGGGGCGAATTTGCCTTCTCTCCTTCGAAATACCTAGAACATCGAGCAGTAGCAATGTAATTAAGTAAGCTGATAGTGGCATTAGCAACAGAGGTCGGTCTCACTTTACACAAACATTCTCAAGCAACAGGTATTAATGATGTTTGTGGCGTGCACCAACAAATCTGACAAAGCACGTCTGATACCTACAGCAAAGCTGAAAGCCAAATGAGAAAGTTGTTCCAGAAAATAGCAGATGCTCTCAGATCACATATCTCTTCCCAAAGGAAAAAGAAACAAACATCGGAGATGATCCCAGACATGATCAGGACGTCCAGTTGGGGAAATATCAGTATTAGAGACCAATTAACAACTATGTGCTCAGGGTTGATTTGTGATATTCGTCCTTGATTGAGGGGTCGGGGAATGGTAAAATGAATTAGGAGCATGAGAAGATTCAAACTCCCAAGACTTTCAAAATCCCAAGCCATACCTGTAAGAGCATTTTGCAGTTGGGAGGCCAAGTAGGGTGTGAGAGAGGGTGTCGGCTCCAGAGTCAAGCAGAAATGTGTTTTAAGGTCAGTCCTGCCAGTCTAGGTGTGTGACCTTGTGCAAGTAATCAAACTTCTCTGAATCTGTTTTCTTTTTTTATTTTTTTTTATTTTTTTTCAACGTTTATTTATTTTTGGGACAGAGAGAGACAGAGCATGAACGGGGGAGGGGCAGAGAGAGAGGGAGACACAGAATCGGAAACAGGCTCCAGGCTCCGAGCCGTCAGCCCAGAGCCCGACGCGGGGCTCGAACTCACCGACTGCGAGATCGTGACCTGGCTGAAGTCGGACGCTTAACCGACTGCGCCACCCAGGCGCCCCCCAAGATTTCATTTAAAGAGAAAGTTTTAAAAATCACCTTAAGGAAATTGATAAATTTCTAAGAAGTTCCTAATGGCTAGAGGATGGGCATGGAAGTAAAAAAAAAATGTGAAAAATCATCTTGCTGATCCACAACACTAAAAAAAAAAAATCTACTATGTAGTAGTCACATTTGAATTATTAACTAATTATTTTTAAGTAAAATAATCACAATGCCATCACATATTGCTTTGGATCTAGAACGAAAATCAATTAAAGTGGCCCCGTGAAGAAATCGTGGGATCCAGGCTCAAAGTTACAAGGTCTTTCCCAGTCGATTGCCCTTGCGTAATTTCTTTAACTCCTGAACCTATTTTTCCAGCGCAAAATGGTGATTAAATGCCTTCTTTTGGTTGTCGTTAGGTCACCTAGATGACGTAGAGTCACAAAAGCTGGGATGCGCCAACCGTGGCTTACCGTAAGGTCTTGGTGAGTCCTGGAAACTTGGGTGGAATACAGGCTCTGAAAGCCAAGTTGAGAGATTTTGTGGAGAAATCAGAGGCGGGGGGGTAGCGGGGGCTACAACCGTGCAGCTGAAAGTTGACTTAAAGCTTCAGACTTGAAGAAACATAATTTGATTTAACAACAAAAAAGATGGAAGAATAATGTCTGACGCCATTGTATTCTATAATTTTCTTGATCATTTCTTAGCTTTATCATAATGAAATAAACACAGCATGATAGGCATCTTACATAGAGAGATGCACAAGTTAATGAAATGACATTTTATCGGCTAAAGGGAAGGAAGGAAATTTTGAAGGTTGTCCATGCAATTAAATTGTTCTGCTCACTTGCCTTCTGTAGTAAGTACTCTCGGCTTGGCCAGGCCAGTGGAGACATTGAAGGTGCCATGGAGGGCTGGTGGCTGTCCATGCACAGGCATGTAGCACTCATCTGGACAGAACTCAGTCCTACCACTGAGACTTCATTGAGGGTCAGGCTTGCAAGGCCAGAGTTTAGAGGGCCTAGTTCATCTCGTTCACTAGTGTGGTGGTGGTGAAAATATTTTATGATCGTAAATGCAATTTTTAAAAACCATCCGGTATACAATCATAGCAGACATGATATTTTTGTATCAAGTAAACATTATCGCCTAAAACTCCACACCTGTCATAATGAAATAAAAAGCTTTGATTGGCTTGGCTGAAATGCTGACACACAGACTTTAAAAAGAAAAGAAAATTTAGGGGCATCTGGGTGGCTCAGTCGTTGAGCTTCCAACTTCGGCTCAGGTCATGATCTCGTGGTCTGTGAGTTTGAGCCCCGCGTCGGGCTCTGTGCTGACAGCTCGGAGCCTGGAGCCTGTTTCAGATCCTGTGTCTCCCTCTCTCCCTCTGCCCCTTCCCAGCTCGTGCTCTGTCTCTCTCTGCCTCAAGTACCCCAATGTTTATAGCAGCGCTTTCAGCAATAGCCAAATTATAGAAAGACCCTAAACGTCCATCAACTGACAAATGGATAAAGAAGATGTGGTTTATATATACAATGGAATACTACTTGGCAATGAGAAAGAATGAAATCCTGCCATTTGCAGCAACGTGGACGGAACTGGAAGGTATTATCCTAAGTGAAATAAGCCAGTCAGAGAAGGACAGATATCATATGTTTTCACTCATATGTGGATCTTGAGAAACTTAACAGAAGTCCACAGGGGAAGGGAAGGGGAAAAAAATAGTTACAAACAAAGAGGGAGGAAGGCAAACCACAAGAGACTCTAAAATATAGAGAACAGGGGCGCCTGGGTGGCGCAGTCGGTTGAGCGTCCGACTTCAGCCAGGTCACGATCTCGCGGTCCGTGAGTTCGAGCCCCGCGTCGGGCTCTGGGCTGATGGCTCTGCCGAGCCTGGAGCCTGTTCCTGATTCTGTGTCTCCCTCTCTCTGCCCCTCCCCTGTTCATGCTCTGTCTCTCTCTGTCCCAAAAATGGATAAACGTTGAAAAAAAATTTAAAAAATAAAATAAAATAAAATACAGAGAACAAACTGAGGGTGGATGTGAGGGGGGGTGTGGGGAAAAATGGGTGATGGGCATTGAGGAGGGCACTTGTTGGGATGAGCGCTGGGTGTTGTATGTAAGCCAATTTGACGATAAATTGTATTTAAAAATAAAAGTAAATACATAAAAATAAATAAATGTTTAAAAAATTAAGAAGAAAAGAAAATTTGGAGTGGAGGGCCAGGATGTTGGAAGCAAGCCGTGCGGTCTTGCGACCCACTGCATGCACTGAGATGTACATCTTAAGAGACTTAAAATGATAGAGGAGAAAGGAGAGAAGGGATCTTTCTTGATTTGCAAATGGCCCCATGTTCCCCTTGTTATTCCTCTGTCACAACTTACAGGCTCCCAGAGCTTTCGATATTCCTCATCAAACCGTACTTTCTCAGGGTCTGTCTCCTGTCACAGGGACCCCAGCTTATCCATGCCGCTGAGTCACCCCTAATTCACAGACACCGTAAGTACAGCTGGGCCTTAATTCAAAGGGACGAGTCTAATGCTGGGATTTCAAGCCGAAATTGCCTCTGGGCTCCCAAGTGCCATTCTTTGTCAGAGAACCCACCAGAGCATCCGCACTCTTCAGAGGAAGACGCTGTGTTTCATTCTTCTTTGCATTTGCAGCGCCCAGAACAATTCTTGTTCCCTAGAAAGTACTCCCTAAATGCTGCCTGAATGAAAGAAGGAAAGAAGGGATGAAACCAGCGAAGGAGAGCTTTTCTGGCGGGTCCCAACTGTTGTTGATTAATATATTATAAACCAGGTCAACGGAACGGGTCTAGGATTAGACCCATTTGTCTCAATGTTGGCTGTATGTGAAGTCCTCATGCCCCCTGACCCCACTACTATCGGGCAGGGCGCATTTTCCTTCTGTTTGAAGGACTGTGAAGATGAGTGATTTGCTCTTTCTCTGTCTCTGTTTCCATCTCTGTCTCTGCCTCTCTCACACACACACGCACACGCGCACGCACGCACACACACACACACACACACACACCCTCCAGCTCTCTGCCATCTCCCCCAGCAGCCTTTGTAATAAATCAAGAGCTACATAACTACCTGTGCCGAACAGCTTTAAAAAGAGAAAACTGTCTGAAATACGCACAAATATTGTGACTCCCTGGAATGAAAGCTTCTCTCCCAGGAGGAGGGAGGAGAGAGCGTGCTGAACACTGAACCTCTTTGAACAGCCGTCCTGTAGGTAAAGCTCCTATTTAAGAGCAGTCCCTGGGGGCTCTGGGCTTGTCATCTTCCCGACACTCTTTTGCGCTGGGCTGTTTATTAGTGAGACGGCTAACACAGACGACGGAGGGAGGCCAACTAGAGCACCGGCTTTGTTCAGGGACTGCGTCTTCTGGATGCTGCCCTGCAGTGGGATTTCAGACTTCTCGGCAATTCTGGTTTCAATCCTCCCTGGGCATAGATCTTTCTTAAAGGCAAAATGGCATGCTAGAAATAGTGGCTTTAAAATTAGACGTACCGAGGTTCAAATGTTCGTTCCCCTGCTTACATTGCGATCCTGGGCACATCGCTTAAGCCCTTTGAGTCTGACTTTTCTCACCTGTGAGATGGGGATGGAAACAGTGGTTTTACAGGGGCCCCTGGGTGGCTCAGTCGGTTGAACGTCCGACTTCGGCTCCGGCCACGATCTCGTGGCTCATGAGTTCGAACCCCGCGTCGAGCTCTGTGCTGACAGCTCCCAGCCTGGATCCTGCTTCCGATTCTGCGTCTCCCTCGCTCTCTGCCCGCCCCCCCCCCCCACTCATGCGCTGTCTCTGTCTCTCTTTCAAAAAGAAATAAAGGTTAAAAAAAATTTTTTTTTTAACGAAAACCACCCAGTGGTTTTACAGAGCTGGATTGGTCAGTGGGGCTAAGTGGGACTTGGCCGAGAGGTGGTCAGCTGCCTGCCTCTCTTGCTAGGCCGCTCTTTGGGGCCAGCAGGGCCAGGAGCGGGAAGCTACTGAATCGTCTTCCTGTCTGAGGGTGCGTTTGCCCTGTCGTCTCGTTCCAGCGACTTTAATAAGGTGACAATCCATTTCAGCCACGTCTTCTCAGGGTCCTGCAAAGGGCAGGGGCTCTTGCCTGCTGTCTGTCCTTTTGCCGGCTGCGGGGGCCTTTCTTGCTCTCTGTTCCTTTGAGGGATACGTGCTTCTCCCCAAACCGCTCTGAGCGGCTTCACGTGAACGAGGTCAGAGCAGGCCGGCTATCGCTGGCGCAGAGCAGGGCCGGGACCAGTCATAACTGTGCCAGCTTTTGGAGTGGCTTTCCTTTCCCGTCCCTTCCCTCCGCGTCAGCCTCAGCTCCCCCTTGGAGAGCGTGGACTTTAGTCAAGACTGGCCTCTCCTGAAGCACCTGCGGTGTCACCATGACTCGGAGAGAAATGCTTTCAGCAGCTCTGGTCCAGCCGTCAGTGTCAGCGAAATGGGGGCTGCTCTCCCAAGCGGGTGCCTGAACTGCTGTGCCTCCCGTAGACGTCCAGAACTCCCTCGGATCTTGAGTGTCCCGGCACATACCCCATCACTGTCCCATCACACCCTCACGGTCTTGCTCACTCGTCACAGGGAGGAAAAAGGAAAAAGATCGCTCTGAAACTCGACAGAAACAACCTGACTTCTTTGGGTACTAAAAATGACCCACGCTGAATCATTAATTAACTAGGCCGATCAATAATGCCATGCTTTTAAAATAAGACTGATTTAGGGGCGCCTGGGTGGCGCAGTCGGTTAAGCGTCCGACTTCAGCCAGGTCACGATCTTGTGGTCCGGGAGTTCGAGCCCCGCGTCGGGCTCTGGGCTGACGGCTCAGAGCCTGGAGCCTGTTTCCGTATCTGTGTCTCCCTCTCTCTCTGCCCCTCCCCCGTTCATGCCGTGTCTCTGTCCCCAAAATAAATAAATGTTGAAAAAAAAAAAAGACTGATTTAAAAACTGGCGATCCAGTAGTGGGTGTAAAAGATGCTCATTGAGCATTTATGATGCACCAGGCATTGTCCTAAGCACTTGACGGAAGCCCCCTGCTCTGTAAAGTGTGTAGGCTCTGAAATCAGATGGTCTCCATTGGCATTTTGACTTTGACATGGAGTTGCCATATGACCTCGGGTCACTTATGGTTTCACCCCTCTGGACCCCAGTGTCCCCATCAGGTTCTCTGTGGAGGCTGTCTTTCCTTGGGGTCCTTACCTGACTGGCTCCTTCTCATCACTAGAAAAACTGTCCCCCTGATCACTCTATGGCCACCCCACTCCCCACCCACCGTTGTTTCCCCTGTTACCCGGCTTACTTCTCTCAGAGCACTATTGTCTTTAGCCAAAACACGTGTTTGTTAAGAGCACCTTTCAGCCTAGGCTTGACTTCTGGGTGCTGGGGACACAATGGCGAACTACAGGTTCCCCCACGGGGCTTGCATTATCCCATTTGACTTTATTTGGTTTTGTTTCATTTTTTTGTGAGCTCTACGCCCAATGTGGGGCTTGAACTCATGACCCTGAGAGCAAGAGTCCCGTCCTCCTCCAGCTGAGCCAGCCAGGTGCCCCGGGGCGTGCATTTTAGCAGGGAGACAGATAAATAGGCGGGCAGATAATAAATAAACAAGTAATAATCTAACTCTTCAAAATTCCTTGTTCACTGCCTGGCTCCCTTAAGAAGATGATTAGCCCCTTGAGGGCAAGTTCACCCGTGTCTTCATAGCTCCTGAATCGCCAGTGCCTCTCGTTGTGTTTAGTCCATCGTGTACTTCAACAAAGCGAAGTAAAAAAGTAAAGGGTGCGATTTTGAAGAGAAGGAGTAGATAATCCATGCTAAAGCTTTTAGCATGCCCGGAGCACCGTAAACACTTAGTAACGTATCAGCTGTTTTCCCATTAGATTCCAAAGCTGTGTTCTTAACCCACTTTACCACGTCGTGTCTATAATAATTCTAACAGCGGTCACATTATCGTTACAGAATTACACACAACAGCGTACAACTTGCTAAATTCTACAGCATGCCACCGCCTGTCTAGGTATGTTCAAATAGTATCTGATTTAATTATAACCTCACAGTAATCCTAATAGGCCTGGAAATGGAGGGTGAGGTGGCCCGTGATGGCCAAGGGCAGAAATTTAAGTTTCGTCACACAGGCCGTAGGGAGCACTGTCGTTTTTAAGCAGAGGGATACAAAGAACCGGAATTAGGAACCCTGGGAAGATTAGTTTGGTTCTAGGCTAGGCAGAAAAGAGAGGAAGTCTGGACCTGGTTAGGACCTTTGGCAGTTGCCAAAGCCAGGTGGTGGATAAAGGAGGCCTGGTTTGGGGAGTGGAGAAGAAGGAAGAGGGCAAACGTGGTGGGTGGGGTTACTGGGCCCGGGGAGAGGCAGACAGGCAGGTGTCAGACCAGGTGTCACAGGTGTCAAACCTGTGAGGGGTCAAGCTTTAGGGGATGCTCTCCTGATAGACCCGGCACACTGCTGAGCCTGGACTCGTTTGTCATTGGCGACCAATTCTCCCACGCCACCCCGGGGGTGAACGTTTCAGAGAGGCCAGAGAAATTCACATCCCTCTTCTGTAACATTCCTAACACCCACAGCAGAGCCTTCACAATCCAGCGTCACCACTGTGTCACAGGGCGGCTGGTGCACTGGCCCAGCAGCACTGCTGTTGGAATCTTCCCCACCCCCCCCCTCACCCTCCTCTGTGCCCACGAGGCTGATCGGATGCCCTATACGCACCGACTCTCTTGCCTCTGGCTTTTGGTTTGTGGGGGGACCGGCGGGAGACTGGAGGCTGAACACCTCTGGCTCCTTCCCTGTGGGGCCCTGCCAGGCTGGGTCCCAAGACCAAAGGTATCAGCTCTTGTAAGACAGCCCCCTCCGCACAGCCGGCCCTCCCGTGACAGCTCAGGCTCAGCCTCTTGCCTCTTCAGCCTAGAGATGTGACGCCTGGGGTGCCCGCTACCCCTCTACGCTCTGCTCACCGCTTTGTAAATGGACCTCCCTTTTTGAATTACCCTCATCTGGGCTTTCTGTGTCCTTCCGGCAGGCTTCTGATACACGTTGTTTCTTTACAGGCTCCGTGTGTTCATTTCCCCTCTAAGGCCTCGCCTTTGAGGCAAAAAAAAAAAAAAAATCTGTTCTCTCTTTCTCACCCCCCCACCCCAGGATTCTGCGCAGTATGTCCACTCTTGCGGGGTCCCCTTCTGCGTACTATTGTCCCGTTATTGTGGGAGTTTTCTCCTAGTGAAGTCTACCCAACTCAGGACTCGACAAAGGACGTCGGCTCAGATTTGTCTTCTCTTTTCTTTCCCGTAAGACAAAATCACTGGCTTTTGGCTGGGTTTGTGCGGCGAAAACGCTGTCCCAATCGTTAATTAATTCTTAAGAGTAGATCGATCCTGTGATCAGGGCATAGTGTTCTCAGTCCTTTAAAACAACACCATTGGGGAGGCTCCAAAGACACGGCCTTTCCACTGAAATCTATGCATCTCTGTGCTTGTTATCCTCTGTTTGTCCCTTCAGATTCATTTTTTTGCTCTTCTCCAACACTGGGCTCCCCTTCTGGCTGGATTCCAGGCAGGTTTGGCCAGTGAAAGTTACGAGCATGACACCACATGCTAGGAAGAGAGAGAAGTCAGGGTATTCGTTCCCTCTCCGCCTCTGCCAGGATGTCGGGTGGCACTTCTCCCGTGGTTGTGGGTCTTCGGGCTCTGCAAACAGCCCCTACACATGGTCCCTTCAGCCCTAGGGTGGTATCCATTTCTCAGGTAGTGCTAGTACCTGGATGCTTTGCTATTCCTTCCTGTCCCCTCACCCCTGCCCACGCCTCTGTGCATAGTTCCTGCATTAAACTCTCATCAGTTTCCAATGGGGGCGTGCCATCTACTGGGACCTTGACGGGCAACACGTACCTTTTAATGTCGTTCAGAGACTGGACGGCTGGAGTGCCACCTATCATTCTGGGTTTGGTCTAAAGCAGACGTCACCGTTGTAATCCTAACCCTCTAAATCCCAGCTATTCCTTCAAGCTCATCAACAATCACATAAAGTTTCTATTGGTGTCATTTCCCCAAATAAAGTCTGGACTCCAGGACTCAGCTAAATTCAGAATCCTAAATTCTCAGACAGACACCTCTCTTACTACAGGATTCTAAAGGAGCTCTCCTTGGAGACACAGCGAGCAAAGGCTTTTCTCCAGGTCTTGACCTCACCCCTCTCTGGTTTCATCCTCTAGTGAGCTGAGCGCCTCCACAGAGGGGCCAGTGTTGCCCTCTAGCCTATGAGTGCAGCTAAAAGCAGGCCAGGTGGTCTGTGTCCCCCGAGGCTCACACTCAAGGCTGGGGAAAGACTGGGGGTGACTCTCGAAACCAAGAGTTTTCCATGTTTGTTCAACATCCATTCAGGGGCGTATGAGTTGGGAGTGACTAGGTATGTTTTTAAAACATTTGTCTATCTTGAGGTGATTGAGATCACCTTATTTATATTTTTCATTTATGTTAAAAAAGAGAGAGACGTGTGTGAAGGCCTGAGTTAATTCGCTCCTATGGATGGGTGGGTGCCGGGGGCAGCTGCTCAGCTAGCCTGTCAGTTCATTTGGTCTCTTCATCCTTGACCTTGGCTTTCTAAGTGTTTATCGTCAAATCACAAGATTATTCAAGGTAAGGGGCGCCTGGGTGGCTCAGTCGGTTAAGCGTCCGACTCCAGCTCAGGTCATGATCTCACGGTTCGTGGGTTCGGGCCCCGCGTCGGGCTCTGGGCTGATGGCTCAGAGCCTGGAGCCTGCTTCGGATTCTGTGTCTCCCTCTCTCTCTCTGCCCTCTCCTGCTCACACTCTGTCTTTCTCTCTCTCAAAAATAAATAAACTTTTTTTAAAAAAGTAAAAAACCACAAACAAACAACCAAGATTATTCAAGGTGAGAGGATCAGAAAAGGAAAACACAGCTGTTGTCTCAGGCACATTCTCATTGTTCCCTCCAGAAGACTGACCTCCCAATTTATTGTGCTTGTGCCAGAAACTTCCCCATAGGAGTGAAATGTGCATACCCTAAAATGGGCCAAAATAAGTTTACTTATTTTGAGAGAGAGACAGAGAGAGTGGGGAATAAGGAGAGAGAAAGGGAGAGAGCGTGAGTCGGGGCTTGAACCTACGAACCATAAGATCACGACCTGAGCCAAAACCAAGAGTTGGCTGCCCAGCCAACTGAGCCTTCCAGGGGTGCCTTGCTGGGGGCATATGGAGATGATGTCGTTTCATATGATGAGAATGTTCTATCAGGCTCTGGAAACCAGGGACCCAGGCTCACAGAAATTCAGTGAGCAAAGGGAGAAGGAAAGGGCCAAATGGGACAAAAACTGAGCAGTGTTTTTTCCCAAGGCCTCTTTCTTCCTCTCAGTCAGAGAGAAAAGGCCCATCATCAGATGCCGCTGAACTGTAGCCTGAAGGATTAGAGGGAAGGCAAGCGAATTAAGTCAATTGCTTCGACGGCAACTACGTGCAGTTCTGAGTTTGAGCTCACGTCTGCTCCCTTCTGCCTTAGTGTTTTTATCTTTGTGCCCGTTGAGATGTTTGATGCTTGAGTAATAATCCACACAGTAAGGTTACATAATCTCCGCATCCCGTGAATCTCAGTTAAAAACAAAACTGGTCACATGATTAGCGATCACCTACTATTCATCCCGCTGGTGGGTTCCTTGCCACCCCTCTTCCTTCTCATTAATCATCCTATTGCCAACTGCATCTCCTGAAGTGGATTTTTGCGTTGGTCCAGACATCCTGGAGCCCTGCATGGCACGTGCCTATCTTCAAATCTTGCAAGGTACGGCAAGTTGAAAGGAACTGTAGAAACCAACCCACCAATGCTTGTCATAAGAGGCTCAAAACATGTCTGCTGGATTCAGGAACCCAACCTGTGTCCGGGAAGGCAGACGTGCCTCCGGGAATAAAGGGTAGAGAATTCTCACCGACCTAGTTCATCCAGAGTGCGGGAACGATCCAGTGGGCTGTCCACTGGATTGTCCAACCATCCTCCAAGGAATGAAAAGCAAGGGTGACAACGAGATTTCATAAAACCCTGTCTCCATCTCCTTGCCTTGGGCTTCTTTTCTTCCCACCCCCCCCCCGCCCCGTGGTTTGCTTTTGTTTCCCTGCCGTTCCAGAAGGACCCCCTCTCCACCTGTATCTCTGGCCGCAATAAAACCCAGTCTCGGTCTAATTCACGGTTACTCTCAAGGGTCCTCCTCATGTCTTCCCACTACGTTGTATCATAGGTGAAATACTTGATTACTGTTTTAATGTGATGTCTGGAGTCCCAGCGTTATGGAAGGAGGTGAGGCTGGCTCGTGATAACCCGCCTCTGTCTTTTAAGGTGGGTTCAAATGAGCTGAAAGTGACCAGAGGGAAGGGGAAGTGTTTGACAACATACCACTTTAATGGAGATCCAAAGCACCGGAAAGGAACAACGAGAACCCAGCTTTGTCAGCAGAGGGGAGACTTGCCACAGGAGACACTTCCTGGGTCTCGTTACAGAACCACACACAGAACCACGTCCTGCATTCAGTCCTCCCGCGGACGTAAGCCGAAGTCTCTGGCAAGCTCTGGTTCCATCACGAGCTCACCTCGCCAGTAGGTGAGGGACACTGTCAAATACCCGAGGGAAGCGTCAAAGGCCAAGAGGACGCCGGGCAACAGAAAACGGTGTCAGGTGGCCTAGCATGCAGACCGCACGCCGACGGCTCTCCTCCTCCCCTCTACCGCACCTCTGGGGCCCCGCTGCCTGGTACCTCTCTTTTAGGCTCTGCCCCTCAGGACGATCCTTTCCGCATCCCTGTCCCTTGGCGGGTGGTGGCAATGTGTGTCCTGATCCCTGTGCTGAGCCGCGCGGCTTCTTGCCACGTTCTCAGTCTCCCAGGTCCGCCTGGCCCCGCTTAATCCTCCCTCCTTCTCTGCAGCTTAGTCCTGGTTTCTTCCTGCCGACGTCTCCAGGCAGCGATGATGGCTTCGTCGTCCATTTCTTTCTCTTCCTCTCCGTCCGTGCTTCTCCGATACTGGGACCGCCGCCCCGAAGCAAACCTCCCTTCTTCTCTGCTTTCCATCCTCTCTTTCTCTCCCTCCTCCTCAGACCTCATGAAGCTCTGCGTGAATTTCCTCTTGGCTCCGAATTCAGAAAAGTCTGAGTTGGACGACTCTTCCACGTCTTCCCAGTCCCTGGGCCTGGCCCAGTTCCGACGCCGTGGTTCCGGGGACTCTTCCCCTTCCGAGGGCTCAGGGGTCCGGCGGAAGAAGTAGGGCTCCGGGCTCTCCTCCCGGGAGCTCGAGGTCTCGCTGAACATCGACCGGGAGAATCTGTGCATCTCTCTGCCCTCCCGGGTAGAGGAGGAAGAGATCCGTGAGGTGCTCCTTACGGAGTTGCCGCTGGCCTCATGGTAGGAGGACGTGTCCTGCTCCTCCGACTGCGATTTGGAGAACTTGTAGCTGGAGGACTTGGACGCCGTCTCCCGGAGCAGGGAAGATCTGGTGTACTTCCCCCTGGAGCTTCCAGACCAGTCGCTCTGGGGAGGAGACTTTTCCTCCGTCCTGAGGCCACTGAGCCACTTAGCGATACTGCCGTCCGTGTCTTTGCCGACGCTGCCAGCGCTTCCACGGCGATCAGGGCCAGCCAGGGAGGAGCACGTGTCTGTCTCGGGTTTTTGGGAATTGCTGCGGGAGGAGTACCGGAAGCTCCCTATGGCACTGTCAGTGTCCTCGTCCCTGTCGCCCCCATCCTCCTCCTCATCTTCCTTGACCTTCTTCTTCTTGAAGAGGGAGCTCCGTTTGTTGTCGGAGGCCAGCTTCTCTAGTTTGTACTCGGACATCTTCTCCCTCAGCCCCATTTGTATCTCCCTCTCCTTCCGGCCAAGCTCCTTCAGGTCGACGTCGTCAGCAAAGAGGCTGTAGACCGGCTTGCCGGTCCCCCTGACTTTGCTCCCAAGACCTTCGGCCCTCGAGCCCGGCGCCGTGCGGGAGGACAGCAGGGACTGCGAGTCGGGGCCGGGTCCCGGCTGGCCCCGGGGCAGGAGGCAGGCGCCCAGGGAGGAGCTGCTGTGTCCGCTGAGCAGGGACACCTGGTCGTCCCCCAGGCAGCTGGCCTCCGGCGCCGCCTTCGCGCTCGCCACGGACGGCGGGCGGGACAGCAGCAGCACCTCGTTTTGCTTCTGGGCGAGAGTTTCGCTGACCACGCTGGCAATCCAGTTCTGGATGCTGGCGATGGAAATGGTGTCTCCCGGCCCCACGGGCAGGTCAGGCGGTGCGGGGCCGGGGGCAGAGGCCGGGCATCCGCCTCTGTTGCTTCCAGCCTGAGAGGGGCGGGAGCCGTGGCTCCGGGTGCTGAACACCGATGCCGCGTCCTCCCCGGCCCTGACCGAAGGGGCCGCAGACCAGAAGGCGGACAGGGGGATGCTCCTGCCCGCCGCCGAGCTGTCTGCCTCCCAGCTTCCCAGGGACTGGCTCTCCTCCAGCGTCTGCCTGCTCCTCTCCAGCAGCTCCAGCCTCCGCTGCCTCTTCTTGGCCGAGGCAGCGTCCTCGCCCTTGCTGAGATCCACCACCTCCTCCCTGTTCTCGCCGCCCACCTTCTTCTGGTGCTTCAGTTTCCAGGCCTGGTAGGCCGTCAGGTTGACGTCGGAGAGACGCCTCTCGGCCCCTGCCTCCTCCGCCCCTGGCTCGGTGCTGCCGGCCCCGGCCCCCAGCTCTTTCTTGTGGAAGCCGAACTGGATTCTCTTGATCTTCCACCTTTCCAGGGCGGTGAGCTTGTCCTTGTTCCGGCTGCAGAAGTCGGAGAACGAGCTGGCCTCGGAGGACACGCTCTCCTCGTCGTCCTCTCGCACCCTGCCCCCCGCCTCGGAGCCCGCGTCCGCCGCCTCCCGCTGGCTCCTGGAGTGATACTCCCGGGAGGCTTCCCTCTCGATCTCCAGCAGCCTCCGGTTCCACACGTCCCAGGTGCTCTCGGTGGACACGGAGTCCGAGCGGCGCCTGCCCCCTCGCTTCTGGCCGCCCGTCTCCGGCTGCTGCTCCAGGACCCGGACGTCGCGAGCGCGGACACTCGCCGAAGTGCTGCTCTCGCTCAGGGTGTGCCTGCGTCGCCTCGTCACGAAGCCCTCGGCGTCGCCCGCCTCCGCCTCTGCCTCCTCTCTACCCCACCTCTGACGCCCCTCCGCCTGGTACCTCTCGTTTCGGCTCTGCCACTCCCGGATCATCCTGTCCACGTCCTCGTCTTCAGGCTCCCCGCCATCCTGGCCGGAGGCTGAGCGCCTGCCGTGTCCCCCCGGGGGGGCCTTGGCTGCGGGGAGGCCCCGCGCCTTCCTCCACTCCTCGTACAGCTTCTCCTCCTCGTCGTCGTCAATGAGGGTGAGGGGCTTGGAGGCCTGGCTGGCCTTCCCCAGGGAGGAGCCGCTCAGGTGGCTGGAGGTGTCGTCCTCCTCCTCCACCGTGAGGGCGCCCACCCTGGCCCTGCTGCCGCTCCCCGCGTCCTCGCCCTCCTCAGCCTCATCCGTCCCCCCTTCCTGGCCGGAGTCTTCTTCTCTCTCCTCCATCAGCTTCTCATTGAGCTCCCGGAGCTGCTTCAGGAAGCCGTCGTTGGGGTAGATGGCCCGCTTCTGCCGCACAGTCATCAGGGCCTCCAGGACGGCCATGTTGTGGAAGATCATCAGGTAGGCCACCACCAGCACTGCTGACCGGCTGATGCCCATCTCGCTACTGACCAGGACTTTCCCTGAAAGACACCACAAGAGATACTGATGTCACCACAGTGGCTTCCTTATAGGGTTTTTTTTTTTTTTTAAAGCACTGTTAAAAAGAACTGTTTAGATGTGCTGGATTTAATATATTTGCTTGCCCCCGGCATTCATCTGCGCTCAAGTCCCGTGAGGGACGAGCATCGCTGCCCCAGATCACAGACGTCTGAGAGGGCAGGGAGGCCGCCTGCACTCGTGTAAGCGTTTTCTGCACTGTCTGAACCCGGGCAGAGAGAAGGAGGGAAAGGGAACTAACCAGCATCCCCGCTTTTGAAACACTAGAGTGCACGACTACTTTCTTCTTGTCAAGCTGAGCATCGGAGGGAGGAGAAATAAAAGAGTTGGGGTGGGGGGGGGCGCCTGGGTGGCTCCGTCAGTTAAGCGCCTGACTCTTGATTTCGGCTCAGGTCATGATCTCACGGTTTATGGGATCGGCCCCCGTGCTGGGCTCTGTGCGGATGGCGAGGAAGCAGCTTGGGATTCTCTCTCTCCCTCTCTCTGTGCCCCTCCCCCTGTGCATGCTCTCGCATGCGCTCTCTATCTCTCAAAATAAATAAATAACATTAAAAAAAGGGTAGGGGAAGTGGGGAGAAAGTAGAAAAGAAGTGCAGCTAAGGTGAAGACTCACAGACACACGGAGTCTCAGCGTGGGAAAGCACCACAGACATAACAGACACTTGAGAATTCCCTTTACAGAATCCCTGAAGCTGGGTCATTCATCATCCAGTGGAGACTGGATCCTTCTGTGACAGGGAGCTCAGTATCCTGCATACACACACACATACACACACACACACACACACACACACACACACACCCTTCATTCCATATGTAGATCAATCTACTCTTTTGAAACTTCTTTCACATGTTAGGGCAAAGTATACCTTTCTGTAATGGGCATCCGGGCATCCAAGTCAATAATGAACACATCTATATGAACAGGGGCTTTTATACAAAAACTACTTAAGAAGATCAGTATCATATTCTTCATTAATTTGTTTCTTTTCCTGGCGATTCTAGGTTTTTCAGTCATTATTCAGACACCTTTTCATGTCCCATTACTATACTAATCAACCTTGCAAACCAAACTGTATCAGTTTTTTTCTTAAGAGTCTGTGTCAGGATGGAGCAGATAGGGGCGCCTGGGTGGCTCAGTCGGTTAAGAGTCCGACTTCGGCTCAGGTCATGATCTCCCAGTTCGTGGGTTCGAGCCCCGCGTCGGGCTCTGTGTTGACAGCTCCGAGCCTGGAGCCTGCTTCGGATTCTGTGTCTCCCTTTCTCTGCCCCTCTTCTACTCATGCTCTGTTTCTCTCTCTCTCTCTCTCTCTCTCTCTCTCTCTCTCTCTCTCTCAAAAATAAACATTAAAAAAAGAAAAAAGGATGTAGCAGATGTATTTCAGGTTGGGACTGGCCCACACAGAGCAGAGTGGGCCTCTCTCCATTCTCATTCTGGGCATCAAGCCTTCACGGATGCCATTTAAGCTTGCAGTGTGCATGGCTATGTCCCCAAATGAACTCAGATTATCTTTTATATCAACTGAAACCTGTAAAGCTTTTTTTAAAAAAACTTTTTTTGTAGCATTCTTAAAGCATAAGGCTAACTTTACAAATTCCTATTCGTGTATTTGGTAGATATAACCGGTTCTTATAAGCTAACCAAAACTTTTACCAAGTCTTGACCCTAGCATTCAATAGATCAATTATCCCCTAGCCTCGCTTTCTGCTTTGTATCCTTCATAAACGTGACAAACACGCCTTCTGTGCCTTTATTCTAATGGCTGTTTAAAGTGCAGCCTGGAGCCACTGGAGACTTCCTTCCAGGCTGTCATCAATCTATTTGCCAACAGCCTTTGGGGATGTTTGTCCAGTCGGTGAAGAGTACTAGCTAACGATATAGGATGGGCGGGGGGATGACTTTTATTAGTACGTCTTTGCATTAGTTAAGACCATATCTGTCACACAGGAGGTGGGAGACCAAGGCAAGACGAAAAGGGACCTGAGGCCCAGTGGTGCTAAAAGGCATTATTGCCAAAGGCCAGCAGTCACTAGAGGGAAGCAAGTGGGCAGAATCAGAGCTGCTAAAGGTGCATCTACAGATTCACTCTCTCATCTCCTCCACCCCAGCTCCAGGCTCAGCTGTCTCTCGCCAAGGACCTCCCTTTATTTTTTTTATTTTATTTAAGAAAAACTTTTAAGGGGCTCCTGGGTGGCGCAGTCGGTTGAGCATCCGACTTCGGCTCAGGTCATGGTCTCACGGCTTGTGAGTTCGAGCCCCACGTCGGGCTCTGTGCTGACAGCTCGGAGCCCGGAGCCTGCTTTGGATTCTGTGTCCCTCTCCTGCTCTGTTCCTCCTCCACTCACGCTCTGTCTCTCTTTCTCTCAAGAATTTTTTAAAAATTTTTTAACGTTTTGCTTGTTCTTGAGAGAGAGAGAGAGAGAAAGAGAGTGAGTGGGGTTGTGGTAGAGAGAGAGGGCGACACAGAATCCCAAGCAGGCTCCAGGCTCCGAGCTGTCAGCACAGAGTCTGACGCGGGGCTCGAACCCGTGAACCGTGAGATCATGACCTGAGCCGAAGCCGGACGCTTAACCCACTGAGCCACCCAGGTGCCCCACCAACGACCTCCCTTTAACTGGCTGCCCAGGCCACCATTTGCTACTGCTGGCACCAAAGTCCTCCTTCCTTCCTTTGAAGGAGTTACCAGGCCAGCTGACATCAGGACGCTTCAGGCACGACCAGCCAGGCTTCCTCATGGGGACATCAAATGCCTCTTAGACTCAGTCTGGCAGAGACAAAGTTGGGTGGGCCATGCTTTTCCATGCTGTGGAATGTGTGCCTGGCACCCTGGGATGCCTCCGTGGAGCCTCAGCGGCAGCCTGTGGAAGAAGGGAGAGCCTAAGTGGGTCAGATCCTGGGTGACAGGATTGTCCATTTTCTGTTAGGTTCAAGGTCACACTAGCACTGTATAGACTATGCCCTACACAACTCCAGGGGGCGCCTTTCGCGTTGAGGTCAAAGTAGATTTGTTTGGTTATGATGAAAACTTTCCAGCTGTAAGACAGCTGGAGGAAGGTGGTCTTTTTCTAATTTGCAGCCTCCATTTTGATTAGCAGCAGGGCCGCTGCGGGAGGGAGGTTGCATCACGACGTGCTCTCTCTGTTGCAAAAGTTTGAAGGGTGGAGAGAGCACTGGGCTTGAGTGATTCTCTCTCCATTCTCAGTATGCCTTTACATGTCAGGCTGACGTGCTGTATTCTTCCGATTCATAATTCTCGTTCGCCTCAGAACTTTCCGTCTCTCCATACCTGAGAAAACCAAGAAGGACTTGCCCAGAAACCACCCTCCCCACCTTTGCCACCATGGATAGAATTCAGGGTAGACAAAGGACCGGAGTCTGCAAGGCAAATTTTCTCTCTCAGGGAACTTTGGAAATGGGGCTGAGGCCGGAAGTTAGCCAGTCTGTGCCCAGGCCTGCGGGCGGCCTTGCTGTCTGAGGTAGGGAGAAAAAGAGAAGATGGAAACCGAGAGTCCTGAGATTGTCCAGTCCTTGTTCCAGATGATCCTGGGGCCACATTCTCCTCTTTGGATTTGTGCTTGTGTTGTAATTAATGCCTTTGGCGATGGTTAAGTAGTTTGAGACGGGTCCTACTTACCAGCAACCAAGATACTAATCTTGATTATTACACAGCGGCAAAGTCGCTAAACCTTCCGTGGGTCTCAATTTCCCATTTGTAAAATGTAAGTAACATCCTCTGGCTGCGGGCACTGTGATTATTACATGGAGCACCCAGCCCAGTGTTAGCTTTCTTCCTTAAGAGCTGTCTCCCAAGCACCTTGGAGGCAATCACAGAAACTAAGGCTCAGGGGCGACTTCTAGGGATGGTGACAACCGTCAGGGCACTGACGGGAGGCGGAACCACCCCAGAGGCAACCCCAGTAAGGATAAGTCTTTTCCCTGTCCCGCAGGGGTGCGGGTGGGGAGGGGGAAGGGACGCGGTGGGCTGAATGCATGGAGAGCAGGGGGGCAGGTGTGCCGGCGGGGGCCCCTGCTGGTGACGGGGCTCCCCCCGGTGTCCCCAGCTCCTGGGCCAGGCACCCTGCGCACCGCTCGGGCCACAGGGCGGCCCACAGCGCTGCCGCCCTCCTCGAAGCCCCGATGACACCCGGGTGGCGCAGCTCCGGTCCGCCCAGGCCCCCCCTCTACGCGCCCGGCAGCTTCTCCCGCCGTCTGGCTCTCGCTGTCGCCCCACTTCTGGGGCTGCGCGTCTGCTCCGTTGATAGTCACCGGCCCTAGGGGCTGCTCCAGGCCCGCCCGCCCGAGGCCGCGTCTACGCGATCTCCACTGCGCCGCCCGCTGGAGTCGCCAGGGCGCTGCGCGTGTCAAGCAGCCCAAGAAATCCTCTCCCTGCTGGCATTTGGAGACACGCTCAGATCACACTGGTCAGAAGGAATACATTTTTAAAAAGAAGTTGTTGTTTTTAAAGCATTGAAAAAAAAAGGAGAAAACCGTTTCATATATATACATACGTATGTAATATATATACGTAAAATTTATAAATTTCACTTTTTTAACGTTTATTTACTTTTGAGAGACAGAGCGTGAGCCGGGGAGGAGCAGAGAGAGAAGGAGACACAGAATCCGAAGCAGGCTCCGGGCTCTGAGCCGTCAGCCCAGAGCCGATGGTGGGGCTTGAACTCATGAACCGGGAGCTCGTGACCTGAGCAGAAGTCAGAGCTTAACCGACTGGGCCGGCCAGGTGCCCTCATAAATTTCACTTTAATAAAAATCTATACATATATAAAAACATTCTATGTATAGATATGTATTTATAAATATACAGATATGCATACACATAGTTGCAGCTCTTATGTGCGTTTTAAAATTTTACTCCTCACAGCAATTTTAGGACGATTAGGTCTCTTTGTCTCTGTGCTAAACACAAGGGACACTGAGGCTCTGCTGGAGAACGGAACCGCCCGAGGTCCCACGGAATAGAGAGCGTAGCAAAGCCTGGCCTCGAGCCCAGGTTTGTGACACTCCCAGCCGCCCCCGCGGCATGGGCTGTGGCCCGTCCGCACTGAAGGGTCCTATCCACTCTGCCGGCTCCCACCGCTGTGGTCTCCCAAGCCCAGAGAGCGAGGTTTCTAAAACGCAGATCAGATCAAGGCGCTTTTCCACTCCCTCTCCTTGGCGGTCAGCTGCCTGCGTGTCGGGGCCCCTGCCACTCTGCCACTCTGACCCTTCCCCGCCACGCCGATCCGCTCTAGCCTGTGATCCTGAACGCGCCACGCTTACCCCACGTTTGGAGCTTTGTGCTGGCACTTTCCCCTGGCCAGGAATGCTCTTCTTCCGACTTCTCCGTGGCCAGCTCCTTCTTGTCACTCGTTGTAAAGTGGCCCCTTCTCAGAGAGGACCTCTCAACCAGCCTCCCCAAGGAGCCGGCCGGTCACTCCAACACATGGCCCTACTTAGTCTCTCTGCCTCACGCTTGTCACGGATATTTTTCTTTGTAATCTTCTCTGCCATCACCACTGTGTGAGATTCAAAGGCCGGGACCCTTGTCTGCATCTTCCACCCACCGCACCTACGACAGCGCCCGGCACCTGTTAGGCCCTCAGTCATTACCGATAAGGTGCATGATCATCCTTTCCTTCCCCCTCTTCTTAGAATGAGACAAAAATCTTAAGACGGATCGCCTCCAGACACGACAGATAACCCAGAGGTTTCCATGAGCTCTCCTGGTTGCTTCTCCCCCTGCGGAATTAATTCGAGCAGCCTGGAGCAGGCAGGCAGACTCCCCCCTCCCCCCTCACCTCTGTAGGTCAGCAGGGCTTCATCGATGAACTCGGCAGCCTTCCGGAAATGCTGGGAGATGTCCACCTCGGGAAAGTCGTCCACCTCCACACCCAGGTACTGAATCTCCAGGCCCGTGTAGAATTCGGGCCCAGTGTAGACGCCGGTGCCATGAGCGGCATTGAGGATGTGAGTAATTCCCAGCCTCTTCAGCCTCGCCTTGTTCACAGCTACACTCCTGGGGGGAAAGAGGCAGAGACGATGTTTGCCAGAGTCAGAGCTAGAAAGGAAAGGTGCACCGCCACTGAGACCCGCAGCCTGCTTCGGCTGGCTCGGGAAGGCCACGGCTCGGTGAGTGCCTTCTGTGCTGCCAGATGTGTCCCGGGCTCACTGCAAGTACAGTCATAAGCGGGGGCCAGAGAGAGAGAAGGCACAGGGAGCCGGGCAGGGGAGGGCAGGATGAAGGGAACAAGACTGATGTGTAAGGAAATCTTTGGTCCACAGATCTCTGGTTTAAAAACCCTCTGCCTTGGGAATGGACATTCATCAAGACACAAAAGTGGCAGGGGAGCCTGGCTGGCTCAGTCGGAGGGGTGGGCAACTCTTGATCTCCGGGTCGTGGGTTCGAGCCCCATGTGGGGTGTAGAGATGACTTAAATAAATAAAACTTAAAAAAAAAAAGACACAAAAGTGGCAGACAAAAGTAGTAATCAAACCCGGTGTGCTTCACTTTTTCAAAGTCCTTTCACCTGCATCATCTCATTGTATCCCTAGTACTAAACTTAAGAGGTAGACAGGGCAACTATTTTTATGCCCATTCGAAGGTTCGGAAAGTGAATCTGACAGCTTTTTTGACTTCCCAAGACTGAAAGGAAAAAGGACCAAACAAGGGCAGGTGTTTCTGGCTTCTAGTTCAGAGCTCTTTTTGCTGCAATGGATCAGTGAAGACAGGGTTGCCAGAGAAGGAGGAGAAGCCTGGGGCTATCTGGAGGTGTCTGGGTCCCTGGTGAGCATGATGTGAAAGTTTCTGGGTCTGCAGAGCTAGCTGGAGATCGCTCAGGACTTGGTGTCCAGCTCTGAGAATCAGGTTCTAGGCGACAGACTACTTCCGGGGCAGTACTCAAGACCCACAGTCCAAACTTCCCTACTGCCTGCCACGGGGGCCCCAAATTCCCTCCTTTGCTTCTGCGTATCTGAGTATTAACACTGGGAGAATTAGTTTCACAAACTAGCCTGTTGGTGCCAATTACGCACTGGCAAGAAGATCCTGAAGGAACTGCTTTGGGTTTTGTTTGGGAAACCACTCATAAACTTAAAAAAATAACATTTTTTTCTGATTATAAAAACAAGTGGTGTTTCCTTAGGAAATCCGTCCGGTTCAAAAGAAACCTAAAGAAGATAAACATCAGTGGTAGAACCATCGCCTAGATGGTTACGCTTTTATCTCGTTTGTTTTGAATTTGTTACTTATGCAAAAGTGCATACACATACACACCTATGTATTGCTCAGGTAGCATCACACTGTATATATAATTTGTAATTTAGCATCATACTATATATATACATATATATCATACTATACATATATCATACTATATACATATCATACTACATATATATCATACTACATACATATCATACTATATATATCATACTATATATCATACTCTATATGTATCATACTATATATATATCATATTATATATATCATACTATATATATAATATATATAGCATACTGTATATATATCATACTATATATGTATCATACTATATATATCATACTATACACATACTATATATATATGTCATACTATATATATCATACTACATACACATCATACTACATACATATCATACTATATATATCATACTATATATGTATCTTACTATATATGTATCATACTATATATGTATCTTACTATATATGTATCATACTATATATGTATATTATATATATCATACTATATATATATCATACTATATATGTATCATACTATATATATCATACTATACACATACTATATATATATCATACTATATATATCATACTACATACATATCATACTACATACATATCATACTATATATATCATACTATATATGTATCATACTATATATGTATCATACTATACATGTATCATACTATACATGTATCATACTATATATATCATACTATATATATCGTACTATATATATCGTACTATATATATCATACTATATATGTATCATATTATATCTATCATACTATATATGTATCATACTATATACGTATCATACTATATATATATCATATTATATATATCATACTATATATATACTATATATATCATACTATATATGTATCATACTATATATATCATACTATATATATCATATTATATATATCATATTATATATATATCATACTATATATATACTATATCTATCATACTATATCTATCATACTATATATGTATCATACTATATATGTATCATACTATATACGTATCATACTATACATGTATCATACTATATATATATCATACTATATATATTATACTATATATATATATCATACTATGATATATATATATGATATATATATATATATATATCATACATATATGTAATTTGTAACCTCTTTGTCCTCTTGTGAAATGTTTTGGTGGTTGGCAATACATACAAAAATCAGTATCATCACTGGCTCCAAATGTCCCATCAGGCAACATCAACTTGCTGATGGAGTTACTGGGGCCTTTGCCAAACGTGGGGGAGTTTCATCGCTCTCGGGCACTGTCCAGAAGGGTAGGACAAAGGGTCGTGACCCCCCGCAGTCAGACTCACTTCTCTGCTATGAAGATATTGGGCCAGACCTCATCCACCTCATTCCAGGGGGTCTCCTGGCGGTCTTGGACCAAGGCCCGCTGTAAATCCAGGATGCAGGGGGTGTTGTATAGGCTGCTGTCGTCCATCTTCTCCCTAACACGGTTGTACAGGTCCTCCACCAGCAGGTGCTCGGCCGACTCCAGCATGCCTGGACACTCTGCCTCGGCTCTGATCCCCCGCGGCTTGAATTCTAGAAGGGACAGGCAGCATTCTCGTCAAAGAGTCAAGAGCACCATGACGCTCCCTGTTCCTCAGGAGAATCCACTCTTGGCCAGTCTGCTGCCAGGACTCTGGACATGAGCTCAAATGCCAGGAAGGACTTAATGAAGGCCCGGGGTGGGGAGGGGACCTGCACTGGCCTGGACACTTGTGGTCAGGGCCAGCGGCAGCAGAGGTAGATTGGTATAGGTGAAGGGACACTGGTTTTCTTTACTCCTTCCTGTATTTTTCTCAAGCTGGCTGACAACTTCTTAGACCAAGGTCCTTAAGTACCTGGTATATGTCTGATTCACACTTACAGTTCCCACGGTGCTCCATACAGGGTGGAATCATTTACCACATGAATAAATGACACTCTTTCATAACGTAAGTCACTTTATTAGTTTGACTCCTTTACATACGTAAGGCAAATAATCTTGGGAAAAGTAAAACTTTAGCCTTCACGTGCGATCACTTTCCCATACACATTTAATTAATTTATTTCACGCTTTGTCTGCTTCTTCCCACTGGCGTCCGAGCGCCCGTGAGTCTCAGCCTCCCAGCTTTCCAACAGGTGGCAAAGGTTTTGCCAGGAACTCCAATGCCAGTCCCAAAACAGCGCTCAGGGCCTTTCTGCCAACAGCTCAGAAAAACTCAGATTCTAGATGCGTTCAAAATCCATTCACCCACCTCTCGAGCGAGCCTCTCTCTCCTGCTCCTAATATTTCTGTTCTCAATTGATCAAATCTGGGGGGAGAGTCAGACATTTCTTTCTCTGAGAAAGTCTACAAGAATAGTGGGGGGTGGGGGGGGGGACGAATCCTTTCCTGCCACTTAGGAGCCAAAAATCCTGACTAGAGATGGAAGAAAAGTAAGGAAGGCGTGTCGCCTGTGTTGGCCATCGCTTTCCCTGATGGGTGAAAGCCACGTGTGGCTTTCACGTGAGAGCACAGCCACGTGTGGCACATAGACGAGGCCCAGCCCCTCACGGGAAAAACAGTACAACGGGCTTGCTGCTCAGGGTCTGCGGGTCCTGGGAGTTCTGGGTTCTAGCACTCCCTTTCCCTAAAGCCCTTCTCTCTCTCTCTCTCTCTCTCTCTCTCTCTCTCTCTCTCTTCCCTTTCCCACACCACCCGATGGGCCCCCATATCCCTGTGTCAGATCTCAGCTCTAAATGCTCTCTGATCTCCGTTTCAAAAGCAGAAAGAAGAAAACCCCTGCAATCCCAGAGCTTTATTTTGTTTAAAAATAGATGAATCATTCCTATTTTCTCTACCGCTCAGTCTCCCCTGGCTCTCCTGGGATCTTACTTAGCAAATGTAAAAGCCCCTTCCCTCTCCTCCCCTAACTGAGATGGCTCTCCTTTACTACGTGTAAAAAATAAAACTCCCTGATGCTTCATGAAAATATACATACAGCATTGTCTTCCTCAGCTATTTATATAGCAGGCCGCTGTCTTGATATTTGCCTTTCCAGCGGAACAAATGTCCCAGTCCCTCATTCCTGCTGGTGGCCCCTGCTTACAGTAGGTCTCTGGTCCACCCCTCAGCCTGTTTCAACTCCACCCCCTCGCCCTGCATTCATTTCCCCCATTTATTTCTGCAATCTAAGGTTTCTTCAGAAGAACGCACATGCAGACTTTCATGAGAATGAAGGATTCTTCAACAATCATTTTTATCCCTCTGATCACTGGTGAGCAGGGCGATGGCTTGGAATATGACTTGATACGTTTTTCCTTTCTCTGTCATATACTGTTTCTTCCCCTACTACCCTTCCGCCACTAAGACCGAGGGAACGTAAGCTTAATGCCCCAGACAAGAGGAGAGTAGCTAAACCCTAGAATCGAAGAAAGGCTTTCGATTTCAACCTACGTGTTCAATGTCCTGTAGACGTGTCTATAGCATTCTATAGGCTTGACAGTGAAGTTTTCAAGAGGGGAAATGGTTTTCTCACAACTCCTAAAGCTGGATTTTCCCTTAGCAAGAACTCAGGCATGGAGGGGGGCGGGTCCAGAGAGTGAAACACAGAGCAGGGATGATGCAGGCTGGAAGGTGAGGGAAGTTCCCAAACACACAGGAGGAAACAAAAAACAAAACTTCCGGACTGAGGGTGGTCCCTGTGGCAATTTAGAGAGATCTGGACACCGGGTGAAGCCACTTTGGTCTGCCTGGAGCAAGGGAACAGAGACCCCAGATAGGGTGGTGAAATAGAAAAAAACTTGAGAGTTCCTTAAAAAGATGGGGCCTCCCACGGTGCCCAGATCGCAAGCAGAGGCAAATGGAATTTCTGGCTCCTCGCGAGGTGAACAGGAGATCTAGGCGTCCTCAGGGACCCTGTGGGGACCCAAAGAGCCCAGAACTGACAAAGACCCGGGATTATATATACAAGCAGCATGCATGGTTCTCACGACCAATGGCCGGGGACCGGATTGTGGCCACCATCAAGTGGATGTTGGATTAAGCCCAAAGCCCAGCAGGGCCCTGTGTCATTAGCGACATCCCCCCAGCAGTGACAGAGACACCCAGGACAAAGGAAGAAGAAAAGAAATTTGCTCAAAATTGATTAGAGAGGCGCCTGGGTGGCTCAGTCGGTTGAGCGTCCGACTTCAGCTCGGGTCGTGATCTCGAGGTTTGTGGGATTGAGCCCTGCGTCAGGCTCTGTGTTGACGGCTCGGAGCCCGGAGCCTGTTTCAGATTCCGTGTCTTCCTCTCTCTCTGACCTCCCCTGCTCATGCTGTCTCTCAAAAATAAATAAACGTTAAAAACATTTTTTTAAAATTGATTAGGAAAAAAAAATCCATCCAATCAGGATGAGTATGTTTTCTGCTGTGTGCATATTAACATTTCTCCCCTCCCCACCTTTCCCTACCTCCTCCTTATTTATATTTCAGATTGAAAACCATTTCCAGGCACTAGTGGAAATGCAGATCTAAATCTGGATATCCCTTTGAACAGAACTTTCTGGGTGCTTCTGGTCATTTCTTGGGCTTTCGGGTCTGTGCCTCTAGCATAAGCCACCAGAGAGCTATCCATTCACCCTGATACATAAGAATTTCCACCTCCGTCTCACGAAGGTAGATAGTGACTTGTGTCGGCAGAAATGCCTCCTCGGATCTGTTCCTCTTAATGCGACGGGCAGCACCTGAGAAGCACACGGACATCTTCCACGGGGCCCCTTCCGAGGGTCCCCAGAGGAGTCGCGGACTCTCCCTGCTCCCAACCGCCTTCTGATGGCATTACCTTCATTGATGATCTGTTTGGCTGCAACAGCCGAAGACAGGTGAATGGGTTCCATGAAAATGCTTTCTGTTTCTGCATCTGAGACCATGGAGTACCTGAGAGGAGAGGACATCTGTGTGAGAAGGTTCTGGGCGGCATCTGAGCGGGAGCCGCTCTGACTAGACCAGACCCCTGGATCTGACTTCAGGCACAGTGCAAAGCAACGAGAGATGAAGGGAATGCCGTCCTCAGTGTAGGGAGCCCGAGAATGCAGGACACCGTGACGCTGTCGCCACCTGTGTTCAGACCGGAGCTGGCACCTGCGTGAGCTGGTGTTTAACGACGAGGTAGTCCAGGCTGTGGACGGAATAGTGTCTGTGGTTGGGGAGAATTTACCCCGATGTGGCCTCACCTTCTCTACTGGGTTCCCATCCCTGGCTGTAGTGCTGTTCATTTTTTCCCTCTCGCCCCCCTTCCTCTGTTGTCAATACCATAGCATGTCCCTAACCAAGGTGCTGCTGGATCGGCGGGCTGGGTAGACGGCCACCGTTCCCTCCATGCCCCACATCTTTCCCCTGTTTGAAAGAGAACGGGCTCACAATAAAGGGCTGGCATGGGGAAATCCGAAGGTGTGCTCAAATGCACAGTCCTGATTCTCAATATAAGCAGTCAAGGTTCAGCCTGAGACCAGGGATGCAATAAAGTAACTTAGGTAAATGTCAAGGCAATTTTTCCAGAAATAATTCAGCAGAGATGTCAAAAAGGATCTGAGGAATGCGGCGAATTACGGGCAGAAACAAGGGTAGGACGCAGTATGGGGGTGGGTGCCCTCCCCCTTAGTGGGGGGGGGTTCTCCTCTTTCCCAGGTGTTGGGTGAGCTTTGGGTCTTTTTTTTTTTTTCTTAGTCTTTCTTTTAGGTCCAGAGAGGTTAAAGAGCAAGTGGGAGTATTTAATTTATACCATGTTTTTTCCCCATCCCCCAAATTCCCTTGTGCTGCCCCTTTATTTTCAGCCCCTCCCTGAACCTCATCCCCTGTAAAATCGATGATCTGTTTTCTGTCCCTACGGTGTGGCTTTTCCCCAGAATGTTATGTAAGTTGAATCATATCATCGTCTTTTGTATCTGGCTTATTGCACTTCGTACAAGGCATCTATGAGTAATCTATTCTATTGCAGTAATCAATAATTTGTTCCTCCTTACTGCCGGGTAATGTTCCATTTTCAGGCACCCCAGGCTACTGTTTCCATTGCCTCCAGTCACAACTGGGTATTCCAGAGGGAAAAAATGATACTCATATTGCTGGTTTGGTTGTACTTTGAATTCTATCTTCCTCAATCTGCCTGCTGCTATTTACTTTCCAGAGTCCTTGAACCGTTGCTGGATCCTTCTGTTCAGGTTTTATAAAGGCAATCCATGGGACCGTGGCGGGTGTGTTTGCCGACTTGCCCAGAATTGGGACCTCTGTTCTACTGTCTTTTTGCTTTTAAAAAGTCTGAAGTCAGTGTGTTTCCTGATCCTTGTAAATTGACTTATTTTATCTTTATGGAAACTGATAGGATCTTTTTTTTTTTTTTTTTGGTTTTCAGTATTTAGAAACTTCCTAGGGATGTTCCTTGGTCTATTTTCATGCGTTGTGTTGTGAATGGATACCATTTTGGGGCTCCCTTTATGAGTTTCATCCTGGCGAAACTCCCACGCAGCAGGTATTATCATTTCTGTTTATTTTAAATAAGGAAACTGGGGCCCAGATAGGCTAATGACATTCCCCCACGGCAGCCAATAAGAGGCGGGGCTATGATGCAAACATAGGGCCATCTTGTTCTGAGTTGCAATGAGTCCAGTTGAACTGACCGGAGCTAACTCGAGTGAAGGTAAGTGTAGCTGCATCGATTAGCAGGACAATTTTCTCATAGAAATCCACATTAGAGAGTCACCGCCTTGGAGAATGGTGTGCTCAGGGCTAGAAAGCCTACGGAGGAGGAAATCGCTTTGCCGAAAGAAAGGAGTAGCCTACGACTCTACCCAGGATGGGTAAGCGTGACTGGAGAGTGGGGGTGGATTGAAGGTGAGGTGTGTGGGATACGATCCTTGGATGAACTGGAGACGTCCCGTTGTTTGGTGAAGGTAGAAAAGAGGAGAACACCTGGTGGGGGCAGGTGTGAGGTCGGTAAAGGCACACATTGGGTCCTTTCTTTGGCCCCTGTAGCTCCAGACCAGTGAAGGTGATCAGACAGACAGATCACACTGAGTGAAGGGTGGGTGGACAGATGGATGAACAGACGGACGGATGGATGAATGGACGGAATTTGCCAGGTACTGGGCAAGGTGCCCGCATACCAGCTTGGGGAGCAAACCCAGGGGTCTCCGGGCCCTTCCATCTCTGGCCTCTTTCTCCTCTCCAGCCTCAGCTTGCACTGGTTTCCCTTGGGCTGACATCCTTTTGGGAGGCTAATCTTTTGGCCTCCCTTCCTCACCCAGTTTCCTCCTGCGATGGAACTTTGCAGAAGCCCATCTCCCTGTGGACATCGTGGGCCCAGGTTTCAGGGCAGTCTCAGTTTTCAAGTAGCAACGCTTCATAAAACTAGGGTCAGAGCCTCAACTTGTATAGAAATGTGAGTCACATCCCCATAAATAAACAAACAATATTTACTAAGGGAGTTTTATTCTTTCGTTTGTAAGCAGTATTCGTCATACTAGTATTAGTAAAATAACCATTTTGTTTATTAAGGGTCAGTATTACGTCAAACGAGGTTTGGGGGGGGGGATCACAGCAAAACGCTGACCAGGTAATGGCAGAGAACCCTTGTGTTCTTGCGGGATGAGAGGGGCTATCTCCTGGCCCCGCAGCTCTTTTCTCCCTCAGGGTGGTTTTCCCTGTGCTCTGCGCTCTGAAGAGGTTTTCTCACTCCTGTAATCGGTTTTCTAAACAATGGGCACAAACTGAAAAGGGACACAGGAGGAGCCCTCACCTGGCAGCTGTGTAGAAAGGCTGGCCAGGGACTCACCCGGCAGTGTCCCCAGGATCCCCGCCTGGAACTCTCTGCAAAGCCCATGATCACGCCGTTTTCCCTAAACAACACAGACGCCAGGTCGTCGTGTGGATTTGGTTTCCCCGACAAATACAGGGAACTGAGCATCTGTCCTAAATGGACCTGAGCTCTGAGGCTGTGGCTTTGATAGGGGAGAATTTGAAATTCAAATCTGAAAATGGAAATGGGTGAGAGGCAGCCTCCCCTCTGGCGGGTGGTCAAGATTGAGAGGCAGCTAACGGGTCCGTGAGTCTGAGACTCTGGAAGACTCTACCCAGTACACTTTTCAGGAGTTGGCGGCTTTATGGTTGAGAAAGGAGGGGGGTAAAGAACAGATTCTTCCCCCAGCCCCGTGATGTGTCTGTTCTTGGCTGCTGAGGCAAGCAGGTGAACCACAGTCAACTGAGCTCAGCATTATCTAGTGTTGAGGATAGGATGTAAATTATGAGTCATCTGCTAAGAGAAAAGGACGCGTAAACCGAACGGTCCTAAACTGTTGTGCCACAGACGCGGTTTACTAAGTCAAGTGAGGAGTGGGACCCCAAAGGACCTAAGTGGAGAACAAAGTTTAGGCACTGAGAAGCAGTTCCCTCATTTTCCGTGGAGAAGCAGGACCGCGGGGAGGAAGAAGGAGAAAGAGAAGCGAGACCTGAACAGCGGGCCCCGCTCATATTTGCAAGGTCAGTGAGATGGTGGCCGGGGAGGCTGTGATTTATGACCACGTCTGTGCCTCCGCCCGCAGATCTGAGACAGAGTGAAATGACACTTACACCCTGATTGGAAAGCAGCAAGGGCTGGCTGCTCGAAAAGACAGGCAGGGAAGGAGAGAATCTAGGATCGATACACACCTCATCACAGGATCACAGAGCAGCAGCTAAAAAGCCTTGAGGGTGATTTGGAAGAGAAACAATAAAGCAGAATTTGATGGACTTCCTAACCAAGAGCAGGAGACTGGTGCAGTTTTCTTTAGACCTGTGTTTTTCAAAATTACAGACTGTGCCCATTAGTGTTTCATAAAATCAATTCAATGGGTCCTGCCCAGCAACTGAAAAAGGAAGGAAGGAAGGAAGGAAGGAAGGAAGGAAGGAAGGAAGAAGGGGGGAGGGAGAAAGGGAGGAAGTAGGGAGGAAGGAAGATAGGGAGGAAGGGGGGAGGGAGGAGGGAAGAGAGGGAGGGAGGGAGGGAGGGAGGAAGGAAGGAAGGAAGGGAGGAAGGAAGGAAGACAGGGAGGAAGAAAGGGGGAGGGAGGGAGGAAGAGAGGGAGGAAGGAAGGAAGGAAGAAAGGAAGGGGGAGGGACAAAAGGAGGAAGGAAGAGAAGGAGGTAGGAAAGGAGGAAGGAAGAAAGGAAGGGAGAGAGGGAGGGAGGAAGGAAGGAAGGAAGAGAGGGAGAAAGGAAGGGGAGAGGGAGGAAGGGAGGAAGGAAGGGAGGAAGAGAGGGAGGAAGGAAGGGAGGAGGGAGGAGGGAAGAGAGGGAGGAAGGAAGGAAGGAAGGAAGGAAGGAAGGAAGGGAGGAAGGAAGGAAAAGATGAAGGGAGGGGGGAGGAAAGAAGGGGGGAGGGAGAAAGGGAGGAAGTAGGGAGGAAGAGAGGGAGGAAGGGAGGAGGGAGGAGGGAAGAGAGGGAGGAAGGAAGGGGGAGGGAGGAAGGAAGGGAGGAAGAGAGGGAGGTAGGGACGAAGGAAGAGAGGGAAAGGGAGGGAGGGCGGAAGGAAGAGAGGGAGGAAGGAAGGAAGAGAAGGAGGAAGGAAGGGAGGAGGGAGGAAGGGAGGAAGGAAGGAAGGGAGGGAGGAAGGGAGGAGGGAGGAAGAGAGGGGGAAGGAAGTCCCCCCGTCAAGGAATGAAATGGAGGCAGAGGCCCAGGAGGGGGTGTCTATCTTGATGTGGCTTTTGCAAAGAAGGAACAGATTTGTGAGTTTCTTCCAAGTGTTCATTCACTTCAGAGAAAGTGACCACACAGGCAAAGTTCAGGCTCCAGAGAAGGAGAGAAGTCAGTAATCTTAAGCAAATGGATTTATGGCCAGCTGCTTCCAGCAAGGTTTGTGAAAGCTGGAAAAATCTTCACGGAAAAAGAAATATAAAAGAGAAAGGGTAATTAGGAGTAGCCATTTCCCAAGGACACACAGACCTGACACTCCATGTCCCCAGCTCCTGTCCCACCGGTCGCTACCAGGCACAGAGACCTCGCTGTAGGGAAGGTTGGCACAGCATCGTTAAGGGACTTAGCTGAAGGTGGACAGGAAAATGCTGTCACGAGGGACGGTCTGAGGAGATCATCAAGGAGTTCTAGAAAGTGCAAAGGCTTGAAAAGTTCAGGTCCAAAACGCCGAAGCAAGAAATGAATTTTGACTTGGAAAGAAATGAAGGAAAACAGAAAAACGCTCTCCAAATCAGAACAGGAGAAGGCTAAAGAAGTCTGATCCTTCATTTGGAAAGGAAGAGAAAATGGGTCATAGCCAAGGAGGAAGAGGAGAGGCAGACGTGGGCTCCAGACCACCTAGAGAGTTGGGGGCGGCAGTCTCCTTACTAGGGAGGGGAGGGCCGGTCTCAGCTTGGTTTGCGGCAGAAGCACGCTGACTTCTTAGACTGTGCTCATTTGGGGAAGTGGGGAGGTCTGATGGAGTTTATGGAAACGGGCGAGGCCCCACCAAGTCGCCCCACTGGGCAGGAGGTTTTAACTTGTAGCGTTAACTCATAAATTACCTAGGGAAATTTGTCTCACTGGGAGATGGTTGAATCTCTAGCTGAAGGCTTTCTTCCAGAGAGAATGACCCACAGGGGCGGGTTTGAATTTAAGGCGTTTGAGGTCAGTGCCTCAGTCAGGCAAAAACGAAGATCTGACGAGCTCCATCCACTGTCTACACATCTTTCTCAGGTTCTTGGTTCACCCCGGGATGAAATTTACTGACGAGGCTGGAAATGTCAAGACTCCCTGCCGGGACAGCAAGCAGACCGTCACCCCTGAACGCGCTCTGGTTGACAGGCAGTGGCTGCCTGCAGCACTGGGTAGACTTCGCAAGTTCCTGTCCGGGTTGCACAGGGGACAGTACGGTTTCGTCTCCCGGGGGGCTGGAGCTAGGGCAGCGATGAGTTGAATGGCGGTATCCCAGAAAGACATGCCCCCCAGAGCCTGTGAATACGGTTTTATTTGGAAAAATGATCTCCGCAGATGTCATTCAGTTAGGGATCTTGAGGTGAGATCATCCTGGATTAGGGCGAGCCCAAAGTCCAATGGCAAATGTCCTTAAAGAGGACACACAGAGAAGAGAGAGAAGAGGAAGCCTGCGAAGGTGGAGGCTGAGGTTGCGAGGACATGGCCACAGCCAAGAAATTCCTGGAGCCTCCAGGAGGTGGGAGAGGCAAGGAAGGGGTCCTCCCTAAAGCCCTCGGAGGGACAGTGGCCCTGCCAACACCTTGATTTCACACTTCCGGCCTCTGAAACTACAGGAGAACGTATCCGTGTTGTGTTTAGGCAACTCAGTTTGTGGTCATTGGTTACGGTAGCCGTGGGAAACCAGGACCAAGAGTGGCTGGTGGGGTATTTGCTGACTCCGTACATAGTTAATCTTAAAAAGACTCAAGCCTTTCACTGAAGAGATAAAGCCCCAGGGCGCCTGGGTGACTCAGTGGGTTAAGCGTCCGACTTCAGCTCAGGTCATGATCTTACGGTTCGTGGGTTCGAGCCCCGTGTCAGGCTCTGTGCTGACAGCTCGGAGCCTGGAGCCTGCTTCACATTCTGGGTCTCCCTCGCTCTCTGCCCCTCCCCCACTCGTGCTCGCTCGCTCTCTCTCTCGAAAATAAATACACATTAAACATTTAAATAAAAAATCAATAAATGTTAAAAAAAAAGATAAAGCAAGAAGGATGGAATTTCAGTCACTAATTAAGTACAGGGAGGACTATTCAGGATGGAGACCAAAAGCAACGGTGACGATCAGCTGCTTAGAACACAGTATTTGCTGACAGCACGAGAGACATGTGCCATTTTAACGAAGGTGGGTGGGTCTCTGGTTAGATACAAGTTCCTTGACATCATTAGTTACTGTCAGATATCTTTCTCTGGAAGGAAAAGGAAAGAACCACCATTTATCAATACCTAATATGCCTTTCTATGTTACAACAATGTGTGTCATATATTACATGTCGTATATTACAAACAACATACGTTATATCATTTAATTTCCACCACTGGGCAAACCAGCTATTCCAACTTTATGATTAAGTAATTTATGGACGCTCTCATGGCTACTGAGTGGGAGAGCAGACCTGACTTCAACGTTGGCCTCGGTTATACCATTTAAGTTCTTTCCACAGCACTACGCTGCCTCCCGGAAGAGAGTTTTATTTCCCCTTTCACAGCACAGCTTTTTGAGGTATATAATTGTTATACAAATGGCACATACTTAAAATGTGTGATTGGTTAGCATTTGACATACGTGGAACCATCACCACAATCAGGACTGTGAACGTATCTATCATCCCCCAAGTTTCCTTAGGCCCCTTTGAAGCCCTCCCTCCGCCCTCCCTCCACCCTCCCCCTGCCCGACTCCCCAGGCCACCGCTGATCTGCTTTCTGTCACTATAGAGAGTCATTTGCATTTTATGGAATTTTCTATAAATTGAATCACGTGGTAGATACCCTTTCTTGTCTGACTGCTCTCATTTAGCATAATTATGTTGAGATTCATCCATGTGGTTGTATGAATCAATAATTCATTCCTGTTCACTGCTGAATAGTATTCCAGTGTGTACATCCACCACTGTGTATTTACCCATTCACTGGTTGATGGATATTTGGGTTGTTTCCAGGCTCTTATGCCTAAAGTTGCTCTGGACATTCATGTACAAGTCTTTGCAGGGACACAGGCTTTTATTTCTTGTGAGTAAATACCCAGGAGTAGAATGACTAGATCATACAGGTGTAGGTATATGTTTAAGCAGGTGTATGTTTAACTTTTTTAAAACGTTTATAAAACGGTTGTACCATTTTACGTTCCCACCAGCAGTGGGACTAGGCCTTCCACATTCTCACCAATATTTAGTATGGTCGATCTTTTTAATTTTACATATTCTAATAGGTATGGAATGGTATCTCCTTGTGGTTTTAATTTGCATTTCCCTAATGACTAAGGATTTTGAGGATCTTTTCATGTGCTCATTTGCATTTCATGTATCTTCTTTGGTGAAGTATCTGTTCAAATCTTTTGTCCATTTTTAAAAATTTTATTTTTCATTTTTTAAAATTTACATCCAAATTAGTTAGCATCTAGTGCAACAGTGATTTCAGGAGTAGATTCCTTAGTGCCCCTGACCCATTTAGCCCATCTCCTCTCCCACAACCCCTCCAGTAACCCTCAGTTTGTTCTCCATATTTATGAGTCTCTTCTGTTTTGTCCCCCTCCCTGTGTTTATATTCTTTTTGTTTCCCTTCCTTTATGTTCATCTGTTTTGTCTCTTCAAGTCCTCATATGAATGAAGTCATATGATTTTTGTCTTTCTCTGACTGACTAATTTCACTTAGCATCATACCCTCCAGTTCCATCCACGTAGTTGCAAATGGCAAGGTTTCATTCTTTTTGATTGCCGAGTAATAGTCCATAGTGTGTATATCTATCTATCTATCTATCTATCTACCACATTTTCTTTATCATTCATCCGTCGATGGGCATTCAGGCTCTTTCCATACTTTGGTTATTGTCAATAGTGCTGCTATAAACATGGGGGTGCATGTGCCCCTTCGAAACAGCACACCTGCATCCCGTGGATAAATGCAATTCCTGGGTTGTAGGGTAGTTCTATTTTTAGCTTTTTGAGGAACCTCCATACTGTTTTCCAGAGTGGCTGCACCAGCTTGCATTCCCATCTTTTGTCCTTTTTTTGATTGGGGTGTTTGTTTCTTTTTTATTGGGTTTGGGGAGGTTTTTAAACATATGTTCTGGATACAGGTTCTTTATCAGATACGTGATTTGCACATTTTTCTTCTAGTCTGTGGATTGTCTTTCTTTTTTAAAGGTACTTAGACTCATTCATCTGGGCTGGTTTAGGCCTGGTTCTGTAATGCAGTGGGATTGACTGAATGATAACTCAAAAGCCAGTGGAGCTGTAATAGTTTATATCTCAGGTTTTATGATGATTATTGTAGGAAGAGATGGCCCACGAAGTGTCACTGTGTTTGCCTCCCTTGAAAATCTCTGTAAAGGGCTATAGCCAATTTGGGGTCCGCTTCAAAAACCAATTGCTAAGGAATCTATACAAACCAAGAAAAGCATCAAAACCGACAGGATTCGGCAGGAGTCACCGAGAACCTGGGGAAGATGAGGTCTGTATGTGCGACCATGCTTGTAGGAAGCTCAGCCGGTTCTGCGTAAGGGGGACTTGCAGGCTGAGCCTGTTTTTGCCCAGGACGGGGACTGGCAGCTGGAAGGACTAAGGATTGAATACCACTGGAACTTCTTCTCTTATAAACAGATGCTTTTGTCCTGTGCGTAGCAGGCTAACTTCATGTGAAACTGTGCAAGCAACACGATTGGCCTTGCCTGTCTCCCACCTCCCCTGACGGTGACCCACTTTTCACCTTCACAGCCAGTGCTCACCGTTTGCGCGCCCCAACCAATAATCCGAGAAGCTCAATGACTAACGTGATAAGCACGTAGTAAAAATATTTATTCCCTAGGGCAGTATCTCAAAATATATATATACACCAGACTTTATATATCCAGCCTACGGTTAATTGCACGGTTCATCCTGTTATTTACACATTCTATACCCTTAATGACTGTTAGCTGCTAAAACATTCCAGGACTTCTCTCCCGGTGCACAAATGTACTTATTTCTGTCAGGTATGTATCAGCAGTGAGCCTGCTGGGTTACAGGACTAAACATATGCGTAGCTTTAGTAGATACTATGAAAGAGTTTTCCAAGTGGTTGTGCTAGTTTCCTCTCTTCCTAGTTCCTCTGCTTGCCTCCCATCCTCATTAATATTTGCTATCATCAGGTTTTGATTGTAGATAGTCTGGTGCATATGTAGCAGTATTGAGTTGTGGTTTAACTTAGAATTTCTATGATATATTTCTGTGTTTATCGATTTCTAGCTGAATTCTCCCAAGGTCAAATAACATATTTTGTACGATTTCGAGCGTTAAAAATTTGTTGATACATGTATGGCCCAGCATATGATCTATTTTGGTAAATGTTTCATGTGCGTGTGATAAGAACATATATCCTCCACTTCTTGGGTACATGTTCTGTTAATGCCAAACGTTGTTTATCATTTTGTTTAAACTTCCTATATTCTTTTTTTTTTCAATATTTATTTTTGAGAGAGAGAGAAAGAGAGCACATGAGCAGGGGAGGAGCAGAGAGAGGGGGAGGGAGAGAATCCCAAGCAGTCTCCTCGCTGTCAGCACAGAGCCCCACGTGGGGCTTGATCCCATGAACCATGAGATCACGACCTGAGCCAAAATCAAGAGTCAGACGTTTAACCGACTAAGGCACCCAGGCGCCCCGAAACTTCCTATATTCTTAATGATTTGGCACGGGGGGGCTCATACTATGACAGTAGCTGAGGTTGTTTTTAAACAATTTTTCCATTTGACTAAGATTGTGGGTTTTATTTTTGTCTTTAGTTCCGTCAATTTTGGGCTGAGATATATTTTAAGGCTACATTATTTGATCATCGAAATCTTAAATGATGATATCTTCCTGCTGAACCACACCTTTGGTCATTGTGAAACATCCTTCTTTGTCTCTGGTTACGTCCACCTTAGTCTTCCCTGTCTGATATCAGTAACTGGCTTTAGTTAGTGTCGGTGACTGTGGCCATTTGTATTTTCCAAAGGTGGCCCCAGCGTTTCCCATCTGGCTCGTTCTCTTTACTCCTACAGTGGTAGCAGAATTCACGTTGCCTCCTTTTGAGCCCCTGTAGTCCTTTGTATGATTTCTGAGCCTAGCTCATGAGCATCAGTGCACTTCTGTCTTGCTTTCTTGAACGCCAACCCTTGGAATTCGGTCACCAGGCTATGAGAAGCCCAAACTGGCTCGCATGGAGAGACATGTGACAAGACCACGTCAGGCGCTCTAGCCTACAGCCCCCCCTAAGGCCCCGGATGATGTGTCAGACGTGCGAAGATGCCACAATGATACCAGCCCTGAGCGGCCGAGTCTCCCTCAGCCTCAAGTCCTCTTGGACCTTCAAGTCTTTCCAGTCGAGGCCCTAGACATCTTGGAGTGAAGAGAAGCCACACCACTGTGTCTTGTCCAGGTTCCTGATTGTGAACATTAAAAACGGTTCTGACACCACTAGGTTTTGAAGGGGTGAGCAATTGTAACTGAACGGGGTAGTGTAAGTTTTCTATCCTTTGTTAATCGTTGCATATCTCTAAGTTTTTAAGGTGGGTCTCTAGTAAACAGTAGGTAGGCTTTAAAAAAAAACTGAGTCTGATAATACTGGCTTTTTTTTTTTTTTTTTTTTTTTTTGAGACAGAGAGAGACAGAGCATGAACGGGGGAGGGGCAGAGAGAGAGGGAGACACAGAATCGGAAGCAGGCTCCAGGCTCTGAGCCATCAGCCCAGAGCCCAACGCGGGGCTCGAACTCACGGACCGCGAGATCGTGACCTGAGCTGAAGTCGGCCGCTTAACCGACTGAGCCACCCAGGCGCCCCAATACCGGCTTTTAATTGGAGTGTTCAGTTTCTATTCTGTTTAACATAATTATTTCTCCACGGCTTTGAATCTACAATCGGACTATGTTCTTACTATTCACTATACTCTCGCTATATTCCTTTTCTCTTCTCTCTTGCCTTCTTTTGGATTGACTCTAGTTTAGTTTTGCACCGTCCCCTCATTAGCTTGTCAGTGACACACTCTGTTGTCAAACTTTTAACACTTCCACTGCACGTGGCAACCTGCATCCTGGACTTCCCACTCACATTTAAAGTCCCAGACACCCTCTCAAGATAACAGTCTTAAGCGTAGAGTGAAGTATGCAGACAAGGAGGCCAAGAAAGAAATCAAGAGCGAAAATTATATCTAGGAAAGAGCTTGGTGCGTGGTTTCTGACCCAGGAGGCTGTCTGGTCTACGTCCATCGGAAACATATTTAGTTTCTGAAGGGATCATGTTTGCAAAGGAACCATGAGCCCTAAAAAGCCTTTGGCTGTTTTCAGCCAAATTTGGGCCCCCAAATTTCCAGAAGTAGGACACAGTCTTCCAAAGCAACAGCCTTCAAGGAAAACACACTCTCTCCAAGGGCAGTTCAGATGTGGTTTGATAACAGACAAGGAAAAAGGCCCAAATGGGGAAGCTAGAGGCCACGCAGAACAACAGACAAGGGAAGGCTACCCTGAGAGCCCAATCAAGGTCAAATCTGGGAGATCTTCCTGCTTCTCGGGCGGACATGCTCATTACTTATATGGACTGATGACTGTACCTCCTGTCCCTCCTTTTAGCAAATGGGAGCTTGTCTTCCTTCACCCTGGCCAGCCTGTGACATGCTGCACTCAGACCTGGGCAGCGGATGCAGACCTTCTGGAGAACCTCGCCCTCTTTTTTTTTTTTTTTCAAGGTTTTATTTAAATTCTAGTTGTTAACATACAGTCAGAGAACCTAGCCTTTGAACGGTATGCAGCGTTTGGTAAACTGCTTTGGGGGTTGTCTCCCCTGGGGTTTCACGAGTGGAGAGAAAAATACCATGAATATTAACCGCCTACAGGGGCATACTGCAGCTGAGACTGGTCTGTATTACCAAACCCATTTCCTCTTTTCTCGGGGCTCACGGACCTCATTCCCCATCCTCCCTTGTAAGAAAGCACGGCTTTGCGGAGTTCTAGCCAATGGAAAATGAATGGAAGAGAAAGGGCCATTTTGAGGCCTGGCCCATAAAAACCTCCTGAGAGATTCCGTCCCATTTTGTCTCGATGCTAAGGGGCACGGTGACTTTAGCAGCCTCCCTTAAGAGGGACGAGCTACAGGTGAGAAGGAGCCTCCGTTCCGGAATCACGGCTCCGGCACCTGTCTTGGAATTTATGTGAGTGGGAGAGAAATACCCATTTGCTAAAGCAAGCTAGCCTTACCCTAACTACCACACCAAGCCTTTCTTCACCCACCTCAATCACACACAAAACTCTCTCTGCTTTGTCTGGTAGTTTAGAGAAGGGAGGGATATACTTTAAACACTCCGTCCTGATAGTGTTTCTAAGTGGGAACAGAACGCCGAATTTTAAAGGAAAAGTCCCCAACTCCATTTGGACAAAGTGTCCTGGCCCACGAGCGGTAACCCCTGCCCTGTTCCCATCTCACTCCGGGGGGGAAGGCTTTTGAACCCTGGGAAGCAGGAGCCAGCAAGACCCCAGGAGAACGGAAGAAAAGTGGAGTCAGGCAGAATCACAGATAAGTTGAGGCGAAGTTACCTTGAGGTATCCTCATTGGGTCCTTCCTCCCTTTTTTACAGATAAGGAGACACAGGCTCAAGAATTAAAGGGAGTCGTCGCATAAATTTGGTGACAGGGCTAAGATTAGAAGCCGGGTCTCCTACTATTATCTCTGGCAGAAGAAAATAGATAGGCACACACCATTGCTGCAGCCGGGGGTTAAACATTTCTTTGCTGTCTCGTGGTTTTCCTGAAGATTTCATGCCACTTCCCCAATCGATACCATAACATACGCCCAATAATTTTATGTAAAAGAAAGTTTTAAATTACTCGTCAACTAGAGAGGACTCTCCCGGAAGACGCACTATATTTCTCTACCCCTGGATACACTACCACTTACCTCCAGGCATGCACATACCCCAGGCTGAAACACGTGGCTGGATCGCAGACGCAAAATGATCTTAGCTCAAGGGCCTGGGCCTGAACTCTTCTTGTCCTGATTCCTTCCCCCTATGGTCTAGCGCCCAGATTCAGCCTCAGTCCTAGAGAGTCAAGCATCACCCTCCAGGTGGGCCGGTCGGACTCCCACTTGTCCTTCGAGGTTCAGGTCCAACATCATCTCCTCTAGGAAGCCTCCTGTGACCCAGCCAAGTTTCCCTGCCCCACCCCCCACGCACTGGGCCCGAGGCATCCTAATTCCCGCACTTCCCACGCCACGTTCCAGTGCCGTCTGTCGGTATGTTTGCCTCTTCCAGAAAGTATGACACATAAAAAGTACTCAGTCATAGAAACGAGTGACCTGAAGGCGGTGCCTGGGTCTCCCTGGGGCCCACGTCTCGCGCTCCCCGGCCCACGCCTGCTGGGGCCGCCCGGGTAGGGAGCTCGGCGAGTGCACACTTACTGGCTGGGGGAGGGGCTCCGGAGGTAGTGGGCCTGCACGGCCCTCACGCTGGTTTCATCCTCCTCACTTGGGACGACCTGCTCCTCCTCTGGGTCCCCGCTGGTCGCCATGACAGCCCGCCAGTCCCTGTGGGTTTGGCAGGAGAAAGGTGGTTAGGGAATCCGCTTCTGGAGGTTTTGTGGGGGGGAAGGGGTATATCGGCGGCGTTAGCGGGGGGAAGGTCAGCGCGTACGACCCACCCCCGGGAGGGAGACGACCCACGGGGAGAGCCCGGTCTGACTTGGGTTCGGCAGGACACCGAGATGCACGCCCCAGCTGTGTCAGCTGTCCACCTTGGAGTCACAATATTTAAGAAGCGACACCCTGGCCCCTTCCTCAGATCCCGGCAAGGAGGCAGCGAGGCGACCCAGGGCTCTGCGTGGACGAAGCTAAAGCCGTTGGAAAGCAAGGGAATGATTCCTCAGGCCAGAAGGATCTTTCTGTTGCAACTCCTGGGTGTGCCCTCACATACACACAGGCACGTGAGCACACACACGCACGCGGGCGTACATATATGTAGGCACACGCCCCAGGCGTGCACAGACGCACGCCTTGGCCTCTCCCGGGGGAGGGGCGGCTGGCCCTCTTCAGTGCCTCTCACCAAGGCCGCAGGGGTCATTGCCTTTGGCTCAGGCACCACCCTGATTAAGGAACATGAAATCCCTCCGGAGCTGGTCCCACTCACGACTGGGCCTTGCCACTCACTCCAGGCAGAGTTGCTGCCCCTCTGCTTGTAAGTCTCGCTCACAGGACACAATGAAGGGAGAGGCGCACTCACCGCGGCTTTGCCTAGATCTCCACACCAAAGGGCAGTCACCCAAGGGCTGAGGGACCCGGATAAAAGGGCCAAAAGTTCCGATCAGCGAGAGGGACCAACCTCTCTCCTCTCTTCGGTGCTTCTGCTCTGAGGGACAGGACAGCTGTTAACGGGAAATCTTAGCCACCTTCTAAATTTAGCCTCTGGCCCCACAGCCTGGCAGATCTCTGGGAGGACGGAATGCAGTCTCAGGACCCAGACCTGAAAGCTGGCCCCATTTAACTCTTTCCCTCCTGTTCCTGGCTGATTCTCTGGACACCGGACACTGACATTGAGCAGCAAAGGTAGAAGACAGTCAGGCTTCATAGATGGAGAGGCCTGAAGAAAAGGTTTCCTTTGGTCTCTCTCTCTTGCCTGCCGCTACCTATTCAAAGTCTTTCCAGAAGGCGGTCTAGTGCCACCAATCTAGAAGAACGGAACAAATTGTATCCCAGCCCCATGTCAGTCTAGAGGGTGCTGGGAAAAAAATACCCAATATATAGATTGGGGCAGGGGCTCTGATGGATGTCGGGAGAGGACCATGGTGCAACGAAAGGGTATAGTCAACGGCTTGTGGCCAGGGTTACGTTTCTTTGAACAGCGATGACTCTGAATAGTAAACGAGTAGTTGTGTTCACCCTCTACAGTCCCTCCCCGACGACACTCACATTCGTGGGGATGGTCAAGTGGCAAGCCTGGGTGGTGTAAAAATCCCACGAGCTTCGGGGCTCCTGGCTGGCTCAATCGATTGAGCGTTCGACTTCGGCTCAGGTCATGATCTCACGGTACAGTTCTGTGAGTTCGAATCCTACATCAGGGCTCGCTGCTGTCAGCACAGAGCCTGCTTCCAATCCTCTGTCCCCCCTCCCTCAATGCTCCTCCCCCACTCCCACTCTGTCTCTCAAAAATAAATAAACATTAAAAAAATTCCACAAGCTTCATAAACTTCAAATGAGCTCATAGCCCACCTTACTCCCCTTTGTAAACTCCCACCATCACCATGACCAAAGCAAAGCCCAAAAACCCAATAGTTCAGCCCCTCATCTCACACATTCTATAATTACACCTCCATCCATCCATCCATCCATCCATCCCATCCCATTGGTCTACCCATTCACAAATGGTTATCTACTATGCGTCACATAATTATATGCTCAAAATGGTCCTTCTCCTTGGCCAAATGGAACAGTGTCTTGCACATAGTACCATCAAAAATTGGCTAAATAAATGAATGAGCTCACGCTTTATTAGGAGGAATGAGACACAGATCAAAAATAACTCCAGCATAAGGCAGAATGTAGTTAGTATCCTAAGAGAGATCCAGAGTGCTGTGTGAGTTCACAGGAGGGAAGAGCCCTTCTGGCTGAAGAAGTCAGGAAAGGCTCCATAGAAGAGGTAATGATACACACATTGGTCTTTTAAAAAACAAGTTGGATCATAAGAGCAGATATGATGGGGGAAGAAATGCCAGAGGGGAGAGCATGAACGAAACTGGGGGATGTCAGTGGTTAGAGCTGGGAGAAAGCAAACAGGTTGTGTGGCAGAGACTGGGCAGGGCTGGAGTTAGGGGCTCCTTTGGAAAGAGTGGTCAAGGAACACATCTCTGAGGAGGAACATGGCACCACCCCTGGCCAGTCACCAAACCACCCTGAGGGTCAAAATAGGGACTCAAGAATTGACTGCCAAGGAATGGCCATAACTGAGAAACGCTGGGGATTCATTTCATGCCCACCCAAGGTTCCATAAAGATGAAATGTGGTTTGGGAGAGAGGTGAGATAAGGGAGGGAAGGGGCAGGGAAGGACAGAAGGGCTGCCTCAGTCACGGTAAGGCTCCAGGTGATAGGACCACAGCACAGAGAATGAAAGGGTGGCAGGGAAGTAAGGGAGGGAGGGAAAGATGGAGAACCAACAACACACCTAAGAGAGGCAACAGATAAGGAGGGGACCGCTCAGGAGGAGGCATGGCCTCTGTCTTCTGTATACCCTCAGTCACCTGCAGAGGGTGACATCAGGCCACTGGAGTGAAATCAGAAAACCACTCACTAGCTGTATGACCTTTGAGAGCTCATTTCACTTCTCTGAGAATCAGATCCCTGTTTGTAAAATAGAGAACCATCATACTCATCTCCCCACTTTGTTCTGACCGCTCAGCCTAAAGCGGGGCCCCTTTCCTTCGCTCAATTTCATTTCCTGTAACATTTTCTGGGTTATGTTCCCCATAGCACCATCACCCTTGAAGTAGGGTGACCAGTCATTTCCACTTCGCCTGGACTAAGAGATTCCAGGGACAAGGGATTTTCTCTTGTCTCCCTGGTTTCTCTGAAACCAGGGTAGTTCCATGGGCGGGGGTGGCAGGGGTGAAGACAATCCCTTTAATAAATGGTGCTGGGACAACTGGACGGCTACATGCAAAAAAATGAAACTGGACCGCTTCTTACATCATACACAAAAATAAACTCAGAATGGATTAAGGACCTAAATGTGAGACATGAAACCATAAAACTCCTAGAAGAAAACACAGGCAGTAATTTCTTTGACATCAGCCGCAGCAACATTTTTCTAGATAGATCTCCTCGGGCAGGGGAAACAAAAGCAAAAATAAACTATCGGGACTACACCAAAATAAAGAGCTTCTGCACCATGAAAAGAAAAAAAAAAAAGAACATCAACAAAATGAAAAGGGCAACCTACTGATTGGGAGAAGGTGTTTGCAAAAGATATGCCCTATTAGGGGTTATTATCCAAAATATAGAAAGTATTACTCAACACCAAAACAACTATCTGATTAAAGAATGCACAGAGACCCTGAATAGACATTTTCCCAAAGAAGACAGACAGATGGATGGCCAACAGACATGTGAAAAGACGCTCAACATCACTAATCATCACGGAAATGCAAATCGGAAACACAATGAAGACATCACCTCACACATGTTAGAATAGCTAACATAAAAGAGACAACAAATATCAGGTGTTCACAAGGATGTGGAGAAAAAGGAACTCTCAGGAACTGGTGGTACAGCCACTGTGGGGAATAGTATGGAGGTTCCTCGAAAAATTAAAACTAGAAATACCATATGATCCGGTAATTCTACGGATACAAACTCAAAAGAAGATGAAAACACTACCTGGAAAAGACATATGCACCCCTGTTGACTGCAGCGTTATTTACAGTCGCCAAGAAGCAGCCCATGTGCCCTCTGATGGGTAAACAGATGAAGAACATTACTCGGCCACAAAAAAGCCCGAGATCCTGCCATTTGCAACAACGTGGTTGGACCCAGGGGGCATTACGCTAAGTGCAGTAAGTCCGACAGAGAAAGGCAAATGCCGTTATCATTCCACTTACGTGTGGAATCTAGAAAACAAAACAGACAAACGAAAAGCAGAAACAGGCCCACAGATACAGAGAACAGAAGGCAGGCGGAAAAATCGGTGAGGGGAGTAGGAGATCCAGGCTCCAGTTCAGGAATGAATAAGGCACAGCCAAGAGAATTACAGTGAAAGGTATCACAATAGCATTGCAGCATGGCGGGTGGTAGCTAACTCGTGACGAGCACAGCATAAGGTGTAAACTTGTTGAATCGCTATGTTGTACGCCGGAAACGAATGTCACATTGTGTCTGGTTCAACTCTACCTCGATTCTTTTTTTAAGGACAGTTCCAAGCAAACCGAGACAAGTTGGCCATAGTGGTTCTAAGACGGTCTTCTTTCTTTACTCGTGTGACTCTCATCTTCCCAACCAAATGGTCAATTCTCTGAGCATAGAGCCTTCCTGTCTTCTTCATGACTGTGGCTGTAGTGCGGGTCAGGTGGGGGTTGAGGAGAAGGGAAGGAAGAAGGGGATCCTATTGTGGTCTGGGGTGTGTCAGCAATGGTGGGCGACGCCCTTCTTTTCTTGGCTTAGAGAACCTGCCTCTGAGATCATTCTCCTTTTTATTACAAGATGTTAACTTCCTATCTGTTATAGCAGCCCACGCCTTGGTGAGAAGTCCAGGACTTTGTACACCTGCCAAATGGAGAAAAGGCGGGGGGTGAGGGGGCGGTGACTGGTTCAAGTCCAGTCCTAACCAGAGGAGAGGTTAGCTCCTCTGCCAGACCAGCTGACGAACACAATTGGGGGGCCAGGCTGGGCAGAGGTGCGCAGGAAAAGGGAAACCACAGCGACAGAGGGCTGGGCCAGGCCAGAGGCTGCTATAAATTCAACTAGTCAGCCCAGACCTGTCTGGGGCTCAAGCCAGGCTGGGCTTGGGGCACAGAGGAAGCAAGACCATGGCGAGGAAGATGAGGCCTGTGCTGGGGATGCTCTGTGCAGGTGAGTAGGCTCTTCCCCTGTCCAGGGCCCAGGGGCGGGTGAGACAAGGGGCCTGAGTGCTGACAGTGCCTCCTCAGGGAGGCCCTCCAGTGACATAGTTGAGTTCCTGCTGGGCAGAATTACAGGTTCTGCTGTGCAGGCGGCAGGTTCCAGGCCACAACCAGTATCGGAATGGTCTGTATATGCGTATCAGTAAATAAAATTCCGGTCCATTTCTGGAATGAATAATTCATAAATTCTCAAGACTGTAAATTCTGATCCCGAATCAGATCACGAGATCAGACACATGATCTGACAATAGGGACTAAGTATCTGAAATCAAGTCCCAGAGTATCCAGAATGTGTGGATATCGACATGTTCACTACCTGGGGTTTTACCCGTCGCCTTAAAACTAGAGGAAAAGGCAATGGTAAAAGTGATAATATCTCCATCCCACGTAGGGAAACCGAGGCAGAGAGACACTACAACTTGCTCAATATCATCCCCTGAGCAAGAGAAGACTCAAACCCTTCAAAAACCAAACTACAAAGGCCCTCTCCAAAGGTCGAAGCCCTTCAGCCCTTCTGATACTCTGGTCGCTGAAAACTTGGCAGATGGGAACACCCTGCAAAATAGAAATCAGACATTTGTCGATATAATGGTCAAATCCAAATCCACTGCTGTCAAACAGCAAAGTCATTGCGTGGGACCCATGGAGTGTTTAAGGGTTAGGGCGGAGGCCTTGGTGTTGGGGTACTGGGCACAGGGAGGAAGTAGAATGGAGAACGGAAATTGAGAGACTGGGGCTGAGGGAATTGGAGGAGTATCTCTAATTTAGTGTATTTGGCTATGCTGAGAAATCCCGTCAGCCTGCCATCTAGAAAGCGTTCCAGGCTTCAGGGATCTGGTAAAAATGGGGAGGAGGTGAAGAGTTATACCAGGAAACTTAGGAAACCCCTAGGCCTGGGAAGTGGGGCCAAGGTATTCAGCTGTTAGAGCAAGCCCCAGGACGAGCTGGCCTGTCGGCCCAGCGGGCCCCACGCTTCCCATCGCTCAAAACCTGGCCTTCAAGCCCTTAGGTGGAGGTCAAGGCCTGGATGTGGACCCGGGAAAGATCCATCAGCTCAGGCTGGCTCAAGCCCCACAAGAGGCCCAGATGACTGGGGGTAGAGAGGCCCTCATGAGCAGGTTAGAGGGCCTCGGTGGTTCATTCCTTCATGGAAACCTCTTTACTGCATGCATGGTTTCTGCAGGGGTCTCAGGAGTGAGGGGTCTGGAATGATCGCAGCCATGAGGGAACCTGTCTCAGCCATCAGTTGCAGACAGTAAGGATGCTTCAAGCCCTGAGGGAGGGAGGCTGAAAAGAAATGACCATCCTCCCCGGACTAGGCCAGGGACGCTCTGAACCCGAGGTCTTGTCAGGGACGTTTCCCCCTCCGCCACCCCCCCTGTACACATCCTTGCATTTGCAGTCTGGCTACAACCAGTGCATTTTTGGCCTAGCAAACCACTCTAAAACAAAATGCTCACCCGGCTTAGAATGAAAAGTGGCCTTAACTCTGAATTGCCCGGAGGGGTCCATTTTGCCCCTTCCTTTGAGGAGGCGTGTGACCCCTGGGGAAACTCCCCCAGTGGAACCAGCTCTTGGGCCTGTGTTCAGACCGGATGATGAAGCGTGCCTTCTGCCGTCATCCCCTTCCCTCTACCCGCCCGGCCTGCCCGGTCCAGCTCCACTCGCCCACGACCTTTGCCTCCATACCTTACACGAAGCGGGAGGAGCTGGAGCAGTGGGCAGGGCAAGCCCCGGTCGGTGGCCAGCTCGGGGCATAGGGACGCTTCGCCAAGTGGAAACATCTGGGGACAAAACGCCCACTGCCATGCACAAGTGAGCAATGAAGGTGTTCAAAGGGCATCTGGGTGGCCCTTCCCACCGCGTGTCAGGAGAGGACCCCCGAGGAAGGAGCAGGGAAGTCAGGGAGGGGCTCCTGGAGGAAGCGGAGCTTGAGCTGGGTTCCAGAAGACCTATTAGCCTTCCCTCCCGCTTCCTTTCTCCACCTGAACCTGCACAGGAATGACCTAGATTTTGCTGATGTCCTGGGCAGAGCAACACCCCCTCTGAATGAGCCAGGAGGCCCCAGGACGCATCAGACGTTGGGGAGACAGAAATTATGACATACGGTAGGGACCCAAATGGAAGGTGGTATATTAGAAAATTTAAAAACAATATGAAAGCCCACGGGAAATCAGCCTGACAAAACTAGTTCGCCCTTCCAGAGCAAATGTTCCCACCTCCTCCTATCATGGAGCTCTACCCCGTCACAGGCACTGGGAGGGGCCTCTCCCTTCCTGTGCTGACTTTACACGGCGGCGGTGGGGAGGGCAAATTAGTCAACCTCCATCAACCTCCGTTTCCCCGCTCTGTGCAATGGGGGAGGGTAATCTATAACGTGTACAAATGCAGTGTGCACATTATATTATTATTATGGATAGTAAATGGATATTATGGGCTATTATGGGTAGTAAATGAGTTTGTAAACGTAAAGGTCTTGGAGCAGTGCCTGGCGCACAATAAGCATTCAATAAATGCCAGTTATGATTATTACGGATATTATTAGTGCGGGCAAGTGTAAGTTACAGAGAATTAGTAGACTTTGGGAATCAGTGGCCTGAGCGCTGGGGTCTGGTTAGACGTGTGCCAAAGAAAGAGTCAGGGTCACCATGGACGAGTCCTGAGTTATCGCCCCTCCCAAAGGCTTCTGGAGAAAACGGCCCAACTCGTACACAGGACTAAGGCTCTTCCCCTCCGGGGAAGTTTTTCCAGCGACCAGACTCCGTGAGACTTGAGGTGACAGAGGTACAGTTGCAAGAAAAGAGATGTGGAAAGAGGAAGCCGCCCGAGGGAAAATAAAGTCTCTAAGCAGCTCCGCCTGGAGTCACTAAAATCTTTGAAGACTTGATAAAAGACACAAAAAAAGCCCCACCTTCCCAGAACTAGAGGAAACCCCTTTGAAGCTTATATTAGAAGAACTTTGGAAAGTCCTGCATTACACAGAGAAACAAAGGAATCTATCATCCCAAAATACAGTAGAGGAGGAAATATATTTTTTTCTCCCCCATCCGAAAATATTTCAACAAATCCATGGATGTTTGATGCATGGGGGGGGGGGGGGGGGTCTTTCCTGGGATCTAGGCGTCCAGGTTACTGAACTGAGGCTGACACGCCATTTTAGATCCCTTCCCTGGGGAAGCCACAATTCCCAGCAGGATAATTTTCCCTAAAAGACTTACACTTGTCCGCTCTGAAGGTCACACAGGCTCGGGGAGGTCCCTGTGCTCTGCCCTGTCACAGTGCAGCAGATCTGAGCTCAGTGTCAAGCTGTATGTCCAAGCTCCTAAGCAGGGACCCGGCCCGGGCTGTGAGGTTTGTGGATTTCGGCCTTAGACGTGCACACCTGAGTAGAATCAGATGAGAGGGTGGCCTTGCGCCCAGCGTAGCTTGACTCTGAGAGGACGGTACCCAGGCCAGGGCCAGCATGGTGTCAGCGCGACGTGCTGTGAGATGGGCAGCCCAGCCTTTCATCTGCTCCGTGGGTATGAGCCCTGTTGTCACGCCCATCCCCCGGGCCCGGCTCCCACCAGGGGCCTGGGTACCACCTGCTCCTGGTATCCGAGCACAGGTCAGAAGCCAGCACTTCCCAGGGAGGGCTCATGTGCCCGGGGAATTACACAGTCTACCTGCCAGAGATTCGATCAGGATTAAAATGCCCCAGTCCCGGCCGCAGCCTCAAAGGGGAAGGATGTCATGAATGGTTAGCCCAAGGGGAGTACGCGTGCAAAGGGGGAGGAGTGATGGTTTAGGGCAGTGGCTATCAACCCGAGCTGCCCATCACAATCACCCCGGGAGTAAAAAACAGAGATGCCCCGGCCCCCCAGACCTTCTGAATCAGAATCATGGGGAGGCAGAATCTGTGTGTCTCCCTGAGGTTGACAGTTACCCAGGTGATTCTCACGTGCCATCTATGTTTATGTCACATACTGAAACTTGAAAGAAAGTAGGTGTAATCAACGGTCACCTCTGTTGCCACGGATACTCTGCAAGTGACTCGGCTCAGTTGTGCGCCATCTGGAGACTGTCCTGAGTTACCGTCCGGCCTCTGATTTGGTGTCTCGACTCAGGGGCCCAAGTGCGTGCACTCTCGCACTTTCGCGTGCATAAACGTCCCCTGGGGATCTTGTTCAAATGCAGACTGATTCGGCAGGGCAGGGCCTGAGATTTCGCATTCCTAACAAGCTCCCAAGGGATGGTGACGCTGAGAAACGGTTTAAGAAACAAGACTCCAGGGCGGAACGGGTTGGTGGGCACAGGTGTGACCCTCCTCTTGCCCTTGTCCCCCAGTCCCATCCCCGGGCTTCTGGGTAACGCAGCCACACTGCTGACTGTGAGGTTGGTCCCTGGGAGGCCTGGGGAGAACGCGTCTGGCTCAGGATGTGCTTGTATTCCTGGCAGCCCTTGACCCTGCTCATCCCTCCTTCTGGAAACTATTCTGTCTGCTCCCATGATACCCCCTCTCCCGGTTCTCCTCCTCCGTGCTGGCCTCCTCCTCTCAGGTGTGTTTTGGGGCTTCATTCTCCTCTGCCCACCAGGAAACGTCAGAGCTCCTCACGCCTAGACCCACTTCTATTTTCACTCTATAGTCGCATCCACATCTTCGGGCGTCACCGTTTCCAAGGGGCTCACGATCTGTGCCTTCAAACCCGACCTCTCTCCTGAGCTACCTACACCCGCAGATCCAACAGCCCGCATGACCTCTCAACTTAGACGTCTCAGAAGCATTTGCAGACTCACCAGCTGAAAAGCAAGCTCGTAATCTTTTCCCCTAACCTGGCCTTTCTCAGCGGACTCTGCCTCGTAAATGACGCTCATCCGTCCAGGAATGAAAGCCAGAAACCTAGCAGTCATCTGTTAACAGCTTCCTATTGCTGTGGGAGAAACCAGCCCCGGACTGAAAATGATAAAGGAGGCATTTGTTTTGCTCACGACTCTGCCGTTTGGATGGGGCTGGGCAGGGACGCTTGTCCTTGCTCTAGGTGGCCTCACCCGGGATGACTTCCCGGGGTTGGAAGACCCACTTCCAGGATGGTCCACTGGCTGGCAAGCTGATGCTGACTCTGGCTCCTCTCTCTCTGGGCCCCTCTACAGGGAGGCACAGCCTCTAACTGGCCCGGTGTGCCTGTTTTGCCCCTTCTATCTGTCCTCTACACTGGAGCCAGAACAATCTTTTAAAGTAAAATGATGACCATGTCAACTACCCCTACTTAAAGCTCTGCAGTGGTTTCCCACCTGCTGCCAGACTCAAATCGTGAGGGTAGGTTCTCCTAATTAGGTTAGATTTAAGTTCTATAGACCCCTGGAATGTTCACCGAACCCCAGCATGTCAGCACTCCGACTGATCCCCGAGACTGCCTCCTATACCTTGGACAGTCCAAAAATTTCTGTCATATCCCGTGTTTACTCCTCGGTTTGGAAACGTATTCATCACTGGCTTCACCTGTAGTATCCACACCTTCCTTTTTTTTTTTTTTTTTTTTTTTTTCCTGTCTAATCTTCAAAGGCCACAAGTCCCTTTCCTCCATTAAAGCCTTCTCAGGTCACTTTGGGCCCCACTGATGTCTTCCTAATAGGAATTTATTGTCTGACCATCACAAAGTATGCCTGGTTTTCCACAATCCACTCTAACTTTCTGGTCCGCTTTTCCTCTCCAACTCTTTTCACTGAGCCCTCTCCTCACCTCTGAGACTCCCTTTGGCCTGACTTGGGCTTCGATCCTACCAAGCATTCTTAGCTACTGTTACTGACCTGGGAGATTCCACACTGCGGTCCTGTCCTCGGTGATAAAGGCTCTTCTGCCTGCTCCTCTCCTTGTCAGGACTCCCCTCCTCTACCCTCAAAATCAAAAGTACCCTTCTAGGCCGACAACTTCCACAAAACTAAAGCTTCTTCCCAACCAGCAGCTGACCTCTCACCCCTCCCGAGTCTCCTTGCGCCCATTTCCGGGCACTCGTTCTCTTCCCTAAGATGGCCGCCACGGAGCACAAGGAAGGCGGCTGGCGTCCCGGCCATGCGGGGCCACCATCGTGCTGGGGTGGGGGGGTGGGGGGGGTCAGAATAGGTTGGGCCCGAGGAAGGGGGCCCTTGAGGAGGAGGAAGGGCCAGAGAGGGGGACCCCTGGATATGGCGGGCCCACGAGGCTCACCACTGAGCTCCCAGCCTCTGGCTCTAGCCAGAACCCACCTGCCTGGCACAGGGATTGGGGGCCTCATCCCCCAGCATCAGGGGCCGGAAGTGATTGTGGCTGGTGCCCAGATGTGGGGTGAGGGCATCTCTGTCTCCACCGAGCGCTTAGATGGGCTCTTTTTCCAACGTGGCAGAGCTTACGAACCGTACTACTGTTGAAAATAAGTAGGCCGCTTGGCCCTTTGATGCTCACCACCAGGTTCCTTGGACTGAAACCAGTCGTTATAGCGCAAGCCGTGATGACAAAAGTTGTGTTGAGGGGGTTGCTGTCGACCAAACCAGGAACCTAGGACAAGAGATTGGCTGAGAGCACATGGCAGTGCCTTCCTTGCCAATGAAGACTGGGATAAAGATTTGTGGGAACAGGTCAACGCCCATTTGGGCATAGCCAACTACTTTAGCCACAACAGCCCCACAAACAGCTTAGTTATGGAATGTAAGACTAACCTGGCTTTAAGCATGCACCTTTCCAAGTCTGCTGTATGCTCTGCCATGGAAAACCAATGGCAATGCGCGATAACCGAGTATATTATTCACGTGCTAGACTCTAGATAATGCTCGCCTTTCCCCACTAGCAGGGGGTTCTTCATTTTTCTCCTTATCTAATTGTAGAAAGATAAACTGGTTTTCAAACTAATCAGTGCTCTTTTTTCCCCTCCCCCGTTTGAGTCTTCACTTCTTTGATGCAAAAAAGAACTGTATCAATTTAGCCATCAAGGCAGATAGCAAGAAAACCCACACACAATAAAGCCCCTCAAATTGTCGTCACGGCCTTTTAGACTTGGGCCCCGTTCCACATTTCTGGCCACAAGGCGTTATAGGACCGCCCAGAATTGCATTGTAGGACAGTCTTGAGGGGACAAGGGGAGGCAACCTGGCTGAAAGAGGACAGATAGTGGAATTTGTCCTAAACGGCTTCTTTTACTTTCTGGAATGTGCCCCACCTTCTCCATGCCCTGACCTCTGTACAGTGCTCTTTCCCCACCCCCATCTCTTCTCCAATTTTCTTGTGGTTCCCTCCTGCTCATCCTCTAATGTCAGCTCAAGAGGCTCTCCCTTAGGATCACCTCTTCTCATCCCCAAATTTTGTTATAGCCTGTCGCTGCTGAATGTGTAATACTTGTTTTCCATGGCGGTTTTACATTTGTCTCTGGGATTCTTCATTCCAGTTCGACTCACCCAGAAGATTGAGGGCCGTGAGAGCAGTGACCCTGTCTGCCCCTGCTTGTCATATTCTCCCCAAAGTCTAGCACAGTGCCTGCAACATGCGTGCCCCGCAGCCATTTGCTGAACAGGCTGTTAATGAATGAGAACCCACCCTTTGGAGCCTCACTAGGCAGCAAGCTGGTTTGCGTATAGTTATCTCCTGTCCTGCCTTTTTTTTTTTTATTTTTTTTTTAATTTTTTTTCAATGTTTATTTATTTTTGGGACAGAGAGAGACAGAGCATGAACGGGCGAGGGGCAGAGAGAGAGGGAGACACAGACTCGGAAACAGGCTCCAGGCTCCGAGCCATCAGCCCAGAGCCCGACGCGGGGCTCGAACCCACGGACCGCGAGACCGTGACCTGGCCAAAGTCGGACGCCCAACCGACTGCGCCACCCAGGCGCCCCCTGTCCTGCCTTTCTTTCCTTCCCTCTTTCTCTAGGCACTCCCAGCGTCTCTCCAAGTCTCCACTTTCTAATCTCATCTGCTTCCATCAAAAGTCACCCACTCTAGGGACGCCTGGGTGGCTCAGTGGGTTAAGCGTCCGACTCTTGATTTGGGGTCGGGTCATGATCTCATGGTTCGTGAGTCTGAGCCCCACATCGGGCTTTGTGCTAACAACCCAGAGCCTGCTTGGGATTCTCTCTCTTCTCTCTCTGCCCCTCCCCCGCTAGCATTTTTTTTTCTCCCCTCCCCCTCCCCCGGCAACAAAATAAACTTAAAAATAATAAAAGCACTTAAAAAAAAAAAAAGTTACCCATCCCGAGTGCCTTTCCAGGGTCTGATGGATAAGAGGGACTAATTAAGGAGATGGGTCGGTCCTGCGGGTGAGAGGAAGAGAGTCGCCCGGTGTGTCCCCCCTCCTCCCCAAGACAGCGCTTCAGTGTCGCCCCTCAGTGGTAGGGATTTCAGTGTTGAGAAAGCTGGTGGCAGACACATTCCACCCGGAGGCTCTTATAGAGGGTGTTGCCCCTCAAACTCCTCCGTGTTGGCAGAGCCCAGGTCTTACCCCCCCCCCCCCCCCGCCCCGCCCCGCCTGCTGGGCTTGTCTCTGTTCCCAGCTAGCCCTGTCCCTGGAGCAGCCCTCTCTGCCCCAGCACCAGCTGTCACACTTGGAGCCCGCCTCCTTCCCGAGGTGCCTCCCTCCCCTGTGCCACCCGGTGGCCTTTGGGCTGCTTCCTCATTTTCTGCCCTGGTGAGTCAGGGATGCCCTAAACACCTGGCACGGGCAGGACACAGTCACAGACAGGGGCTCCCACGTAGGGACTTGTCTCTCCGCACACATGGAAGCAGCTGACACTCGCCGTGAGCACGGCTAGTCCCGTAGGACCTGGTCCCACCCTTCCCCCCCCCCCGCAGGAGTCTTGCTTTTTCTGGTTGCTGCCATACAAGTTCATACAAGTTCAGCATAGTGAATTGACTCCTTCGGGGCGGGGCAATTCCAAGTCCCGCCTCCTCAACGAGCCTTTCTGTTACAATCCTTCTTGGGGTGGTAACACTGCCCCTCCCGTCCCTCCCCTACACTTGACTCCCTTGACACTTGCACTTAATTAGGCTCCATTAGGCTGCCGGCTGGCAGGGACCTTTGACTCCTTCCTGTGCGGGGACTGTGCCCCAGGCCACTTGTTTTTAAGTTTATTTTGCACGAGAGAGAGAGAGAGAGAGAGAGAGAGAGAGAGAGAGTCAGTGGGGAAGGGCAGCGAGAGGGAGGGAGGGAGAGAATCCCAAGTAGGCTCTGAGCCGTCAGCACCGAGCCTAACGCAGGGGCCCGTGACCCCAAGCCCAAGTAGGACGCTTAACCGACCGAGTCGCCCGGGCGCCCCAGTCCACAAGGTCTCATGAGCACCCAGCTCTGTAGAAACCTTGGGGGGGGGGGGAGCTGGCAGGCAGTGGCGACAAGAGAAACGGGAGACACCCTGCCAGCAGGAGCGTGCCATCTGACTGCGCGCACCAGCCGTCAGAACGTGAAGATTGTGTGTGCACGAGAGAAGCGTGCTGCCTGAAGCAGGTCTGGACAAGCCTGCGAGCAGGCGGGGGCTGGGACGGTCCCGGTGGTTTCTGGAGGAGGGCCCAGTGGTTTCTGCTCACATCCCCAGCGCCTGGCCCTGAAGTAGGACCCTGGCGAAACTCATTGACTCGATTAGAAGTTACGGATCCCTACGCGTCCAGGCTGACAAATGCTAAGTTCTAACCACCGCGGCCACCAGTGGAGGCAGCACAGAGCACCCCCCCCCCCCCAGGCCCTGTGAGCTGCCCCTCCCCCTCCAGGGGACTAACACTTCCTCGAGGCCAGAGCCAGCGCCTTGCCCTGGGGCGGGTGGGGTCACCTCTGGCCTCGGGGCACCTCCTCCTTAACCGTGTGGTTTCTCAGAGCAGATGGATTTTCCTAAGTGAAAACCTCACTGCCAGTTCCCCAGGGGTTCCAATAATGCGCTGCGTTGGCCTCCAGCGGCCAGTTCCATCAAACATTTCATTATCCTCCTTGGATGTATTACTTTCCGGTGAGCTCTCAGGAGACAGTTTATTATCTTCTTAACAAACCTTAATTATTTACAAGCAGTCATCAGGGCTTCAGGCTGGGTCTCTGACCCCACCCTTTTAGGGAGGTTCAATGGACCTTTCCCCTTTCCAACTGGGGCGTCTTCCCCTCTGGGGGGGGGGGCTCTTTTGGTCCTTTATTTGATTTTTTGGCATGTTTCTAGCAATCGGTAAGACAGGTCTCCAGCAAGTTTCTCTGGGTGTGAATCCCACCCATCTTTCAAGCTCAGATTCTCTACAACTCGTTTTATTTGCTGTGGAAGAGTGCTTGCTTGAGCCCCTCCTCGGTGGGGCCCTTTGTTGAGCCCTGGGGACACAAAGATGAGGAGAACAGAGTAGCAGAGGGGGAAGACGTGCCGATCTAGAATGCTGGTATAGTTCTTGCCCCTGTGCCAGGGTAGAGGACATGCATGCTGACTGTGGTAAGCCATGCAATCCCCCCCCCCCCAACAACCTTGAGTTAGGTAATACTGTTATCCTCGTTTCATAGCTGGGAAAACGGAGGCACAGAAAAGTTAATTAAGTTGGTTAAGGTCACACAGAAAAAGAGGGGTGCCGAGGCGGCTCTGTCGGTTAGGTGTCCACCTTTGGCTCAGGTCATGATCTTTCGGTTCGTGGGTTCGAGCCCCGCGTCGGGCTCTGTGCTGACAGCTCGGAGCCTGGAGCCTGCTTCAGAGTCTGTCTCCCTCTCTCTCTCTCTCTCTGCCCCTCCCCGCTCCCGCTCTGTCTCTCTCTCTTTCAAAAATAAATAAACTTTTTTAAAGAAAGAGGATGCCAGCCTGGGCAGTTTGGCTCCCGCATTGGGGCCCTTGGCCACTCTGCCACTTGTGTTATAAACTTTCATGAGACAGAAGTGCTAAGAGGCAGGTACTCCTGGGTAGCAGGTGGCACAAAGGAGAGAGGCATCCACTCTGCTTGGGAGAGCCTGGAACTTTCCTCTAGGACAGTGGACCCACTCTAAACTTCTTCCTGAGCAAACTATGGCACCAGGATTCCTTCCAAGAGGTGAAAGCACTCGCTCTCCCACTTTGTCTGTCCTTGGAGAGGTTAACACAACACTGACCATTTTTAACCCCTTGTGGGGAATTAGCTGAGTCAGTTGGATACGCTTCTGGAATAGAAGGGCTCGGCCTTGAGGAGAACCTTGAGGGGGGTGAGGGTGAGAGAGAACGCTTTGAGCATGAGGCAGGCCGCTCTCAGGCAGCAGCAGGAAGGGGGGCGGCAGCTGCTCGGGGCAGGGTGGGTTCTGGGCAGATAGAAAGGAGATACTGGATAACCGGAAGGCTCTAGAGATGAACTTCTGTACTTCTTCCTTTTCCCATCACAGATTAGATGTCCCGTCCGACACTTTTGTCTCACTCGCTGAGTAGGGATGCAAAGATCCCATAGAAGAGGAAAACAAAGGCTGCAGTGTTAAAAAAAACATTGTTTAAATCGTGAAACATATATTTTTAAAAAGGCACAAACCTCTCTCAGCCCTTCAGACTCCTTTAGCCCCCACGGCCCCTTTTCTCTCTCTCCCTTTTTTTTTTTTTTTAATGTTTATTTACTTTTGAGAGAAAGAGAGAGAGACAGAGGCGGGAGCAGGGGAGGGGCAGAGAGAGGGGGAGACACAGAATCCGAAGCGGGCCCCAGGCTCCGAGCTGTCTCCAGGCTCTGAGCTGTCAGCACAGAGCCCAAGGCAGGGCTCGAACTCACAGACTGTGAGATCATGACCTGAGCCAAAGTCAGCCGCTTAACCTACTGAGCCATGCAAGCGCCCCCCTCTCTCTCCCTTTTGGCAAAAGCCGTCCTCTTCCTCTCCTCCCGTTTGCTCTTGAACCCATTTCCCAGGCTCCATCCCTCTCCACTCCGTGGAATCTGCTCATACCAAGGTCACCTCCATGTGACCACAGCCAGTGGTCATCTCTCGGTTCCCAGTTCCCTGGCCCAACAGATGGGCAGCATCGGAGTGGTTGGCCCCCCTCTGCGTTCATGAAACGCTTCCTGCGTGGCCCCTGGGAAATGTTTTCTCTTGGCTCTCTTCCTAGCCCCCTGGCCAGTTCTCTTTCTCCCTTGCCGGTTTCCCCTCATTTTCGCCACCACTAAGCACTGGAGTGGCCCAGGGCCCCGTCCCGGATATCTTCCCTGTCTTTGCGCACTTCTCTGTTTTCCTCCCCATCCTCTGGCCTTCAAAGACTTCTCCGGGGAACTTCAGACTCGCACAACCGTCTCCTCAACACCTAGGTGTCTAATAAGCATCTCAAACTTCACATGTCCACAAACAAACTCCAGATCTTCCCCCTGAAACCTGCCCCTCCCTCAGCCTTCGTCTTCTCCGTAAATGACGATCCCACCCTCCCAGTTGTTCAGGCCAAATCCTGTACAGATCCTTGCCTCCTCTTTTCCTCTAACGTGTCAAATCTAATGTGCAGCCAAATCCCACTGGCTCTATTTTCTACATCCATTCGAATGTGGATCACTTCTCTCCACCGCCACCACCACGACCTCCTGCGCCCAAGCCACCATTTGCACTCATCTGGACTGTTGAAATAGCCCCTTGAATGTTTGCCCTGCTTCCGTTCTGCCCCCAGTATGCGCCTTCCTTTCACCTCACTTCAGCCAGGATGATGCTTTAAAAATGTATGTCATGGGGCGCCTGGGTGGCGCAGTCGGTTAAGCGTCCGACTTCAGCCAGGTCACGATCTCGTGGTCCGTGAGTTCGAGCCCCGCGTCGGGCTCTGGGCTGACGGCTCAGAGCCTGGAGCCTGTTTCCGATTCTGTGTCTCCCTCTCTCTCTGCCCCTCCCCCGTTCATGCTCTGTCTCTCTCTGTCCCAAAAATAGATAAAAAACGTTGAAAAAAAATTTTTTTTTTTTAAATGTATGTCAAATATGGGAAGGCAAGCTGGTGCAGCCACTCTGGAAAACAATATGGAGGTGCCTCAAAAAACTAAAAATAGAACCACCCTCCGACCCAGCAATGGCACTACTAGGTATTTAGCCAAGGGATACAGGTGTGCTGTTTCGAAGGGACACAGGCACCCCCATGTTTATAGCAGCTCTATCAACAATAGCCAAAGTATGGAAAGAGCCCAAATGTCCATCAATGGATGAATGGATAAAGAAGATGTGGTGTCTGTGTGTATATATATATATATATATATATATAATGTGATATATATATAATGTGATAGATATATAATGTGATATATATATAATGTGATAGATATATAATGTGATATATATATAATGTGATATATATATATATATATATATATATATATAAAATGGAGTATTACTCAGCAATAAAAAAGAATGAAATCTTGCCACTTGCACCTATATGGATGGAACTGGAGGGGATTATGCTAAGTGAAATTAGTCAGAGAAAGACAAAAATCCTCTGACTTCACTCACATGAGGACTTGAAGAGACAAAACAGATGAACATAAGGGAAGGGAAACAAAAATCATATAAACACAGGGAGGGGGACAAAACAGAAGAGACTCAAAAATATGGAGAACAAACTGAGGGTTGCTGGAGGGGTTGTGGGAGGGGGGATGGGCTAAATGGGTCAGGGGCCCTCGGGAATCTACTCCTGAAATCACTGTTGCACTAGATGCTAACTAATTTGGATGTCAACTTAAAATTAAATTTAAAAACCGTATGTCATATAGATTACCTCTGGTTAAATCCCTCCCAAGGGCTTCCCACGCCTCCAGAGTAAAATCTAAAGCCCCAAATATGTGCTACAAGACCCTTCTCTGTCTCGTCTCTCCTCCTCACTCCTCTCCCACCCTTGTGTCTTCCTTGCTGTTCCTCGCGTGGACCACACTTACTCCTGCCTAGAAAATTCTCATGACACGTAACCACGTGGCTTTCCGCTCCAACCACCCATGGCTACAAACCAAACCACCCAAGACTTAGTGTCTTAAAACAGTGCCAACATGTATTTTGCTCAGGAATCCTCACTATGGGCGGGTTCTGCAGGGTCCGTTCGGTTCTGCTTCCCTCCATGGCTGGGCTTGCTCAGTTACATGCTGGGAAGTGAGGGTGGCTGCCCGGGGACTTCCGCTGGGGGCGTGTCCCAAATACCCGCACGTGCTCTTTCCATGTGGATTTAGGTCCTCAGAGTGAGCATCTCAAGAGGGCCAGGCAAAGCTTATGGCCTCTTACAGGTTAGCTTGAGGAGCCATATGGTGAAACTCACTCCCACTGTAGTCACAGCCTCACCCAGATCCAAGAGGAGGGGACACGGAGGAGAGTCACCATCATGTGGTAAGATGAGCACACATGATGGGACATACTCGCGTGGCCGCACTGGTTTCCTCACCTTGTCCTGATAAACTTACGTAGAATAAACTCACCTTTTCCCGACAAACCCCGGGGAATACCTTCTATCTCTTTACCTTGATCTAATCTTATTTATAAAACTCCTTACCACCTTGAAGCGCTGCGTAAAAATGTGCTCAATGAATGACTACATACATCATCATCATCACAACGAAACAGATGGTGAGGACTATTTATCAAGAGCCGTCTATGTGACGGGGACTAAAAGAATATATCTATTTACGCATCTTATCCCATCAAGTTCTCCCAGAAGCTCTAGGAAGTATCCGTGTTCCTACTTGATGGATGAGAAAAGTTCAAGCAGCTAGTAAGAGGTGGGGCTGAGGCTCAAAGCCGGGCTTTTAGCTACCACACTACCGCACAATACATTTAACTTTGTGGCGCTGCGTGATGGGTGTAGGGTGGACCAAGGCACACGTTTGTCTTCGCCTTAGTCTTGGAGGAGAACAGCTGGTGCGCCACGGCCGAGAGCACAGTGTGACCTTATCCGGCTGCGAGTGCAGGGGGAGGATGTCCCTGGGTATTCCCTCAGAAGCCCTGTGGGCAACGAGGGGCTATGCCGTATCATTTACTTCTTCCCGCTTCCCACTTTCTTTCCAGTCTGGGTGACTGCCCATGCTGTCATTGTGGAAACCCCCCGGAATGTTCTCCGGGCTGCCCGGGGAAACAGCGTTACCCTTCCGTGCACCTACCACACTTCTGCCTCCAACCGAGATGGATTTGTGCAATGGGACAAGCTTCTAAGGAGTCACTCGGTAAGGATCCTTAAAAAATACTCCTGTCGTGGGAATGCGTATTACCTGACCACGACCTCTTAGGGGACAAGCACTAAAGAGGCTTTCAATAAATGTTAGAATAAACGTTAACACCCAGGCTGGGCCCACGGGAGGAAGCAGTGAATGTTGGCCCCGGGGGAGGGGTCCTTTATCATGAAAAAGTGACCTTCTCTAAAATATCCTTCTGCTGGGCAGTCTCACATGACCTAAATTGTGTCATTCGAGACCGTCATTCCTTTTCACGAGCACAGAGCTCTCCCTGAGACCAGATTTTATAGGCAGCATATTCCAGGCTGTTCTGCCCCTTGCATTTTTCACTTAATATCGTTCCCGGAGAGCTTCCTGTATCAGTTAATAGAGAGCGCCCGCATTCCTTAAGAGCTCATAGGAGTCCATTGTGTGGAGACACTGTTAATATGTAACCAGCCCCGCAGTGATAGGCCCTTGTTTCTTCCCAATCCTCCAATAACCAGTAATAGCCATTTCCATATGTCATTGTGTTCGTGCACAGGTAGAATGCGCTCCCAGAGAGGGTAAATGCTTTTATGATTTCACGGAGGCTACCAAGCTGCCCCCCACGGGGCAGCATTTTGTGTTCCACCAGCAGGGCCCGAGTGCCTGTTTCCCCACAGTCTCAACTGGGTGAATGTGTGTGTCTAAATAACACATGCTTGACAGAAGGCCTCGGGGGAGGGGAAGGGGGGGGAAAAAAAGTCACAGAGAGGGAGGGAGGCAAACCCTAAGAGACGCTTGGATCCGGAGAACAAACTGAGGGTTAAGGGGGCGTGGGGGAGAGGGGAAAGTGGGTGATGGGCATGGAGGAGGGCGCTTGTCGGGATGAGCACCGGGTGTGGTAGGGAACCTGATTTGTCAATAAGTGACATTAAAAAAGTAAATATATAAATAAATAACACATGCATAGGACCGAAGTTGAAGCAGTAAAAAGGTACCCAGAGTGAAAGTCTGTCTACCTCATACCCTAAACCCCCAGTCTCCTGTTCCCCTCACCAGAGGGAACCACCCTTAACCGTTTGGGGGGGCCTTCAATACAGGCCATACACAAATACAAACGTACGTGTAGACTTATGTATGTGCACATATACATATATGAATATGTATGTTTACACAGACTACCCACAGACTACCCACAGACTACCCACGTTCTGCACTTGGCTTTTTTCTGTTAATACGTACCATGAAGATCTTTTCATATGTCAGTACATTTATATCTATCTCATTTTCTAACCATCTGCATTGTATTTCGTTTTAGGAATGTGCTATTTGTACCAACGATACACATTTGATTTGTTTCCTATATTTTGCTGTTACGAGTAACGCTGCAATAAATCTCTCTATATGAGTGTCTATGGATATATATATATATACACATATATAATAGCATGAAGGTATATTTAAATTATATACATATAGGATCAATTATTTAAAATGGAACTTCTGGCTCCTAGGTGGCTCAGTCGGTTGAGTGTCCGACGCTTGGTTTCTGCTCACAGTTCGTGAGTTCGAGCCCCTCATTGGGCTCTGCACTGATAGCCCGGAGCCTGCTTGGGATTCTCTCTCTCCCTGTCTCTCTCTGCCCCTCCTTCTCTCCCAAAAATAACTCAATAAAAACAATTTTTTTAATGGAACTTTTGAGTCACAGGATATGTGAATTTAAAACTTTTATAAATAAAATCGAATGGCTCTCATTAGATGTCATGGCAATGTCCACTCTCACCAACACGAGGGCACCTCCTTCTCCAACACAGAGCATTCTCCAGACTGTTTGATATTTGCCATGTTGATAAGTGAAAAAGGTGTCGCGTTATTGATCAAATTCACATTTCTCTAATTTGAAGAGGTGGAGCACCTATTTGATTTTTTTAATTTTATTTTTTTGGGGGGGGAGATAAAAGAACATCCAAAATTTATTCTCCAGCGGACAGACAGCATCAGCTGCTAAAACTACACGGGTTTCTCTCCTGCCTTCATAAGGCATTATTTGCTTACCAGTGAGAAAGCCTCTGGTGTGTTCTTTGCAACAATATCCACTTCACGGTATAAATGGGCACCAGGATTGTGTTCCACTTACAATCCAGGAGGAAAGCACAACGTGGCACAAAAAAAAAAAAAAAAATTTTTTTTTGGATCCTATAGTCAGGGGCAATCACGCACACAGACTGTGCAAGCAGGTGAGGAGCAGAGAGAGAGGGAGACACAGAATCTGAAGCGGGCTCCAGGCTCTGAGCTGTCAGCACAGAGCCCGATGAGGGGCTTGAACTCATGAACTGCACGATCATGACCCGAGCCAAAGTCCGATGCCTGACCGACTGAGCCACCCAGGCGCCCCCAGACAAACTTTTGATAACAGTCCTGATCTCCTTTTCCACATAGACGGAGACCCCCTCCCAGAAATTAGGGTCTTTCTTTCTCCTTCCTTTGTTAAACATTAGAGCCTTATTTCCTCATTTTCTCATGCTTAGCATTACATATACAAAAAGGGGGGAGAGGTTAAAAAATCACAAAAGTATCTTGAATGTCCCCCGCTCCCCAAACGTGCCTGCCAGAGGTGAGCATTAGGGCCCTGGAATACCCAGAGTGAAGGCATTTAGCTTTCTCCCTGACAGGAGAGAAGGGGTGACCCAGGACACCCAGGGCCTACAGCAGAAGGACGGATGGTAAAGGAGAGGAAATCGTGGCCTGCTGCACCTGCTGTCTGTGGCTCCAGGGACGCTGATGGGCCACGGGCACACGTCCTATCCATTTCCGGAATCCTGGGGGGGGGGGGGGGGGAGGGGAACCTAGAGAGGGAAGCTGCTGCCTTCAGCCTGAGAAACTGAAGGATGTCTCTTTCACCACCACGTGGGTTCAGCCAAGCAGATGCAAAGTCGGCCAGGCACCTCCCTGAGTGCTTAAACACTAAAGCTCTTCCGGATGGATCCCTCACCTCCGAAAGGATCTGAGGCAATCCCCTTGAGAGTAAGCAGGGGTGCAGAGGAAGGGATTCGCTCTGTGTTCTCGGGGAGATTCTTGTGACACGGGCGAGGGGATGGGTGATCAGGGAGAAGCCACAGGACAGCTGTGATTGGAAGGGCGGCTGGGGCATGAAGAGTCCGGGGCAGAGCCAGCAGGGCCGAAAAGAGCCGAGCTGGGAAGGATCTGCGTCCACGGACCGGTCCACAGCCGAGACCGTCCCTCGTCTGCCGCCCTGATGCTCCGCCCCTTCTTTCTATCTGTCCCCTCGGGGGCGGTCACAGTGACGCCCTGCCCGGCAGGGGGCACTCCATTAGCCAGCTCGAGTACCCTGGCACAGGCTGCGGCGACCCGAACACTAGGCCTCCTTTTTCTAATTTCCCCAAAGGACACGGGCGGCGGCACCCCTGACACTGTGGCCACGCTCCCGTCTCTCCCCAGCGTGCTCTACCCGCTGCCTCCGCCAAGCCCCTGGCATCACCAGCAACTTCTCTTCCGCTGACTTCAATGTGCTCCTCCGGCCTCCGGTTTCATCTCTCGCTAGCAGCTCCCACTATCAACCTCTTTCAACCTCCGTCTGGAATCTTCCTCCCTTGGCCTTTCGGCAGTCTCATCCTGGGTTTTCTTCCTACCTCTCTGACCTCCCCTTGACCTTTCAGAACGAAGTAACCCGGCACTTGGCGCTTCTTCATTTACCTGGGGCGGCTCCATGTGGTCCACGGCTCAGTCAACATCTAGGTCACTGACTCCCAAGCCCCCATCCCTTGGAGCCCAGCTCCTACCGAACTCCCCCCGCCCCCCTGCTCCCCAGCCCCCCGTGTCCCATCAACACTCAGGCACATCACGTTTAGCACAGAATGAAGTTTGTCTTAGAACATTCTCTCTCTCGGGGCACCTGGGTGGCTCAGTCGGTTAAGCATCTGACTCTTAATTTGGGCTCAGGTCATGATCTCCGTGTTCTCGGTTGGTGGGATGGGGCCCCACATCAGACTCTGCACTGAGCACGGAGCTTGCTCGAGATTCTCTCCCTCTCTCTCTCTCTGCCCCTCCCCTCAAAATAAATAAACGCTAAAAAACCCATTCTCTCTCTAGGTGTTTCCTCTCTTGGAAGTGACATCACCACACACCCAAATATCCGGGCCAAAGACTCTCACCCTTGACGTCTGCCACTCCCCAACCCTATACATTTAATACGCCCCAAGTCCCATTGTCTGTCCCCTTCACGCTCCTCAAATTCACTCATTCTTCCCATCTGCATGGGCACAGCCTTACCTCAAGACCCATCACTTGTCATCTGAATTGCTAACTGCAGATTTCCTGACCGCCTTTCCTTCTCCTTCTAATTCATTTCCCACCCTGGGTTGAAATACGCAGGCTCTCCATGCTTTGGGGGTAAAATGCAAACTCTTCAGGCCCATATACCCAGGGCCTGCAATCTGGTAACATAGAATCACCAGAGTTCAGGCTCTGAAGCCAGAACGTCTGGTTCAAATCCCTGCCCTGCCATTCAGTTAACCATGCAAACTTGGGAGAAGTCCTTAACCTCTCGGCGCCTTGGTTTCCGCATGTGTGAAATGGGTGTAATCATAATACCTCCATCATGGGGGTATTGTGAGGATTAAGTGAGATAATACATACAAAGTGCTTAGAAGAGTACCCAGCATGCAACACGTGCTCAGTAGACAGCAGTCTGATCTTCATTGCTACCTGCCCGTGGCTCACCTCCCACCCACCCTTCACTACACACTCACCTCCTTTCCTATGAACCACTTGGGGTTGACCCGGAGCTTCCCACTCCGAGGACCTTCCCCGTTGTTCTCCGTTTGCCTAAAATGCCAGATACGTCTGTCTTCCTCCAACAGGCACTGCCCCAACTCCCCAGCCCTTTGCCTGGCCGGTTCTCCTTTGTCCTTCGGGGTCCAAGGCACTGTCTTCCGGGAACTCTTCCAGGAAGGCTTCCCTGATTTCCCAGTTTAGAAGCAATACCTCTCTTCTGAGATCCCATAGCTAATTATCGGGCGTTGTTAACATTGGGTTAACCGCCTATCGCTCTTGTTATTCTTTAAGGGCAGAAATCATGAGTGACCCGTTTTTGAATGTCAGGCACACCTAGGAACAATTGCTCCTCAGGAACAATTATGTCTAGCGCTCACAGCAAACCTAGCATGTCGGGCAAAGCCCTACCTGCTTTGCATATATTGTCTACTGTCCTCCTCACAAAAATCATATAAAATAGGCATTATTATTTTGATCTCCATTTCGTAGAGGAGGAAACAGGGAGGCCAGCATTTTGCTCAAGGTCATACAACTGGTAAGTGGAGGAACTGGAATTTGAACAGAGGCAGTCTGGCTAGAAAGTAGTGATCCGAGCCAGTGTCATGTTCGTTTTGGTAAACAACGAGTATATCAACGAATGAACATATTCCAAAGGCACGAGTCAAGTAAACAAAGTGGGCTTGGAAGCCGAGGGGGGCTGCCTAACACCACGTATGGCACATAATAGGTGCTCAATAAATATGGGTCGGCTGAATAAATGAGAACAGACAATGGACTGAAATTGAATGGGTAAGAGAGAGGCCAGAACTGCCACTTGTACGAAAGGCAAAAGTGTGGGGGTCTGAGAAGGCCCCATTTATCCACATGTGCTCCTGCGGTATGAACGGCCTACCTGCCCAGGTCTTCCAAAATTTTCGTTAAAACTATACATGCACAATAAAAGGATCCGCAAACGGGCACCACGTATTAGAGCTGTTTGTTCCGATGGGTTGGTGTGTCAGCACTTCGGGCTTGGGAACGATGGGTGAGGGTGGTCAGCATGGGCTGCAAGCTCTGTGCTGAGACTTGGGGTAAGACCGAGTGCCGTTTCTTCTTCCTCCCAGGAAATGGTGCTCATCTGGAAATTTTTGACCAAAACCCTCATCAGTGGTGAACTTTACAAGGACCGAGTCAATGTATCTGGCAACGCTGGGATCTCAGATGCCTCCATCACTATCGATCAGCTGACTATGGAAGACAATGGCACCTACGAGTGCTCAGTGTCACTGATGGAGGACCTGGGAGGCACCCCAAAGTCACGTGTCCAGCTCTTAGTCCTCGGTGAGTGTCTCCATCTCTTTCCTGGGCCAGCAGGGCTGTGGTGCAGGGAGGGGTGCAGGGAGGAGGAGCTCCCTGGTGGTCAGGTAAAGCCAGATTCCCCCAGGGCAGGGGGCTGCTCCTCCCTTTTTATTCTGAGCTGTGTCCACCAAGGACAGTTCCCCGGGCAGAGGAGAAGGCCTGTTTGGAGTGGCCCCGGAGTCTGCCTGGGAAATTCTGTCCCTGCTCTGTCCGGTGCTCTTCCCCATGCCCCAAGCTCTCTTCCTTTTCAAGGAGAACTTATTAGGGAGAAGGAAAGAGAAATCGCAGATCCTAGATAAGGGCTCTCACTGTGCCTTTCTGTGGTGCTGAGGGCCAGACATCTACTTTAGTATCTGCATTTTGTAGATGAGGTCCAGAGAAAGTAGGCACCTGACTCAGAGTCCAACTGTTACTGGGAACATTTTAGTCAATGCCTATTCTATGTCCAATAGGAGGAATGGCCTCTACCCTGGGAGGTGAGCGGCACTTTATTTTTTATTATTTTTTTAACATTTATTCATTTAAAAAAAAATCTTTTTAATGCTTATTTATTATTGAGAGACAGAGAGAGACAGAGCATGTGCAGGGGAGGGGCAGAGAGAGGAGGAGACACAGAATCCAAAGCGGGCTCCAGGCTCCGAGCTGTCAGCACAGAGCCCGACGCGGGGCTTGAACTCATGAACCGCAAGATCATGACCTGAGCCGAAGTCGGACGCTCAACCGACTGAGCCACCCAGACGCCCCTAACATTGATTCATTTTTGAGAGACAGAGAGAGACAGAGCATGAGTGGGGAAGGGGCAGAGAGAGAGAAGGAGGCACAGAATCTGAAGCAGCCTCCGGGCTCTGCGCTAACACTTTAAACCCAAACGATGGATCATTTTCCTTTGTAGTCTCCCTTTACGCTACTTGGTGGGATTTTCTTTTTAATTGAATAAAGTGGCTGCCTGGAAGCATTTGTTGATATAATGCCAAACAGTATAGCCCTGAATAAAGAATCATTAACTGTCTCTTCCTCCCGGTCTACCACCAGCACAGTAGCTAGTGGTGGTACTGATGTGTATTCTTCTATACTTTTCTCCATGTGCTTTCAAAACACGCACATGCGCACATGTGTGTGCATGTACACACACACACACACACACACACACACACACACTTTTTCTTTCTTTCCTTTCCTTTGGGAAAAAAAAAGAGATCATATTATAAAGATCACCCTGCAACTTATCTTGGGTAATGTTACGTGCATATTTCTCCAGGTCAATATTGATAGAGCTACCTATTAGCACACGTTCGGTCACATGGATGTACTACGATTTGTTCCAGTGTTCCACACTGGTGGATATTCTCAGGCTGTTCCCATTGTTTTTTGTACGCACAATACTGATATCAATAGATACATAGGTATTCTTCCACTCCGTTGTTTTTATTTTTATTGGATAGATTCTTTTTTTTTTTAATTTTTTTCCACGTTTTAAAAAAAAAATTTTTTTTTTAATGTTTATTTATTTTTGAGACAGAGCATGAACGGGGGAGGGGCGGAGAGAGAGGGAGACACAGAATCGGAAACAGGCTCCAGGCTCCGAGCCATCAGCCCAGAGCCTGACGCGGGGCTCGAACCCACGGACCGCGAGATCGTGACCTGGCTGAAGTCAGACGCTTAACCGACTGCGCCACCCAGGCGCCCCTATTGGATAGATTCTTAAAAGTAGGATTTCCAGGGGCGCCTGGGTGGCGCAGTCGACTTCAGCCAGGTCACGATCTCGCGGTCCATGAGTTCGAGCCCCGCGTCAGGCTCTGGGCTGATGGCTCGGAGCCTGGAGCCTGTTTCCGATTCTGTGTCTCCCTCTCTCTCCGCCCCTCCCCCGTTCATGCTCTGTCTCTCTCTGTCCCAAAAATAAATAAAAACGTGGAAAAAAAATTAAAAAAAAAAAAGTAGGATTTCTGGCTCAAAGACTATGCTTTCATTAAATGGCAATCCGTCCCAGCAAAGTGTTTTCCCCAGAGCAACTTACATTGCTGGGAGCATTATCTGAGCGTAATTGTGTCCCCATATCCTCACCAGCACCGAATGTTACCTATCTTTTAAATTTTCGTAAATATTGTTCATTCGTTAGGTGAAAAAAAATCAGTTGAGCCTAAATCAAAATCTTAATCCAAGCACTAATAGGCCTCACTATCCCCCAATGGGGCCCAACCCCCTAAAGCTTAGGGACCAGCGGCGGGGAGTGAGGGCTTGGGTCTGTCTCCTTCCCCTCCTTAGTCCAACTCCTTCCACCCCGCGAGGCCATGTGGCTCCTCTGAGGCCATGGCCAAGGGAGGCAGGGATAAAGGGGAAAAGGCAAAGGCCTGCTCACCTGGCTGGACCAGGTGTATCTCCGTCCCGGCGCTGATACAATTCCAGTCATAGCGGACCTCCCCACCACAGCCTTTTTAGGGGTGCCATGGTGGGTTCCTCCACCTGCCACAGGGTGTGTGTGTGCCCCCCTCCTTTTCTCTACCCTGCCCCTGCTTGTGGCACTCACTCCTGCTCTCCGCGCACCCACTCTGGGCTCCCTGCAGCCCAGCAAGCAGAGAGAGTCCTTCCGTAGGACACGAGTCGGCCCCCGCCCTTACCCTGCCTTCGCAGCCTGCTCCAGCCAGCTTCTCTCGGCAACAGGCAGGCCCCACAGTCTTCAGATGGGTCCCCAGAAACGCAGGAGCGACTATAAAGTCCTTCCATCATCGGGTTGCAGGATCAGCACCCAGGAGCTTACAGGTTTCTGTCACTCAGGGAGCTTCAGCCAGGGAATGAGAGATGCCCGCTCTATGGCAGAGCACCCCAGTCTCCACGTGGGATTCTCTGGGTGCCTCCCTGACTTGAGATGGGGGACATGCCTCCTTCACTTCTAAAAGAAGGAGGGGGGGAGGGGCGCCTGGGTCACTCAGTCAGTTAAGCGTCTGACTCTTGATTTCCGCTCAGGTCATGATCTCGTGAGTTCGAGCCCCCTCCCGGGCTCTGTACTGACAGTGCGGAGCCTGCTTGGGATTTTCTCTCTCTCTCTCTCTCTCTCTCTCTCTCTCTGCCCTTCCCCCCCACTCTCTCTCTGTGTCTCTCTCTCAAAAGAAACAAAATAAAAACTTAAAACAAAAAAAAAAAAGGAGGGGAAATGCTTCTGGATCTCTATTCCTGAGCACCCCCTCAAAGGAATCTATCTCCTCCCTAATGAACCTCCAGGCTTCTCTTCCATGGGTGGGAGGAGGGTGACAGATCACCCAAGGGTTTGCTCCTGGAGAGGCTGCTGGGACCTTTCTCATGCTTCTCCTTAATTCTGAGGACACTTGTCGTCCTGGAAGTTGTGGTAGAAATTCTGAGACACAGAAGTCCCGATCTTTGTCTTGTTGACGATTTCTGTCATGCATTTGGGGCCCCTTGTCATGAACGTCTCTCTCCACTGCCTTTGGGACTATAAAAATGAACTTAATGTTCTTTCCTCATGTCTTTAAGTCTTATTTTTTACACTCAGACCTTTATTATATCTGGAATTTACTTGTGTAAATAGGATGCTGGGAGTTTAACTTTGTTTTCTTCCAAATGGACAGTCAATGACATCGGGCATCATCTGCTGCGACAAAGAAACAGTTATTATTTCACCGGACTTCCAGCTTTGTCACATATTAAGTTCTTACACAGACATGGCTGTTTTTTTACTCTTCATTTTGTTCATTTTCCTTTTGATTATTCCTCTGCTGATATGACATGGTTTTGATTACAGCATGTTTATGATCAGGATTGATATGTATATTTTAGTTGGAGCTATCAGGCTTTTAATATCTGGCACCGTGTAATATCTTTTCTTGCTAAACTTTTCCCAAACAATTTTGTCAGTTTTTACACATTTACTCTTCCATGTTAATTTTTAACACGTTGCTTAGTTTAAAATAAAAGTTGATTGGGGGGCGCCTGGGTGGCTCAGTCGGTTAAGCGGCTGACTTCAGCTCGGGTCATGATCTCACAGTTTGTGAGTTTCAGTCCTGTGTCAGGCTCTGTGCTGACAGCTCAGAGGCTGGAGCCTGCTTTGGATTCTGTGCCTCCCTCTCTCTCTGCCCACCCCCTGCTTATTCTCTCTCTCTCTCAAATAAATAAACATTAAAAAATAAATCAAAAAAATAAAAGTTTACTGGAAGTATGGTCAATTTACACCCTAATTTGCAAAGGAATGACATGTTAAAAATATTAAGTCCTCTCATCTAGGAAGATGTATATCAGATTCAATGACCTTCAATAACAAGGCATCTCTGTAGAATATTCCAGGCCTCCTGTGGACAAATGCGGAGCCTTTCTTTGTGTGCAGGAGGCAGGCAAGGAACCCTTTCACAACCCTGCACCCATCCCCAAAGCCAAATTCTTTGTGTCCTCCTGCTCTGCAAACAGAGGGGATTTATCTTAAATAGAAAACTACCATCAACTTGCAATGACCTCTGTGTGAAAGTTGCCAGAAATTCATGGTGCCAATGGCTCCCATTTACTGAGGACCAGGTATGCACCAGGCATCTGAGAGCTTTACAGATATTAGGGCTTCTGATCTTTGCAAACTATCGGTGGAAGCGGACATTAACACTCATGCTTGATGAAGAGAATGCTGAGGCTCGAGAGGTTGAATGACCTGTAGAAAATTCTCCAAGCTTCCATGGAAACAGGACAGCCCAAACGCAAAGCCCTTCACTGCTCCACCTCATAAGCCTGCCACTCCCAGCCAGCAATGGCTACAGTTCAGGATGATTCCCGAATCCTTCTAGATTTATTTTCCTTTTCAAAGTACCTGAGCGGATAGCAGACGTAAGCTTGAGGATGATGTTTCATCTCGCCCCAGGCAGTAACTTGTGCTTTGCCCGGGGCCAACAAAAGAAGGTTGGAGGGGGCAAAGCCGTGTCAGCCCTGGACGTGCCCCTCGTTTGCCCATAGAACACCCACATCTGGGACACGACGCTCATTGATAAGCGAGAGCCTGTAACTGCTCTTCTCCGGGAAGGTCTTTGCTTAGGGTCTGGGAGACGGCCCCGTGAGTGCACGAGCCATGGTTTCTGCGTCTTCACTGGGAGCTCTAGAGGGTCTTAGACCCTTGGAAACATCCCCACCCCCTCTCATCTCAGGGACCAGGCTGTCATCATCACACTCTATCCTCTATAGCACTTTTACCGCTGTGTTTTAGTTGCTCCCAATCTAGGTGGGATGCCCCGATGTGTTGGGCTAGCTAGCGCCGTTCGTTCGAGCAAGGGGGCCTGCTGTCTGGAGGGCTCCTCGCGTAAGAGACTCAAGTACACAGAGCTCAAGGAGCTCTGCTCGCCCGCTGTCTCCCAGTGTAGCGACCTTGATCCAAACACATATAAGGGCGTCTGGTGATCCCTCCCCTCTTAAAAATACTAATAAGAAAAAAAAAAAAGAGAGAGGGAGAGAAACTAAAAAAGAAATTCAGTGGTGTCCCTAGATTTTATGCTTCTGCGCGTTTACTTCCAGCTCGGTCCGCGACTGACCGAATTTGTAGCCTAACACATAGCACTTCCTGCTGCCCTAGCCCTGAGCGCCCTCGAAGCGCCCCCGCAGTTCCAGCAAGTGGGTGCAGCGTCCCCCGTCCCTGGACGGAACATGCAGCCCGTTCCAATTAAGGCTTTGTAAACAATGTTGCAACAAACCGTTCTGTGCGCATAGCTCTTCGTTTTTTATCTGCATCAGCTCCCGGGAGAGAGAGAGAGCACCAAGCCAAGAAAACGCGCATTTCCCGCTGGTTTCTATTCACTGCTTATTGCCTGGTAGCCCCCGGCTGAATCCCTCGCTTCCCCTGGTCCTTTTCTGGCTGATTCTGTCTCCTTCCGGCTTCCCTTAAGCAGCTCCCGCGTTCAGCGGCCAACGCGCGCTGGTTCGGGGCTGGGCACCCAGACGTCACCTTAGTGTGAACGTCCGCCGCCTCCCTCCCCTCTCAGGGCCAGCTTCATTGTAAGACGGGGACTGGCTAGCTGGAAGGGCAAAAGATACAGTTTAATCTGGGAAGGTGGAACTCGGAGAAACCAACGTTTTGCTTTCAAACAGAGGAAGGGAGCGCGAAAGAAAGTGAGAAATCATTTTGTACCAAAGGTTAAGGAATCCCATAAAAATCTTAAAAAAAAAAAAAAAAAAAGTTTCCAAATGCCTTTGCCACTGGGTTATTTTTAGGCAGAAGGGCTTTAATTATACGGGGCCGCCCCCTCGGGCCGGGTGACCTCACCGTAAACACCGAGCCGAGAGCTTCCGGACGGAGGCGGAGCCCACGGAGCTGGTCACCGAGCGGGGGAAGCCACCTGGCCCGGAGGCGGGACAGCCCGTCTCCCCGGCCTCTGGCGCCCCCTGGCGTCCTCAGCGGGAGGTGCAGGCTGTGGAGCGACGCGGTGCCCTAGCGCCCCGGGCTGCCCTCCCCCCCCCAGCGCTCCGGCTCCTGAAATCCTTCCAGCTACAAACTGGGGGGAAGGACGAGCCCACCCAGAACCCGAGATCTCCGGGAGCCCCGCAGGCCTCACAGCCGCGCAGCGGGCGGAGGGACTATTTGAACTAGAGCTGACTCGAGACCCTAGCTAGTTCGGATGGGGTGGGGGCTGGGGAGGGAACCCTTAGAGAAGGGTCTGGACAGAGTGAGGGCGGGTGTGCCTAGGCTGGGTTGAGGCGGGAGGGCAGCTTGGGGGCTGAGGTTAGTGGCCCCGGGGTGACAAATACTGACACATTCCTCCGGAAGGCTGGCCTCCTAGGCGCTGGTTGGTCTCTTGTTATCTCTTCTGCCTCCGGAGTGAGTTAAGGATTTGCCTTGATCATTTCCCCTAGCAAAGCTAGCCTCCGGTTTGTTCAGATTGCTTTTCTATGCTCCTTTGCCTCGGACCCTTGTCTCCCCTTTTTGTCTTGGACACAGAGGGGCCTGGCTACATTTATGCGCACTTCGTATGACGCTGGTTGTTGTGACACTTCTCAGGGGATACTGTATTTTCGGCCAGCTCTCTGATTGTGAAATAAAGTTTTAGTCCCTTGGTAAAGGCATACTGGGCAACAGGGTGATGCTTTTGATGAGTGGAGAGGGATGTTCCTGTACCCCTGGAGAGTGCAGAGGCAAAGCTTGGCTCCGCAGCCCTGACCTAGAGCCAGTCTCTTGGGAAGCCTGTCCCCCCCCCCCCCCCCCCGGGGGTACCTGCTTGCTGGGCCAGCAGAGAGGAGGGCTCCTTGTCAGGGCGGTGAAGGCAGCAGCCTCTTCCTTCCCGGGCTGCTTCATTCCTGGCGCCTGGACCGAGATGTAAGAAGCCTGTTCTTGAACTTCGGGCCTCTTAGGTTTAGGGGCTGTCCAACCGGGCTGGCATAGGGGAGCACCTGTAATGTGTTCCATGCCTGTCCCACACCTGGCTGGCCCTCCCTAAAGCAGCAGGAGATGTGGGTCACACCTACAAACCCCCTGCCTGTTTCAGAGAAAACCTGGTTCTGGTTGGCAGGGAGAGTTGCATCCTGGGTAGCTTCCCCCAGCAACTCCTGGTGGGGCTACGCAAGACCGGAAGGCATTCTCCACGCTCCGTGACCACTCAGTGCAGCACTATTTCCTGGGCAAGGGTCTAAAGAAAGAGGTGGAGGGGACAGGCCTGCCACACAGCAGTTCAGTAATAGCCCTCTGCACTGCGTGTCCTCCCCTTCCCTGCCCCAAGGACACTACCTGAAACCTCACGCATACTTGATGCTTCTTCCTGCCTCAGAGCCTTTGCACATGCTCTTCCCTCTGTGTGGAGTGCCCTCTCCTCTCTGACCACCACCACCTCCATTATTGGCCTTGTTTAGTCTCATTCTTCCTTCAGGTCCCAGCCCAGGGTGCGATGGGGTCAGAGTCCCTTCCCTACCCTAGCAGCCTTGCCTCCTGCCTGGTCATTGTCCAATTACTTGTCTCTCGTCCCCACCGGATTCCTTGAACATAGGAAGTCGCTCACTATGTCATCCCAGTGCCCAGCGGTATCAGACATAATAGGTGCCCAATATGGTTTGTAGAATGAACCCCCCTACACAGTGGTAGTTAGTGCAGAGTGAAAAATACCGGCTTAAGGTCTTCAGGAATTATGGGAGATCAGGTTAGGACTGAGTTCAGGGGGGCTGTTGGTTTTTGGAGCCTCCTTTCTGTAGGCTTCCCTTTCCCTGTCTCTGCCTCTCTGTCCAGCCCCCCCCCCCTTCTGTCCTCATTTTCCACCCAGAATGCAACTCTGCTGCCCCCTGGGGTTTTTCCAATCACCCAGTTACTCCGAGCAGTTGCGTTTTATCAGCAAAACACGGGACAAGGGTCATGCTTAACACAAAGGGAATATTCCTAAGAAGTTTGAGTTGAAGGGCTCCAGAGAGAGGGGTTTTCCCCTAATCCAGGGGTGGGCAGACGTGGCCAAATCCAGCCTGGGCCGGTTCATACATGGCCTGCAAGCTAAGAATGGTTTTTGTGTGTATAAAGCTTTATTTAAAAAGTCGAAGCAGTGACAGAGCGCAATGTGGCTCACAAAGTCCAAAATATTACCTTTGACCCTTTACAGAAAAAGTCTATTGTCCCCTTGTCTTACAGATGGGAACACTGAGGGATTGCAAGATTTCCCTAAAATGGCACAGATGAGCCAACATTAGGGGGAACTTGAATGGGCTGGTGGAGAGAGCCCTGGAAGTGGAAGTCAGATGACCTGGGTTCTAGTCCCACCAGGCTCTTGCCTAGTCTTCTCTCTGGGCCTCAGTGTCACCCACCTTTATAACAGTGGTGACTCTAATCGTGCACTCAGGATGCTTCCTGTGGCACTGCCTCTCTGTGATGGTGACTAGGCCACAGAGGAGACATTTCGGGCTGCACCGACCTTCCAGCAGTATTTCTCACCACCAGGCTATGAACTTCTCCACCTGAGAACAAACAAAGCAGTATGTGTGTATTTCTGGGGCAGGAGGTGGCTGTCCCCAAGTCCCGCCTGATTCATGCCTTCTCTTTGGTCCTTCGCCTACACAGTCCTACCCTCCAAACCAGAGTGCGGCATCGAGGGAGAGACCATCATTGGGAACAACATCCAGCTGACCTGCCAATCAAAGGAGGGCTCTCCTGCCCCTCAGTACAGCTGGAGGACCTACGACATCCTGAACCAGGAGCGGCCAGCCCCACCAGGTAACAGGGAAGACAGCGGGGAAGACAGGTGCCCCTGCCCACCCCAAAATGCAGGTGATTGGCTGAGGCTGACCAATCAGGCCCCCCTGAAGGCCGTCCCTTCCCCCCCCCCCCCCCCCCCCCGCCCTGCAGTCAGCCTTTGATATCTTGCAGCATCTCTAAGTTAACTCATGACAATACCCATCTTATAGGTTGTTGTGGGAAATAAAAGTGACTCATGTAAAGCACTCAGTAAATAGTAAATGTTCATTTGTTATCTTCATTCCCCGCAACTCAATTCTCTTGAATGAGCGTGTCTGGATAACCACTCTGTGCAAAAGCACTGAGGAGAGGAGGATTTTAATTTTGACTACGGTCATGTCCTGAAGGATACATTTGAGGCCCCCAGTCTAACTCTATGGCTCCACTCAAGGGTGGGAATTTCTCATACCCATTCCAGATCCAGGCTGGTTCATCTTAGATTCCGCTGAACCTCAGCTTCCCAAACCTGGCCCCTGTTTATGGGCGTGCCCACCCACATGACCAGGTCCGCTGTAAGGGTCCCACATTCTCAGAAAAGGAGACGGTAGGTTCAGCTGTGGTTGCCTGGAGACCAGCTTTGTACTGGGAAGCTTGGTATTTGACCTTTGGTCAGGAAACAAACTGAAAAAAAAAAAAAAAAGTCCCCCGTCCCTGGGCTCAACATGCAGCCCAGTTCCAAACAGGAATTTCAGTCCTGACCTGGACACTTTGTAGCTGTAAGTCACTTACAGCCCCTCTGACACTTATCCTCATCTGGAAAACCAGGATGATCGTTATACCACCTTCCCTGAGGGCTGTAAGGAGGGTAAGCGGAGATCCCATGTGTGATAGTTCTGAACATCCTTGGTAAACCCCACCCCAGTCAGCTGAGCGTCATGAACTGATGGAGTAGGGATTGGGGTATCAGTGAAGGAGGGAAGGGTAATTCTGGGGGCTAGAGCACTTTAGGGGAGGAGGTTCTTGAAAGGTTGAGGGGCAGGCACAGGCCCCGCAGCCAGGGAGGATCTTGAGGGTCCTGGATGAGAGGTGGCAGCCCGAGTTTGCGGAGAAGCCATAGGATCGGGGTCGGGGGGGGGGGGACGAGTGGAGAGCGGCTGGGAACGGGAAAGCTAAATCTTGCCAATTCGACATCAGGGCCCCTGGGAGACCAGGGTTCCTCGGTGGGGAAATCTCTCTCCAGCAGGAGCCCTGGGAAGCGGGAGGCTGACTTCCCGTTGCGTCCCCCTTGTTGACCACAAGGTGCCGCCACTGCAGCGGAAACGTTAGCTTTAGCGGACTTTCGGAAAACTGTGCTAGGTCCTTTCCAAGAGGAAAAGGGGTCGGGAGCCCCAAGTCAGGATGAGAACAGGTCTTGTGGCACTGGATCTGCACTGGTTAATCCCAGAGCAGTTTCTAATGTCCACCGTTCCCTTTGAGGAACAAGGCCCGGAGCCCAAAGCTGGCCTCTGATAACCGGAAGGCCCTAGGAGACACTCTGAAGTCTTCTGTCCTGATCTGTCTGCAGTGTGCTGTGTATACCTTACACGTAGACCGCATCTCTCGCTCTGAGGAGTGGGATTCTGATAGGGGCTATAGACCCCCCAAGTATTCCCAGGGTCATAGAGCATTTCCCAAAGTGTGTTCCTTCTACATGCCTCTTAAAAAAAAAAAAATCGGGTTAGTTTACAAAATAAGACCGTTAATACTATAACCCCCATTTTTTTTTATTTTCTAAATGTAATTTATTGTCAAATTGGCTTCCATACAATACCCAGTACTCATCCCAACAGGTGCCCTCCTCCATGCCCATCACCCACTTTCCCCTCTCCCCCACACCCCCATCCACCCTCAGTTTGTTCTCTGTATTTAAGAGTCTCTTATGGTTTGCCTCCCACCCTCTCTGTGACTATTTTTTCCCCTTCCTTTCCCCCATGGTCTTCTTTTAAGTTTCTCAAGATCCACATATGAGTGAAAACATATGATATCTGTCCTTCTCTGACTGACTTATTTCACTCAGCATAATACCCTCCAGTTCCATCCACGTTGCTGCAAATGGCAGGATTTCATTCTTTCCCATTGCCAAAGAGCATTCCATTGTATATAGAAGCCATAACTTCTTTATCCATTTGTCAGTTGATGGACATTTAGGCTCTTTCTATAAATTGGCTATTGTTGAAAGTGCTGCTATAAACATTGGGGTCCAAGTGCCCCTACGCATCAGCACTCCCGTATCCCTTCTATAACGCCCATTTTATGGCTACGCGGTGCTCATTAGCATATTAGAAGCTCTAAGAGTTGTGTTCTTCAAAAACGGATTTAACCCTCTCTTGATGATGTCTAAAATTGTTAGGTCGTGGACCCCTTTCTTAGCACCGTATGTTAATGTCACATGGAAGCAATATTCCAGAAAACACTCAGAGGTATGTGAGACTATAGGAGAGAAGAGGTAGCATTTTACAGAGAGTGAGCATCCAGAAATACTGCTGTGGGTTTCAAGGGAAGAATCTAAAGAAAGTGCATGGGGAAAGATTGGAAGAAAATCACCCAAATCACCAGCTGTTATTTCTAGCTGGTGAGATTATAGATGATTTTATTTTATTCTCTGCTCTTTATACCAGCTTTCCCTGCCCCTTCAGATGAGTTTAAACTCCCTTACTGTAGGGGTGCCTGGGTGGCGCAGTCGGTTAGGCGTCCGACTTCAGCCAGGTCACGATCTCGCGGTCCGTGAGTTCGAGCCCCGCGTCGGGCTCTGGGCTGATGGCTCAGAGCCTGGAGCCTGTTTCCGATTCCGTGTCTCCCTCTCTCTCTGCCCCTCCCCTGTTCATGCTCTGTCTCTCTCTGTCCCAAAAATAAATAAACGTTGAAAAAAAATTAAAAAAAAAAAACTCCCTTACTGTAAACCCAAATAGCATTTCTGCTTTGAACTCTAATCACCCTGTGGTCACCCTGGTTTCATATCTAGCAATTTCCTACCAGGAGGACACAGACCCTCCTCATCTTGTTTCGAGCTGATGCGAGCAGCCTCTGGAGATTTTCTGGACTGGACTGAATTGAAATAATAGCTTAATGTCATGTACAAAGTCTTATAATGAACATACGTTGTTTTTAGAATGTATATGTATTTTTGAAGACAACTGTCAGTTGCTCCAGGGAGTTCTAGACCTATAACAGGACTTCTGTGACGCTTGGTCATTTCTTAATTTTGCTACCTTGGGCAAGTACCTTGGCTTCTCTGAGGCTCCAGTTACCTCTGTGACATTGGAGATGGAAATATTTGGTCCACCGTCCAGACACGATTGTTAAAAAAAATCGTAGGAAGTCGTCCTTGAGGAAGTCTAGCGGGTAGCACACCCAGACCAGGAAAATCCACACCAAGCGACTATCTTGCCAGAGCGTGGAGGTGGGGCAGGGGCTGGTCTGGACACCAGGAGAATTGGCAACAGATAAAGCTGGTGTGAATGCAGGACCAGATCTGTAACCCCGTGATCATATTAGGAAGCCTGGCCTTTGCTATTTTTCTTTTAAGTTTTAATTTCAATTCCAGTTAGTTAACATACAATGTTATATGAGTTTCAAGTATAACCTATAGTGATTCAACAATTCCGTACACCATCCAATGCGCATCGCCACAAGTACACTTCTTAATCCCCATCACCTCTTTAACCCACCCCACACCCTCTTCCCTTCTGTTGCCCATCAATTTGTTCTCTATTAATAATAGCCTGTTTCTTGATTTCTCGCTCTCTCTTTTCTCTTCGCTCATTTGTTTTGTTTCTTTTTGTTAATGTTTCTTTATTTTTGATGGAGAGAGAGAGAGAGACATACAGAGTGTGAGTGAGGAGAGGGCAGAGACAGAGAGGAAGACACAGAATCCGAAGCAGGCTCCAGGCTCTGAGCTGTCAGCCCAGAGCCCGACATGGGGCTCGAACTCACAGACCGTGAGATCGTGACCTGAGCTGAAGTCGGGCGCTTAACTGACTGAGCCACCCAGGCGCCCCTCATTCGTTTTGTTTCTTAAATTTCAAGTATGTGGAAAACAGGATGGCGTTTCCTCAGAAAGTTAAAGTATTTACCCAAAGAATACAAAAACACGAATTCAAAGGGATACGCGCACCCCTACGTTTATAGCAGCTTTGTTGACAATAGCCAAGATATTGAAGCAGCCCAAGTGCCCATTGATTGTTGAATGGATAAGAAGAAGTGATACATAAATAAATAAATATATATATACATATATATATATAATGGATTGTATATATTGGATTATATATATATATAATTCGGCCATAAAATGAATGACATCTTGCCATTTGCAATGGATGGACCTACAGAGTGTAACGCTAAGTGAAATAAGTCAGAGAAAGCCAGGACCTGTTACTGGAGCTGGTAGGCCACCTCTGAGCAGTGCCGTGACTAGATCCTGCTTGCCGTGTCAGATGTCTCCTCTGGATGAGACGGAACCACCTGGTGGCAGCAGAATCTTATGAGGTTGACTCTGCAGCAAATTAGACGGAAAGGTCTCTCACTCTCCACTCCAAACAGCAGTTATGACGAAGCGTCTTTGAGGACAGGAAGTACGTGTAAGCATAAAGCTCTCCCTTTCCAGGTGAAGGAACCCACAGGATCACAGATTCAGCAGGACGGTGTCTCATGAGGACAACTGGACCGTTCTTGATTTCTTAGAGACTTCTCCCATGAGTCCAAGCTAAGGGATTCGGTTTCGGAAGATCATAAAAGTGGTTACAGCTGCATTTTCTACTTACAAAGCATTTTCATGTCATGCCTAACGTATTTTATGTTTCCTGAGCACTTGCAATACACCAGGCATTCTGCTGTGGGCTTGTATCGATTAGTACCTCATTTTATGCTCACAATTAACCGTGTGTGCCGCGGATTATGACTATTTCCATTTGTAAATAAAGAAGCTAAGGTTCAGTGCACCTAAATTCCTGGGCCAAAGCCGCAAAATTAATCAGTGGTGGAACCAGGCTGCGAACCCAGGGGGTTTGAATTCTAAGCATTTCAGAATTGCGCTTCTGGCCTGCAGTTGTTCTAGAAGGCCCGGAGGTGGACATTTGGTCCACCTTACGGACGAGGCTCAGACAAGTTCAGTGGCAGTGCTTGTATCCACCTAGGAATTCAGGCTTCCGAAATCCCAGCTGTTTCCACTAAACTGCGGTGACCGGTCTCCTCACCCTGACTGTCCTTCCTTCCCAGTCACAGGCCAGACTTTGTCTCTGAAGAACATCACCACAGAAATGTCGGGTTATTACATCTGCACCTCCAGAAATGAGGTGGGGGAGAAGTCCTGTAACATCACTGTGGCTGTCAGACCTCGTAAGAGCAGTTGGGCGTGGGGGGAGGGAGAAGGGTAAGGGGGGTGGACGAAGGCCAGGAGATCACTGGCTTGGGGTGCGAAGAGGCAGCTGAGAGAGACCCTGTGGAGGTGAGTCGGGGCAGCCTCTTTAGGGTCACCGGCTGGCAGGGTAGCTGGGGTGACCTCGGCCAGACGCTCCTGTCCCAGGCTCCCTTGTCTAGAGGCCAGTCCTGTTCCCTTGGTTCTTTGGAAGAAGAGCCTCAGACTGACTTCTGGAGACCTGGTCAGTCCCGCCCACCCTTAGGGCTGCTCGGTGGCTATGGGGAGGTGCCCAGAGTCAGCTGCCACAGAGTCTGGACCTTACCCGGTCACCCTGACCAGCTCAAGGACAAGCTAGAGAGGACCTGGCATGGCTGACAACTGAGGACGTTTCAGGAGCCTGGGTAGCCCAGGGAGTGTTGGGACCCAAGTCGATTGGCCTGTGTATCTTTGTATACACCTCCATCCTGAAGAGTGTTCCCCAGCCCCACCCGGTCACCTTCCTACAAGGCCATGCCTCATGGAGTGTTACTAGAAGCTGGCTGCACTGGCCCCTCGGCTGGGAGGGGGACTGGGCCTTTCCAGAAGAATCCCTCAGCACGGTTCGTCATCGTCAGCTCTGCTCACGCCCCCAGAGCCTGGGCTTCTGGCCTGGGAGGTGCACCTGCCCTGCTCTGTGTCTTGCAGCCTCCATGAACGTGGCCTTGTATGCGGGCATTGCGGGGGGCCTGGCTGCAGCCATCATTGTCACCGGCATTGTCGTCTACTGCTGCTGTTGCCGGGGGAAGGACGAGGCCAAGGACACAAGGCAGTGAGTGTCTGGGGACTCCCGTTGGCGAGGGTCTGAGCAGTGTGGGAGGAAGCGTCACAGCTCCTTGTGGCCTCTTCTAGTCATGCCAGCACTGGGCACAGCTGTCCCCAGGTGGCGTTGCAGGCCTGGTACCTGACTCCAAGGCCCCCCTGGTTCCCAGGCTTCCTGTGGCCTGTGCAGGGACAAGCTTGGGGTTGAGCCCCTGCCACCGTCTGGCCCCTCCTTGTCTAGTGGAGCCGGCCTGTTCCCGTGACACCCTGAGCTCATGACCAGAGCAAATCTGTGCCCCCTGCCCGTCCTGCAGCCCAGTGTCCCTTTGCATCTGGAGGAGTAGGGACGGCAGGTCCCGTGGCTCTCTTCCCACGCAGGGCACTAGGCCCACCTCCCCAACGCTAGAACGAGGGCAAACCCTTCCCCTCTGTCCTCATGCCCGCAGGAATCGGGTGGCCTACCAGAAGCCTCCAGAGCAGCTGAGAGAGCTTCAGACGGGGAGGGAAGAGGAGGACGACTACAGGCAAGATGAGAGGAGCACCGGGCGGGAGTCCCCGGGCCACGCTGACCGGTGACTGGAGCACACTGCAGGCTGGGGTCGGGGGAAGATGGCGGTTCATGCCTCTGCTCCTGCCTCCCGTCTCCTCACCCATTTTTCTGGCCCTCCGTCCCCGTCATGGACGGGATGCCTCTTCCCCCTATCATCTGCTGGAGGACCTGGCTAAGGGGATCTCGCTCGTGACTGACCCTGCCAAGTGCCCTCACCCAGGAAGTGACCTCTCCCTGCCGCCCGCCTAGCTCAGGGCCCTGGACCTCACCCTGGACCAGGCCACAGCCCCACCTTCCTCTGGAGCGGGGAGGGGGTGCTCCCAAGGCACAGCATGGAGCAGGGCGCTCCCTCGATTGGCCTCAGGAGGGCAGTGGCTGCCAACAGGTGCACACAGGGGGGCGCCCTTGGAGAGCCCTGTGCATGCCCTGTGTGCATATTTGTTGAATAAAAGAGAGGATGAGTCCAGGAAGGACTCCCTGTGATTTATCCACCCTAAGTGAAAACTCCTGCTTCGGGACCCACTTTGGCCTCCGGCTCCCTTTCCAGTTCCTCCTCCCCGCTCCCCCGCCCTCCGCCCCAGATTTCCCATGCACTCCAGAAACTGCAACCTCCAACCCACTGCATGCTTCCTCAGGGATTTCTGGCTTTCTCTCTCTGCCTGGGATGCCCATGCAGTTCCTCTCCCTCTCCGCCCGTCCCAGCAGGCCCATCTCAAATCCCAGGAACTCCAGATCGTCCCACACATGGGAACAATCTTGTCACCTTGTCCCACACTCATCATGGGCCACACGGCCGTTACCTGGGCATTAGTCTCTCCCTATGCTGACGTCTGAGCTACCCCAGCCGCATGACCCTCCTGGCAGGTGCTCACCCCAGCTGAAGTCGGGCCCCTGCTTTGATAGGTTGAGTCTCCCCCTCCGTGGTCTCTGCGATATGTTTGTAGATTCACAACTCCCACCCAAACCCCCTTGCTGGTTTAGGGAAGGAAGTACGCACTGCTTTAAGTGAACGCATATGTGTGCACACGGGGCAGCTTGTTCGCAGTAGGTCCCACATTCTCACATCACGATCCCTCCTCTCAAGGCCGGAATAACAGGCATGGCCACCCCTGCTTCCTGACACCTAACCCTGGCCCTGCCTGGCCCTGGCTCCGCTCTGCTGGTGGGTGGTCATCGTGCCACAACTCCTCTGCTGGCTGGGAGCTCACGAGACGTGTCCCGGCTTAAAGCTCGAGGCCCCCTGGCTAGTCTCACCCAAATGCAGTTTCCTACTAAGTAAACATCCCTGTCTTTTCTGGGTGATCAGAAAACCAATTCTGTAAATCTGTCATCTATTTGTGATTAAAAAAATTTATATATATATATATAAATATATATATAAATATATATATATATATATATAGTTGTTAAATTCGTTGCTTCATTCAAAGTGCTATCAGTGATAATAAACTTGTTAGTGGAAATTCTTATTTCTTTTTTAACGTGGGGCTTGTTCCCACCAAGGTAAATCTTGTGTCTCATGGGTTTGTGTCTACCTACTGTATATGTCATCTGCTTCCGAGGAGAGGAAGGCAACGTGATGACTGAGACTAGAGGGTCAGATCCTGTGGGTCCCATTGCCCATGACCATAGGAGGGTCAGGCTGTCTCTAGTGGTTGCTAGGGACAGGACAGAATCATACCTGGCAGCCGAGAGACATTCCAGGTAAAGCGTTGGACAGACCGTGGCGGGCCTCGGCAGTCAGTTTCCGGGCTTCAGGAAAGATGGTGGAGATGGTTATACCCAAAATGGCGCCCCTCCCGGGAAAGAGGAGAAAACAGTTCTCCTGTTCTAGCCGTCAGAGAGAACAGGTGGCTCTCCCTCCTCAAAGCAGCATGATCCACAGTTGCTTCTCGCCTCTGACATCGTCTCTTCTGCTACATGTTCAAAGTTCTCTCTTCCGTGTCCCTTCCCATGGCGACCTGTGCTCCCTCCTGTCCCAGCATCTGTTACCATATGGTCTGTTTCTACCTAGGCCTTACGATTTATGAGGACAGGAACCGAATCTCATTCATGGCCTGGCACGTGTTGACACTTGGTCAGTGTTTGCAGAATAAATGATGTTTGGTATCAATGCGTCTTGCCCAAGGTCATCTCCTGGTCTTCTAGATACTTGGAGGCGTCTTCCAGTCCTCATGGTGCAAGGCTGTACCAGCATGTTCTTGAGGCAGCTGTGGAAGGGCAGGTGTCCACCTCCTCTGATTTGGGCTGGCTTGTCTCTCTGCCTCTGGAAAGGCTCTGAAGGTTCATGTGCCTTAGCCCCAGGCTTGAGTAAGAAAATAGGGGAAATCAGGGCCCACTGCATTAATTCAATGGCCTTAAATCAGGACCTAATGCATTAATTCAATAACAAGCCTTTTGTGAGCACGTACTATGGACCAGGCACTCTGCTGGATGCAGGGTATATTAAGGTCACTAAGACACTCTTAGGAGGAGTGACAGACAGGAACACATGTACATGAGACGGGGAAGATGCCGTAGGAACACAGTGGGGACCCTCAGGGAGTTCAAGAAAGCTCCAAAGAGGAGGTGACGTTTGGGTTGCATCTTGAAGGAAGATGAGTGGTTTCGTAAGGGGGAGAGGGGTGGTGCTGACACGTCCATACTCCAGTGTGGGGCTCTATTACTTGAGTCTCAAATCACATTACCAGATGGCAAGGCCACCGCCTCCCGCTGAATTTATCTCAATCCAGAAACTCAACGGCAATTAGATCGTTGCAGGTTCTCTCACGGTCAGAACCAGCTGATACAGTCTCCTCAGGCTGTCAGGCACTCCCTTCCCAATTTGTGGTTTCTGGCCGACAGTTCAAAGACTTGTGGTGCTTGAGAAGAGAGACAAAGGCCACCAGTGACCTGGTGTCTCAACAACACACGTGAGACAGTTTTTCATACAATCCTTATTTACGGCTTCAAACACGAAGGCACGTGGCAAGCTGAGGCACGCGTGTTATCACCTAAGGAAGGACTCTGGCTGCCCAGAGACGTCCCTTCAAAGTAGCATGAACCTCGGTAAATCGGCCACTCTTCGGGGTCTTGTTCTTAAGTTGCTTTTGTGCACACCCACGTAGCACTGGCTTGCAAAGGCAGAGTGACATTAACCAACCTCACAGAGCTTGATGGACAATACCAATAGCAAACACTCAGGTAGGACTTGCCCTGGGCCAGCCACTGGTGCAAACACTTTCTATATAGGTCTCATAATCCTCACGGCAACTTGGAGAGCTAGGTGCTATTATTATCCCCATGTTACAGTCGAGGAAGCTGAAGCACAGTGAGTTTTAGCGATTTGAATAAACACAGAATGTCACTGTGCTATTTGCAGTGTTAAGCACACCAGACTTTCTGTCTACCTACCCCAGGCATTCTCACCCCATGAGTCCCATGCTCTCGGTTGCTTATTGAACATGGAATCAGAACAAGGGAAGCAAGTTACGTTCAAAGAGCCATGTGCGTCACCAGGCATCGTGTTATCTGGGGGGGATGGTGAAAGATTCGCCGGCCTTTCCCCGTCCCTGGGGTTCTGGCTCAGGACCCTGAGCCTAGGCAGGGGTGGTGCCTAGTCCCTACTGGAAAGTGCTGTCCTGTGGGAAGGACCTCCTCGGGGACACTCAGCTATTGGCTCTCGAGTTTGTTCGTGGAGACTGGCTCTCTTCTGGCCAATTTCCGGAAAGGTCTTTCTACCCTTTCTGTTACAGATGAGGAAACCGAGGCTCAGGGAGATAAGCTCATCTGAGTTAACATAGGTAGTAGGATTAGACTCAGTTCTGTCTGATTCTGAAGACCATGTCCTTTCTCCTTGACCACATTTCCTCCTGACCCCGTGCATGTGTACAGGATGACTGAATGGGGAAAAAAGCAGGGATGAAGAAAGAGTTATGGGCTTTTTGCTTGTTTTAAATTTGTATATGGGAATTGTTATCTGCTATAATACAGACATTTCAGATATAACACTATATGTGCATTTCTGAAGACCTTTGCATTCGGCAAAATCGCACACTAAAAATAATAGGGCTTATAAGAAAATTAGGGTAAGAGGCAGACCACAGAAAACCAGTGGAATTTCATAACGGAATCACTTTTAAGACAACAGTCCCAGAAAAAAATACAGTGGGGCTAAATCTATGCTGTTAACAGCAAGTAGCTCATCAAACTTCCACCCTCAAACCCTTTTGATGTTCATTTCTATAGCAACCAACTTCTCAAAATTTTAAAAATGACCCAGGCGGGGCGTCTGGGTGGCTCTGTCAGTTAAGCGTCAGACTTCAGCTCAGGTCATGATCTTACAGTTCATGGGTTCGAGCCTCGCGTCAGGCTCTGTGCTGACAGCGCAGAGCCTGGAGCCTGCTTCGGATTCTGTGTCTCTGTCTCTCTCTCTGTCCCTTCCCTACTCAGGCTCTGTCTCTCTCTCTCAAAAATAAAATAAACATTACAAAAAAATTTTTTTTAAATGACCCAGGCAATTCATCTGGCTGTAGAATTGGGGAAGGGGGGTCTCCCTTTAAAAATTTTTGGCTCTTATCCTGCGTGTTGATTTCTGGCTACGTGCCTATCTTTGTACTCGAGTTCTCCTGTTGGCATATGGGTATATCCTGCCTTTGCCAGTTGTGGGAAGGGGCCAGGATATATTGCAAGGTGGCTTACCATTAGATCATCTTGTATAAAACCAATCCTTCCTTTTTTTTTTTTTTTTTTTTTAATAGCACAAGGTAAGTGTCTTTTGTATTAATCAGCTTGAGGCAAGTTATGGGATGGTAACCACCTACGATCTCAGCGGCTCACAACTACAAAGGGTTATTTCTTGCTCACATTGTGTGGGATCCCAGGTTAGCTCAGGGATGCCGCACTTCCTGATCGTGGGATGCAGGCTGAAGATCAACCCAGCTCTCGGGACCTTGCTGGTCTCAAAGGCAGAGGGAGAAGAAAATGACCGACACTGAGAAGACTCATACGGCTTCTGCTCGGCAGGGGCCGCCACTCTTCTCAGGGAGAAGTGGTGAATATCGTTCAGCGGTGAACTGAACGATCACACCATCTACTCCACCTTCACTGTCTCCTCCTGGGCGCTCACGACTTCCCCGTATGGTTTAACTCAAAGCAAAGTGAATCGATTCTTGAAATCACTTACCCTGAAGGCACTTCCGGAATGAAAGGAAGGCACTTGGCGCAGTTACATTGAGCTTTTTTTTTTTTTATTAAGGCCACCATGTATTGCGTAGGCTTTGTCATGTCTGGGAAAGCCATCACCTCGCCAAGGCCCAAAAGACAAGGGGAGAGAAGGGGGTGAACCCTTCCAGAACCCAGTGGGAGCTAGAGACACAGGAGAAGGGGTTTCTAACAGGAAGTGGAGTCGTGGAGAGACTCCAAAGCCAAAATGGCAGCACCAACGCAGGGAGTGGGCAGGGGAGGAACCACCACTCTCCTGCCCTGCCCGCCTCCCCTGGCAGAACCCAAGCAGAGGCCAGATGACAAGACATTAGGTCACTCATACTGTGGGGATCAACCTCTTGGAGTAAAAATGGAGGAAGAAAGGGCAAGAGAATGAAGGTGCGGGGGAGGTGCAAATGAAGACTAACCAACACACCTGCCTTCCCCTACAACCAATGGTGCATATTCTATTTTGAGCGGGCGGGCACTAAATCTCTTCATTCCCACTCTTCGGCACCTCCTGCACCTTCTTAAGGGATGAAGAGGGTTTCGTTCTACCTTCCATTGTTTTTTCTTTTTTTTAATTTATTTTGAGAGAGAGGGAGAGAAAGAGAGAGAGAGCACGAGCAGGGGAGGGGCAGAGAAAGAGAGGGAGAGAGAGAATTCCAAGCAGTCTCTGCAGTCAGCACAGAGCCCCACATGAACTTAAACTCACAAACCATGAGATCATGACCTGAGCTGAAACCAAGAGTCAGACGCTTCATCGAGTGAGCCACCCAGGCGCCCCCGTTCTACCTTCTAAAAGAGTAAAAGCTCATTCAGAGATGACTCAGTCTAAGCTCCAAAAAAAGGAATTTAGAAACACTTATATCCTATTTTGGGGGCCCAAAGAACAAATGTCTTCCAGTGTCTTCCTAGTACCAGAAAATGGGGGATTGATTCTTCAGATGGCTGGTCCTGCAACAGCATCACAGGTGACTGGGAGAGGCTGTAGAAGAGGTGCAGAAGGGATGCCAAACATATACAGGAAGGTGCTATACTATCTCTCCACTGGATTATTTTCTTCTTACACTATTTTTCTTGAAACAACCGCAAACTTACAAAAAACGTACAACATGAAAGACCTCTTCCCCGAACCATCTGAGGATGCCAACACAATGCTCCCTCCCCCTACATGTGTATTATATATGTATAACATTTAATGTGCATTTCCTCCCTATAAGGATATTCTCTTGTGTAACCACAATACAGCCATCAATATCAGGAAATCAGCATCAATATCCTCAGACCCCCCTGTTTTCCCAATCTTCCCAGTAATATCCATTAGAGTAAAAGAGTCTAGCTCAGAATTACTCATTGCACCTATTTATATGTATATATCTCTACCTATCTGTTGTATCTATCTATCTATCTATCTATCTATCTATCTATCATCTATCTATCATCTCATATTTGTTGAGACTGAAACAATTCCTCAGTCTTCCCTTGATTTTCATGACTCGGACACTTCTGACGACGGTAAGCTAGGTATTTTGAGGAAGTCTCTCCATTTGGGTTTGTCTGGTGTTTCTTCATGATTAAACTCGTATGTTTTGTTTTTTTTTTTTAATTTTTTTTTCAACGTTTATTTATTTTTTGGGACAGAGAGAGACAGAGCATGAATGGGGGAGGGGCAGAGAGAGAGGGAGACACAGAGTCAGAAACAGGCTCCAGGCTCTGAGCCATCAGCCCAGAGCCTGACGCGGGGCTCGAACTCCCGGACCGCGAGATCGTGACCTGGCTGAAGTCGGACGCTTAACCGACTGCGCCACCCAGGCGCCCCAAAACTCGTATGTTTTTAAGAAGAGTATTACAGAAACGAAACTGTGTCCTCATTGTATCCTCTCTGGTGGCACAAGAGTTTAGTATTCCTATTGCTGATAATGTTAACTTTGATCACTAAATTAAAGCGGTGTCTACAAGTTGTTTCCACCCTAAAGTTACTTGTTTTCCCACTGCGACAACTTTTTTTTTGAGAACTTCTTAGACACTATGCAAACATCCCATTTCTCATCAAAATTTTAACTTACCCATCAATTTATTAAATCTCTACGGGCTCTTGTGTCTCTATTTTATCTTCTGGGTTGTAATCCATTGCTATCATTATTTAAAAAAATTTTTTTGGGGGCGCCTGGGTGGCGCAGTCAGTTAAGCATCTGACTTCAGCCAGGTCACGATCTCGTGGTCCGTGAGTTCGAGCCCCGCATTGGGCTCTGTGCCGACAGCTCAGAGCCTGGAGCCTGCTTCGGATTCTGTGTCTCCCTCTCTCTCTGCCCCTCCCCCGTTCACGCTCTGTCTCTCTCTGTCCCAAAAATAAATTAAAAAAAAAATTTTTTTTAACGTTTATTTTTGAAAGAGAGAGAGACAGAGCGTGAGCAGGGGAGGGGCAGAGAGAGAGGGAGACACAGAATCCGAAGCAGGCTCCAGGCTCTGAGCTGTCGGCACAGAGCCCAACACAGGGCTCGGACCCACGAACTGTGAGATCATGACCTAGGCTGAAGTCAGACGCTTAACCGACTGAGCCACCCAGGCGCCCCTATCATTATTTACTTTGATGCTCAAATAGTCCCAGGTTTGGCTTCTGTGACCTTTGGCAATCCTTCTTTGTACGCTTCACCATTTTCTGACATAAGGTATCTCAGGTTCCTTTTGTACTTTCTCTTCCTCAGCGCTGAAATCGGTTGTTTCCCCAGAGAGCACTTGTCCATTTCAGTGAAAAATGGTGTGCGGAAATGAAGATTTGAGAATTAGGTGAGCTCATTGTTATTGTTTTCAAGGCCCTCTCAGCAGCGTAAAGATCTAGTGACTGAATTATATATCTATCAGACATAAAAAGTTACATATAATATATAATTTTAATATAATTATTAGATAATTTTTCTATATACACACTATCCTTTACTTTACCTCTATAGTTGTTTCTCTATTACTAATCTCTCTATATCGAAGACCATTAGGCCACACCAGTGCCTCCAGTTCCGGGCCAACACGCCAGGGGGCTTGAGTTTCCTCCTCTTCTATATTTGTAGCTTCCTCCTCCTCCAGCAGTGGGAACCATCAGCGATCTTTCTCCTTCCAGACGTGAGAGAAGTTTGGAGACAATTTCCTACAACCAACTCAAGGGAAGTAGCGTGTCCCTGATCTCTTCTTACCAGCAAACCTCTATTAGCCAAAAAAAAAAAAAAAAAAATAACAGTTAAGTTAAATTTTAAAAAGGAATGAAAAGAAAAATTGTGAGAAAACACTCCACTTGGTTTTCAGTAGTGGTCCCAACGCCACTTGTCATTTTTATGGTGTGGGGGATTCACCCAGAACTTCGGAGGAACAATAAGGTCAGTGAGAAGAAGAAAAAGAGAAGGGGAGGAGTGAGGGGTGGACTAAGGAGCCATGAAAGTGAATGCATAATTTCTAGACGTATTTTGGTGGTTCCGACTCTCAGCAGTATGCATGGCCTGAAGCTCCTTCTAATCCTAGACCGAAAGACTGTCTTCTGAGCTTGCCAGGGGCCACACGGCAGGGGGAGCAGCTCCGTATCTGTTCCTCTTGCCCTCATGAAGGGAGTACCCATCCAGATGGTTACCCTTATTCTCTCTGAAAGGCCTTCCCCACTCCAACCAGAAGCTGGTGTAGAGTAAGGTACAAGCACAGGTCTTACACAAATGTCTTGGCGAAGAGGCTGATGGGCTGAGGTAACTGAAAGCCAGAAGCAATGGTGTCTTAGCTGTAGAACGGAGACATGACCAACTGGCATTGAGGTCTGAGTGGCTTTGATCACCAGATGCTAAGGGAAATGGGCCAAGAGCGAGATGTATGACCTGGTAAGCTTGTTTCCTCTCCATTTCCTTTGTTGGAAGGCAGAGAAATTGAAGATAAGGGTTTGTGGAAGGTGATAGATACACCCAATAAAGTTACACTGAGACCATCTAACTTCACCTATTGCAATAACCTGCTTGTCTCTCCCTGGAACTCCTATTATTTGAGTAACAACACGTCCACTTCTAGCGTCCAGATCTAACACTTTTTAGATTTTCCATCATTCATTTCTTCCTGATACCTTCTGGGAGCGTTCCTTCATCCAGTCTTCTAGCTCTAATTCTGGGATTGGGGCTGGCTTCCTACAGCTTCCCCTGAAAGCAGAGCCTGGGAACAAGGTGCTTGTCTTACAAGGTGATATCAGGAAGCAGCCGTGAGACAGTAAGGAGAGTGACATAGGGAAAAAGTTAGTAAAATCTGTGTGATTGAGCTGGTTCCTGCTGTGGGCAACTAGGGCTCAAACACACTGTGCACCTTCCGAGAAACTGTGCAACATGCCTCGTAATTTTCCCACTGAAGGGATGACCTACAGGGGCATTTATCTACTAACTCCCATCCCCTATAGATTCTGCTAGTCAAGAGTTGTTTCTGTGGGTGTTGACTTTCTCACCCTTCCTAGCTGCCCCTGCATAGGTCATGTAATGTCCTCCTGAGGCAAAAAAAAAAAAAGGGAAAGAGATTGTAGCATGCATCCAAGTGGGTGCAGAAGCACCATGCACGGACCTGTCCGTCTCGTAGCTCCACTGAACTCTGGTGACGAAGAGAATGAGGTGAGGGACCACAAGTGTCTGCCCAACCCTAGTTGCCAGGGTGGAGAGTCTACAAGGTTGCCCCCACCCATCTCCCCTCCGGTAACCATATAGTTTCTTCTCTACAGTTGAGTGTCCAGGTTTTGTTGTTGTTGTTTGGGTTTGTCTCTTTTTTTCCCCCTTTGGTTTGGTTATTTTGTTTCTTAAATTACATACAAGTGAAATCATATGGTATTTGTCTTTCTCTGGCCGGCTTATTTCACTTAGCATAATACCCTCTAGGTCCATCCATGTCGTTGTAAACGGCAAGATTTCATTCTTTTTCACGGTCGAATAATATTCCGTTACTCTTCATCCATTCATCAGTCCGTGGACACTTGGGCCGCTTCCATAGTTTGGCTGTTGTAAACAACGTGGCAATAAACACAGGGGTGCAAATATCCCTTTGAATTAGTGTTTTTGTATGTTTTGGGTAAACACTCAGTAGTGCGAATCCTGAATCATAGGGTAGTTCTACTCTTAGTATTTGGAGGAACCTCCATGCTGTTTTCCAGAGTGGCTGTATCAGTTTGCATTTCCACCAACAGTGCACGAGGGTTCCTTTTCTCCATATCCTCGCCAACACTTGTTGTCTCTTGAGTTTTTTATTTCGGTCATTCTGACAGGGATGAGGTGATGTCTCACTGTGGTTTTGATTTACATTTCCCTGATGATGAGTGATGTTGAGCATCTTTTCATGTGTCTATTGGCCTTCTGCATGTCTTATTTGGAGAAACGTCTGTTCATGTCTTCTGCCTATATATATGTTTTAAGTTTTTATTTATTTATTTATTTATTTTGAGAGAGAGAGCGAGGGAGAGAGAGAATCCCAAGCAGGCTCTGTGCCATCAGTGCGGAGCCCGATGTAGGGCTCAAACTCATGAACTGTGAGATCGTGACCTAAGCTGGAACCAAGAGTCAGACGCTTAACCGACTGGGCCACCCAGACGCCCCTCTCCTGCCCCTATTTTAATTGGATTGTTTGTTTTTTGGATGTTGAATTGTATGAGTTCTTTATATATTTTGGATACTAACACTTTATCAGATATGTCATTTGCCAATACCTTCTCCCATTCAGTAGGCTGTTTTTAGTTTTGTTGGTTGTTTCCTTTGCTGTGCAGAAGCTCTTTGTTTTGATGTAGTCCCAGTAGTTTATTTTTGCTTTTGTTTCCCTAGAATACATCTAGAGATGTATCTGAAAAAAGTTGCTAAGGCTGATGTCAAAGAGGTTACTGCCTGTGTTCTCGTCTAAGATTTTTATGGTTTCCGGTCTCACATTTAGATCCTTAATCGATTTCGAGTGTATTGTTGTGGGCGGTGTAAGAAAATGGTCCAGTTTCATTCTTTTGCATGTTGCTAGCCAGTTTTCCCAACGTTATTTGTTCCCATACTTCAGCCTCAGGCATTGCCCCTCTTCAGCCTCAAAAATGTGGAGGGAAGGAGGGTCCTTCTCTTGTTATTCGCTCTGGCATGTGCCTTGATGTTTGCAACCGATTCCTGTAGTGTTGCATTGTAACCACCTCTCTTCTGTGTATCAGCAGTGATTTGCCCAGGGCAACATGGTGAAGAGAAAAGAGCGCAAGTGAAAGTCTTTCTCCCACATGAGGGTCCTGCTAGACCACTCTTTCTCTTCAAATCAACCTGTGGTCAGTTCTGAAGGTTCCCCCTTTTCTTTAGCTTTTCTCCCTTGTGTCATCATCCTCCTCTCCATTCTCCTTGCTATTTTGGTATTCTTCCATGGCATAGAGATCTGGGCCTCATTCGTGGACACATCCCTGGTGTGGACCAAACCTGGAATTGTTTTCTGTCCCTTGGTAGCCCCTCAGTCCATCTCCTTGAAGAGACAGGTGGAATGGCTTCTGCTAGGTAAGCGTCTAGATTATGCATTGCAATATTCATAGAAGGATGTCACTTTTACCCCGACCCCCCGATGGCTGGCTTTTAAAGCAAGTGTGTCCTCACTTAACTGCCAAGAAAGACTATTTGCACACCAGAAACATCAAGCAACTGTAACTTAAGACTCACTGTCAGTCAAGAAATTTCAAAATGTCTGTTGAAAAAAAAAATGAAACTCACAGAAAATTCCACGGAGTATAGAATATTCTTTACCCTTGACTGAAACCACACCATCCGTTTTGCGTACTTGGTTTGCACCATTTTAATTTCTTCTGGATTTCTTTCACATTAGCTGTGTTATGCGTGTTCTTTTACACAGCTATGTTATTCCATTGGACACTATTGTAGAAGGCTTTTAGAGACAGTGTTGGGTCTCTCATTTTTGTATTTAGGACGCTGTCGAGGACACTGGTCATTACACTGCAAATTTCTTGTTGATGAGAAGCCACCAAAGAATTTTCGTTCATTTCTGCTTCCAAGAAGGTTTTTGCTACTTGTGAACAATGAATTTGCGACAGCCATACTGTTTTAATTTAACGTATGAATTGTGAACGTGTGTTTCCCTCTTTGCGAAGGTTACTAGCAAGCTCAAAGTCGGACCTATGATGCGGGTCAAACAACCGTATAGAACTTTTCTAAACAGATTTGTGAACTAACGTTTTCCATTACCTGACTTTTTTTTTTCTTTGCCCTCATTTTTATCTTCACATTGATTTTGACTTTATTCATCGTCTTGAGTTTTCATCTTTTATGTATCTTTGGACTCCACTTTAAAACTCTTTTGAAAATAAGTTGGGCTTGATGGGCAATAAGGATAATAGAAACAGCTATGGGGTGTGAGGTCTGAGTGCCTGGAGCTCCCGAGAGAGTTTTAGCTGGTTCAGCACTTCAAGGGTCACCAGCATCCAGGAGGTGGTGAAGTCATGGAAACGGAGGAGATGCCCTGGGTGAGGGGGTGGTGAGAGAGAAGCCAAGAAGAAGTCCCGGGGACATCTCTAATGACGCATGGAGGAAGAGAACTCAGCAAAGGAGAAGAAAGTGAAGCCTGCAGCAAGGTTGGAGGAAAGCCCAAGAGAACAGCAGGAGAATGGAGATTCTTCTCTTTTAAAATATCTTAAACTGAGGCGCCTGGGTGGCCCGGTCGGTTGGGCAACCCACTCTTGATTTCAGCTCAGGTCGTGATCCCAGGGGGCGTGGCCTGGAGCCTTGCTCAGCGTGGACCCCGCTTGAGATTCTCTCTCTTTCTCTGCCCTTCTCCCCTCTGCGTGTGTGCGCGCGCGCCCTCTCTCTCTAAAGCAAAGACGAAAGAAAGAAATCTTAAACCCATCGTGTCTATTTCACCTTTGCCTCGTAAAATCAACACGAAGTATTTCACTGTTTAAAGTGTTGATTGAGCCTAGCTTGTTCAGCACAGCAACCTTCTATGATTTTTTATTTTTTTTATTTTTTATTTTACCCGCGGAGAGACAAGCCTTTCTGTTTCCACCCCAACATTCCCGGAGGCCTTGACGGACACCTGTCAGCCTGATCTCCCGCCAGGTTAAGAAGCCTTCCAGTACTTTGAGGCTGAGAGCCTGCCCAGACTCCAGGCGGACCTCCCCGGGGGCAGAAGTGCGGGGCTCGGGAAGCACCGGTGGTGGAAAAGTGACGTCAGCATCGCAGAGGGGCGGAAGTGGATTTCTGCAGAGACACCTGGACTCATAATTTAGGCAACTGTCGCTTCCTCCCCCACTTGGCAATCAACACCGGAGATGCTTTTGAGCTTTCTTTTGTGCTGCCAGGAGAGAAGATGGGCTCACTGTGCCAATGGGTAATTATTTCATGTCGCTCCAGAAAGAGTACAGACTGCAGCTGCCGTGGAGCAGGGGCTTTGAGAGGTGGATTTAAAGAGCCTCCTCTCACCCGGCATCAAAGAACCTGCTGAAACATTAACTGAGCAACTTTCTGGAAAAATCAGCCTCAGCCGATGGCAACTAGTCTCTCTATCTAAGTATTGTGGGGTATGTATACGCGATGCTTGAGGTTGTTGGGGTGGGAACCGTGTATCAGAAGTTCAGGAATGGCTAGTTCAAGATTGGGAGAAGTATTGAACTTTGTAAAGCGTATTCAAAGACATGACCTATTTTGATCTTCCCAGTCACACTATCAGCCAGATAGCCACACTATCTCAGAAGAAACCGAGGCTCAGAAGAATTGCAGTGACCTGTCAAGGATTCAGGCAGGTGGTTAGTGATAGAGCAGGACACCAAACTCAGGTCTCACTACGTAAGTCCTGGGCTTTGTTATAGAACTTTTACTCAGAGAGAGAGAGAGCCAGAACCCTCAAATAGGTTAGTTGCTTATGTATGACTCTACATGCCATGAGCCTTCTTCCTTTCCTTCAGGAATAATCTATGTGGTTTATCAGCTCAGAGCAGCCTTCTTCCTTTTCTTGCACCCACTTTTCTCGAACTGGCTTTTATTATCTCCCTCATGAAATTAAAAACACCTTGCAGTCCCTTCGAATCCATCCCATGACTCCGGGGAGCTCTGTGGCTTGGCATGTAGGGTAGAGCCAGGAAACGGTCAGGCAGAAACAATGCCACCACCAAAAATTGCCCAAGGCCCCATTAATTGGAGTTATTCTCTAGACCAGACAGGGACCAACAGACGGGGTCCCATTTGTGTTCATTTTGCTCCCTTAACTACAATGGTGATGCTGTGGAAATAACTCAGGAAGACCTGAAAACCAGGGGCTTGGCTGTGTGACTTAGTAATAAGATCTCTGATTTTTTTTCCTTCATTGATAAAAGAAGGCAGTGAGACAAAATGAGGTCCAAAGGTCCTCTTCCGGCACCAATAGCCATTTCTATGGCGACAGTTTACCGCTGTTTTGACCCACGAGTAGGATTGACCCCAAATTTCTGGGTTTCACAGGTGGAACCATGGGGAAAGTCGTATGAACTAAGAGTATATTCTTTTAGGGAAAATCTTTCAGCCTGAATCAGAAGAATAATGTCATTTCCTTCTCCATCAGCTTCCTGAGGTCGGAGAACGAGCTTGTTGCTGGATGTCCAGTACCTAAAACAGTGTTTGGATATAGCATGTGCTCAGTAGATATCAGTTACATTAATGAGTAAATGAAATTAACTTAAACACCCAAGAAATCTAAGGTTTGCAAGCTCGTAACTCAAAACCCTGATCAATATTTGAAAATATTTGTACATATCACCCTTCGACTTCAAACTGAAAGGTTTCTTTGATGTGTCCTATTCTTGCTAAAATTTGAGACTGCGTTAGCAAAAAGATAATAACTTGAAACATAAGGAAAAGCCTGAAGAATCCATTATCAGAGATATGAATAGACAATGCACAAAAGAAGAGTGAAAATTACCCTTACCGTGTGAAAAGATGTTCAACATCACTCACAGTAAGATAAATGTAAATTAGGGGTGCCTGGGTGGCTCAGTCAGCTAAGCGACTGACTTCGGCTCAGGTCATGATCTCATAGCTCATGGGTTCGAACCCCGCGTCGGACTCTGTGCTGACAGCTCAGAGCCTGGAGCCTGCTTCGGATTCTGTGTCCCCCTCTTTCTCTGACCCTCCCCCTGCTCATGAGCGTGTGCGCTCTCTCTCAAACATAAATATTTTTTTAAAGTTTTTTTAAATGTTTTTTGAAAAAAAAAGAAAGATAAATGTAAATTAAAACTACACTGAGCTCTACTTCCCACCTGTAAGACCTGTAAGAATCCAAAATTTGGCCCATACACTCTGTTGGTGAGGCTGCGGTAAAACAGGATCTGTATGCATTGCTGGGAGGCATCCAATGGCCCCACAGTCCCGAGGGAGGGGAAATTGGCAATATTTGGCCACGTCATACGTACGTGTATCGTGTGGTCCAGTAATCCCACTAGAAATTGATATCGTAGGAGTCCAGATTTCACTCTCCTGAAAACCCACTAACAAAAATATGAGATGATGTATGCCCAGATGATGTGCACCATCTGTAATAATAAGACTGGCAATAGCCTGAGTCACGAGGAAAACAGTTAAATGAAAAGTGCTTGAGCTGCACGATGTAAAAAGGAATGAGGAGTTAATGTCTACACCCGACAATGCAGGGATCTCCAGGGAGTATCGTTAAGGAGAAAAGGCATAGCAGAGAAGAACGTGTAGAGTATGCTACCATTTATATTAGAAAGGGATGATTTGCATTTATCTGTACGTTGATATAGATATTAGATAGACACGTGGATATACATTTATGCGTCTTCACCTGTAATAAAAACCAATAAAAAACCAAACTAAAGGAATAGCGCAAAATTAAAAATGGTTATATAGAGGGCAAGATGGAGGAACTTCTTCAAATAGTATAAAGATTTGTCTTTAGAGGCATAAATATTTCACAAAATTAGAAAACAAAATTAAATAACCCCCCCCAAAAACAAAAATAAAATACATGTGATTATATCTGCATATCCAGTTAATAGCGCAATGACACAGAGGTGAGCTTTTTCAGGTGACTTTACGATAGTAATTTGACCGTATGTTCCCACCGAGATCAACCGTAAGCACAAAATAACAGCAAACACCAGAACAAAGCCTTAAACTGTTCTCCGTAATCATAGCGTTGCTGGTAGATGGGGGCTGCTATTCTGAGATCGTTTTACTGGAAGAGTGAAGAAAAGTGATTACTTGTTATCGTTAAGAACCAGATATTTCTGGCCCAGTTGGAAGGAGATACAGACACAGGATTAGTGAGTTAAGTAAAAGCCTGAGGACCTGTACTTTGTAACGTAGTAGGAAGTCAGGATGTGTTCAATCTTAAAAATGCATATTCTCTACTTGTATCTACTGAGGAGACGCAGACACAGTTCCTGACTATATTCAGGGGTCCCCGAGACCAACCTCAGGCTCACCGACTCTCTACAAATATTTATAGAACTCAGCAAAGCTGTTATACTCACGGTTACAGTTTATTCAGTGAAAGGGTACAGGTTGAAATCAGCGATGGAAAAAGGCACATAGGGCAGAGACCAGGAGAGGCCAGGAATAAGCTTCCAGTGGGTCTCTTCTCAGTGGAGTCATGCAGACAGTACTTAATTTTCCCAGCAGTGATGTGTGGTAACCACAGAATCTTACTCTAGTCTTGACGTCAGGATACTGACCTGGTACCAGTGAGGCCCCCCCTAGTACTCCGATCGTGGTTTTTAAATACTACTGCTCACAAAAGATAATAGGGCTCTTTGGATAAATGGCTGAATTCGGGCCTAGGGCAGGAAATAATGTACAAGGCGAGCCTAGAACATATTGTCATACCGGAGTAAGATATCAAAGACCATTGGGATTGTGTCAGTAGGAGTCAGGAATCAATCTTTCACTGGCCAAAAGGAACAATTCGAGCATCGACAGAGATAATTACTACAGTAGATTAAAACACATAAAAAATATTTATATCTAGGGGCGCCTGGGTGGCTCAGTCGGTTAAGCCTCCGACTTTAGCTCAGGTCATGATCTCACGGTTCATGGATTCGAGCCCCGCATTGGGCTCTGTACTGACAGCTCAGAACCTGGAGCCTGCTTCAGATTCCGTGTCTCCCTCTCTCTCTCTCTGCCTGTCCCCCGCTCACACTGTCTCTCTCTCTCTCTCAAAAATAAACATTTAAAAAAGTTTAAAAAAATACTTATATCTGTTATTCATAATGGTATTAAAATAACCACTACATTAGTCACCTTTGGAAGATGCTAGGAGCAACACACATCATTAGTTTGAAAAGACGTAAATGAAGCATTTGCCCTTTCTTTCCTAAATGATCAGAGGAACCAGATCATTGACGTGGGGTGGATGTGCAAAGGCTTCTCTTTGTGGAAGTATTTCAACTAAAAAGAGGCGGAAGGACTGATAGAATACCACTCTTTTTCAAACACTACTGAACTATTGGATTTGGGCAATGATCATCACCCCTTAAAAAAGAGAGGAAAAAGAGACTGTTCCTCCTATTAGAAGTACAAATACCACGAGTAAAGAGGTTTGAGAAAAACAGAGGAACCAAAATGTGACCAAGCACCTAAATCTACTGATCAGTTTATAGGCAACAGGAGACAAGGGGACACGTAAAAGGTCCCTTGGGAAGGCAGCCATGAAGTCAGCAGAGTCCAGACTATGGGGAATACAGCACATTTATGGGGAATTAGTGCTATGGAGCTGGTTTTTTCTACCAAAAATTTGCAGAAAATAAAGGAAGAATCCATCGAATAAAAGAGGCACAACATCAAATTGGAATATGTAATACTTATTTGTATCCTAATTCAAACTATCAAAGCGAAGAACAAAGCAAAAATAAAAACACAGCTGGGAAAAGGTGAACACGCATTATGTGATGATATTAAGAAATGAATTGATTTTAGGTGTGATGAAATTGTGTCTTTCTAAAGGACTCCTTACCTTTCAAAGATACACCATAGAATCCTTACGAATGAAAAAAATACGATGTTTGGGATTTGCTTCAAAGTAATCATTTGGGAGGTACGGGGGAATGGATGGGAATATAGATGAAACGAAATTGGTCATACTTGTATTGATAATTGTTCAACTGGGGGGAGAGCTCCAGCATATATTCTACCTTCTACATGTTTGAAAATTTCTGTGATAAAAAATAAAAATAACAAAAGACAACAAAAACCAAAGTCCTGTAGCAAATAGTAAGGCGATCCCATTATTTTCACTGAAAAAAGGAATAGGCAATCTCATTCATTCATTCATTCATTCATTCATTCAACAAATTATTGAGCATCCATTCTGTGCCAGACAACAGTGAAGGGAAGAGAAAGAAAAATTCCTTGTCTCCATGGAGCTTACATTCTAGTGATGGGAAAAGGCCACTGTAAATAAAATGAGTGAGTGAAACAAAGTATGCCAGATGATTCTGTCATGGTGGATTGTCAATTAGCCTAAGGGGCTAGAGAATTTGGGGGAACGGTTATGTTGAAGAAGCTGTCCGCAAGACGATGACATTTATTTCTTTCTTTTAAGTTTTTATTTTAATTCCAGTTAACTACAGTGTTATAGAGTTTCAGGTGTAAAATACAGTGATTCAACAATTTTATGCATCACCCAGTGCTCATCGTGACAGCCACACTCCTTAATCCCCATCACCTATTGAACCCATCCCCCCCCACCCACCTCCCCTCTGGTAACCGTCTGTTCTCTATAATTAAGAGTCTGTTGGGGCGCCTGGGCGACTCAGTCGGTTAAGTGGCCGACTTTGGCTCAGGTCATGATCTCATGGTCCGTGAGTTCGAGCCCTGCGTCGGGCTCTGTGCTGACAGCTCAGAGCCTGGAGCCTGTTTCAGATTCTGTGTCTCCCTCTCTCTGACCCTCCCCTGTTCATGCTCTGTCTCTCCCTGTCTCAAAAATAAATAAAACGTTTAAAAAAATTTTTTAAAAAGAGTCTGTTTCTTGATTTGTCTCTCTCTCTCTTTTTTCCTTTTGCTCATTTATTTTGTTTCTTAAGTTTCACGTGAGTGAAATCATATGGTAGTTGCCTTCCTCTGTCTGACTTATTTCACTTAGCATTATACCCCCTAGATCCATCCATGTCATTGCAAATGGCAAAATTTCATTCTTCTTTATGGATTAATAACATTCCATATATACATCCATTCATCAATCCATTCATCAATCGATGGGCACTTGGGCTGCTTCCGTATCTTGGCTGTTATAAGTAATGCTATTATAAACATTAAGGTGCATGTATCTCTTTGAATGAGTGCTTTTGTATTGTTTGGGTGAATACCCAGTATAAGTAGTGCGATTCCTGGATCATAGGTAGTTCTATTTTTAACTTCTTAAGGAACCTCCATACTGTCTGCCATAGTGGCTGTACCTGCTTGTATTCCCACCAACAGTGCATGAATGTTCCTTTTCCCCCACATCCTTGCCAACACCTGTCGTTTCTTGTTTGTTGATTTTAGCCATTCTGACAGGTATGAGGTGATATCTCATTGTGGTTTTGACACGCATTTCCCTGATGATGAGTGATGTTGAACGTCTTTTCGTGTGTCTGTTGGCTATCTGGATGTCTTTTCTGGAGAAATGTCTGTTCATGTCTTCTGTCCATTTTTAGTTGGATTATTTGGATTTTGGATGTTGAGTCAATTCTTTATATATTTTGGATACTAACCCTTTAACAGAAATGTCATTTGCAAATGTCTTCTCCTATTCAGTAGGTTGCCTTTGAGTTTTGTTGAATGTTTCTTTTGCTATTTATTTTAATGTAGAAGCTCTTTATTTTGATGTAATCCCAATAGTTTGTTTTTGCTTTCATTTTTTTTTAAATTTTTTTCAATGTTTATTTATTTTTGGGACAGAGAGAGACAGAGCATGAACGGGGGAGGGGCAGAGAGAGAGGGAGACACAGAATCGGAAACAGGCTCCAGGCTCCGAGCCATCAGCCCAGAGCCCGACGCGGGGCTCAAACTCACGGACCACGAGATCGTGACCTGGCTGAAGTCGGGCGCTTACCGACTGCACCACCCAGGCGCCCCTGTTTTTGCTTTCATTTTGATGTAGTCCCAATAGTTTATTTTTCCTTTGTTTCCCTTGCTTCAGGAGACATATCTAGAAAAAAGTTGCTAAGGCTGATGACAAAGGGGTTACTGCCTGTGTTCTCTTCTAGGATTTTCATGATTTCAGGTCTTACATTTATGTCTTTAATCCATTTTGAGTGTATTTTTGTGTATGGTGTAAGAAAGTGGTCCAATTTCTTTCTTTTGCATGTTGCTGTCTATTTTCCCTACACCATCTGTTGAAGAGACTGTCCTTTTCCCATTGGATATTCTTTCCTGCTTTGTTGAAAGTTAATTGATCATACAGTTGTGGATTCATTTCTGGGTTTCCTATTCTGTTCCATTGATCTAGGTGTCTATTTTTGTGCCAGTACCATACTGTATTGGTCACTATAGCTTTGTAATATAGCTTTAAGTTTGGAATTGTGATGTGTCCAGCTTTGCCTTCCTTTTTCAAGGTTGCTTTGACTATTTGGGATGTTTTCTGGTTCCACACAAATTTTAAGATTGTTAATTCTAGTTCTGTGAAAAATGCTGTTGGTATTTTGATAGGGATGCATTAAATGTGTAGATGGCTTTGGGTAGTATAGAAATTTTAAAATATTTGTTCTCCCAATCCATGAATATGGAATGTCTTTCTATTTCTTTGTGTCATCTTCAGTGTTTTATAGTTTTCAGGCTGCAGGTCTTTCACCTCTTTGGTCAGATTTTTTCCTGGTGCAATTGTAAATGGGATTATTTTATTAAGTTATTTTTGGTGCAATTGTAAATGGGATTATTGTAATAATTTATCTTTCTGCTGCTTCATTATTGGTGTATAGAAATGCAACAGATTTCTGTACCTTAATTCTGTATCCTGTGACTTTACTTAATTCATTTATCAGTTCTAGCAGGGTTTTTTTTTTTGGTGGAATCTTTTAATAGTATCATGTCATCTGCAAATAGTGAAAGTTTTACTTTTTCCTTACTGATATGATGCCTTTTATTTATTTTTGTTGTCTGATTGCTATGGCTAGGACTTCCAATACTATGTTGAATAAAAGTGGTGAGAGTGGACATCCTTGTCTTGTTCCTGACCTTGGGGGTAAAAGCTCTCTGTTTTTCCCATTAAAGATGATGTTAGCTGTGGGTTTTTCATACACGGCCTCTATTACGTTTATATGCTCCCTCTAAACCTACTTTGTTGAGGGGTTTTATTGTAAATGGATGTTGTACTTTGTCAAGTGCTTTTTCTGTGTCAGTCGAAATGATCATATAGTTCTTAACCTTTCTTATTGAGGTGATGTATCACATTGATTGATTTGTGAATATTGAGCCACTCTAGCAACGTGGGAATAAATCTCGCTTGATTGTGGTAAATGATTTTTTAAATGTATCGTTGGATTTGGTTTGCTAGTATTTTATTGGGGATTTTCCCTCAATCTATGAAGATCTATATTCATCAGGGATATTGGCCTGTAGTTTTCTTATTTGGTGGTGTCTCCATCTGGTTTTGGTATCAGGATAATTCTGGCCTCATAGGATGAATTTGGAAGTTTTCCTTGCTTTTCTATTTTTTGGAATGATTTGGGAAGAATAGGTGTTACCTCGTCTTTAAATGTTTGGAAGGATTAGCCTGTGGAGCCATCTGGTCCTGGACTTTTGTCTGTTGGGAGGTTTTGCTTGTTTGTTTACTGATATAATTTCTTTCCTGGTTATTGGTCTCTTCAAATTTTCTATTTCCTCCTGTTTCAGGCTTTGGTGGCTTATCTAGGAATTTATCCATTTGAGAAAACATGTAAAGAAGGTAAGGGGAGAGGTGCATAGGTATCTATGGGAAGAGCATTCCAGGCAGATGGACCTAGCACACAGGCACTGAGGCAAGAGGGCACTGAGAGTGCTAATAGAACAGCAAGGAGACTAGTGTGGCTGCAGGAGAGTGAGCAAAGGCGAGGGTAGGAAGCCAAGTTGAAGATGTAGTGCAGGGTCTTGGTAGCTACAGACAGGACTCTGTGACATGAATTGAAATGGAAAGCCATTAGAGGTTGATTGGTCTGTATTGATTTATTGATTGATTGATTGATTGATTGATTTAAAAGTAGGCTCCGGGGTGCCTGGGTGGCTCAGTCGGTTAAGCGTCCGACTTCTGCCCAGGTCATGATCTCACAGTTTGTGGGTTCGAGCCCTGCATTGGGCTCTGTGTTGACAGCTCAGAGCCTGGAACCTGCTTCGGATTCTGTGTCTCCCTGTCTCTCTGTTCCTCCCCTGCTCTCACTCTGTCTCTCTCTCACTCTCTCAAAAATAAATAAAGATTAAAATAAATAAATAAATAAATAAAAGTAGGCTCCATGCACGCCCAATGTGGGGCTTGAACTCACTACCCTGAGATTAAGAGCTGCATGCTCTACTGACTGAGTCAGCCAGGTGTCCCCGATTGGTGTGGCTTTTTTTTTTAGTTTCTTGAAGTATGTATTAATTTCTTAGGACCGCCATACAAATTACTACAAATTGGAGAGCTTAAACCAGCAGAAATTTATTCTCTCAACATTCTGGAGTCTACAAGTCCAAAAGCAGAGTGTCAGTGGGGTTTATTCTTTCTGGAGGCTGAGCCCTGAGGAACTGTAAAATTTAGATGAAGGGAGAAAGCATAGCTAAGACGGATGAACAATCAGACAGGAGGGAACCAAGAGAATGTGGTGTCCTGGAAACCAAGAGAAGAACCTGTTTCAGCTGTGTCTAAGAAATGTTGCTGATAGGTTCATTAAGAGGAGGACTGAGACTGACCATTCAACTGAGCAATACGAAAGGCACTGGTGACCTTGGCAGGAACAATTACAGCTAAATGACAGGGACAGATACCTTATCGGGCTCGGGAGACGATGGGAGCAGAGAAAAAGAAGAAAAGACCATTCTTTTTGAGAAGTTTTGCTTTAAGAGAGAGCCAATAATGGAGCAATATAGAGAAGTACAAGGATAGCTTGGTTTTTTTTTAATTTTTTAATTTATTTTTTATCTTTTACAGAGAGAGAGCACACCAGCAAGCGGGGAGGGGCAGAGAGAGAAGAGACACAAAATCTGAACAGGATCCAGGCTCGGAGCTGTCAGCACGGAGCCCGATGCGGGGCTCGAACTCACGAACCACGAAATCATGACCTGAGCTGAAGGCAGACACTCAACCGACTGAACCACCCAGGCGCCCCAAGCTTGTTTTTATTTTTAGTGGGAGACACAATATTGAGTTCATAGAGTAATGGGAATGATCAAATAGGGAAGGAAACATGAAGGGTTCCAGAGGAAAAAGAATTGCCCGTGAAATGCGCTGGATGAGACGGATGGGATTTAGATTGAAGGAGTGGTGTTGTCCTGAGTGTGACCAGATCATCCCTTCTACAGGCTGGGGTGGAGAGGACACAGACATAGGACAGACGCCAGCAGCTGGGTATATGTCATGGTGGGAGCTCGTACAAGTTCTCTTCTGAATACTGCTGCTTTCTCAGTAAAGTGTGAAGCTAGGAGTGAGGATGGGGTAGGAGGTGTTGGAGTTTTGAGGCAAGAAGGGTAGGTACGAGAGAGCTATCCAGAAGAGTGGGAGAGTGAGGGACTAGGGCAACATAGCAGCATTAAGGGTGTCCTTGAGGTGGTGGTCAGACAGTGAGACGGGGCAGCCTGGCAGCGTGCCTCTCGTCAGCTCTTGTCAGATGTGCAGGTGTTGACACAGAGTAGGCAGAGAGCTGGGTTTAGCAGGGAGCTGCGTTATGCCAAGCGAAGAAAGAAGATAAGCAAAGGCGGTGAGAATGTATGCAAGGGAGGGATGGTAATACTTGACGTGGACTTGTAACATGGGAAAAAGCAAAGTGAAGACGGTGTGGTACAAGGGGGAAATGGTGATTGAATCAACAGGTCGCAGGTCCCGTGTGCAACACAAGAACTATTGAACTTGGGTATCAGAAGATAGGAGCCAAAAAACTGAGGTGGCGAGTCGAGCAGAGAATTTGAAGTGGAATGGATTCTGGGGTTGTGTTACTGGTAATTAGCAGGGCCAGGATACGAGGAGGGAGTGGGTAATCGAGGTGGGATGCAGGACAAGTGCACCGAGAGGATGTCGAAGAACTGAGGCATGAGGATTGAAAAGATCATCTCCACGGAGACCGGAATCCCCAAGAACCATGGCAGAAGTAGCACTGGCGAGTGTGACAGTGAGCCCAGAGGTCAAGTTGTCGAAGAATGAGTGCAAGCGTGCTGGCAGAGTAGAGGACAACGGCAAGGAGCCGTAGGTGACAATCTATCCAAAGGACACTCCAACCTGGAAGTTCTTAGGGAGAGGTGATGGAAAATGAGGGGCTGGGGGTGGGGCATCCGTCTCACCTCTAGGCCCAAGGGTATGAGGAAGGTGGGAGAGAACCAGCCAGAAGTGGAGAGGACGGAGGCGCAAGAAGGGGAGGGGAATGTTCTGACAAGAGGTGGCGTGTGCTGGAAGATGTGCCCACAACTCTCTTGAGCTCCGGAGGGCCCAGCAGAAGAGTGTTATGAATGGGGAGGGCTGGGAGATTGGGCCAGAAAAGAAATGTACAGAGCTGCAGAGGGTTTCCCGTGCGGGGAAAGAGGATGACCTGAGTCTGGTGTGTGGGAGCAGGGGGCGGGATGGATGATAAAAACAGAAAAAAATGGCCCAAAGAGATTGGTCTCAGTAGTCTCAAGACAGAAGGTGGTGAAGCCACTGCATGTTGGGTGTGAGGGAGCGGTAGGGTCTTGGGCTATGGTAACGTTCCTGTCAACCAGAGATGAGGAGGCAGGGGAGAGGACATTGAGAGATCCCTGGAGGCTTGTGGAGGTAGGGGTCAGGGCAAGGTTGTCTTACCTAGAATTTGCTTGGCGCCACGAATATTCTGAGTGCATTAAATCTCTTAATCCTCGTAACCACCCTACGGAGCAGGCGTTATTATCCCCACTGTTAGATGAGAAGCACAGAGAGGTTAAATAATTTGCCCAAGGCCATACAGCCAGTGAGTGGTGAAGCCCAGATTTAAATGGACACTGTCTGCCTCAGGGGCCATGTTCTTGATCACTAACTCTACCAATATTTGACATTCGTTGAACGTCGGCGGGGTAATATCTACGTGCCCACATCTCTGTGAGCTTTCTAAGAGTACAGACTGCCCATCTTTTTCTCCCCTGCCCTGGCATAATGTCAGGTAGTTAGAAGGTGCTTAATAAACGTTTGAATAGTAAATAAATGGGTGTAGGAATTGAATGAGTAACTAGATGAACGAAATAAACAAATTTGACCTTGCAGAAGGCTGGCGGTTGGGTTTTAAATGAATGAAATTGTCCCTTTGCCATACCAGATATTACAGACAAACAACCAGGTACTCGTGGTAAAGCGGTAAGGAAAACAGGGCATGAACACATGAATAGAACAGAAGTCAGGCATTAGACCTAAATATGCAAAGGAATTTATTAAATGAAAAAGCGGCATTTTGAAATCATTGTGGAAACATGGATTTAAGAAGGGATCCAGGGAAACGGTTTATCCCGGGGAAAATGTATATCCAGATTGCATCTAGAGAAAAATGTACGTCTAGATTGCATCTAGAAAAAAATGCAATCTGGATCCAGGATACAATATAGATGAATCAAAAATTAAAATATAAAACAATGACATTCTAGAAGTCTGAGGGACAAGGATGTACACACTACATGCATTTTTATCTCAATGTGTGGAAGGCATTGATAAATGTAATAAAAAGCCCCAAAAGGTAAAAGGTTGATAAATCTGATCAACATAAAAATAAAAATGTCAGCCTGGCAAAAGCCACAATTAATCAAGATAATAGATACGCAACAAGATGGGCTAAAATATTTGCAACTCCTGTCATAAAGGGCTTCTAAAAATCCAGGTTCAAAACAATTCAATACCATAGTGGACAAAGAACAGGAATGCGTAGTTAATAAGAACGGAGATATAAATTGCTATCAAGCACGTAAATATCCTCAGCCTCACTCATAAGAAGAGGAATGGGATTCAAATGATATGGCATTACCACGTTGCTATCACGCTGGCAAAAATCCAAGTTTTGATAACATACTCTGTGGTGAGAGTGTGGGGAAACAGGCACCCTTGTGGACTCACGCACGTGCAAAATTACACACGAACAAGGATATTCGCGGCAGCTGTTGTAACAGCAAAAGATAAGAAAGAATCCGTTAAGGATATGAGGCACATACGATACCCATGCAGGGGTGTGTTGCTACACATACAGGTAAATACAAGCACCTGCTAAAAAGCAGAAGGAAATTCTATAGAAGGATGTGGAATGGGCTCCAAGATTCATCGAGTAGAAAAAAAAAAAAAAAAAACAGGGGGCAGAACAGGATGCTACCATTTCTATTTTTTTTCCCCCCGAGAGAGAGGAAAAAGAACCTATGAATGTATACGTGTTTGGTGTGGTTCGATAGAATAGCACATGTTGAAGGATGTTGAAGGATAGCCAAGAAACCGGCAATATGGGGAACACAGTGAGTGGTCTTATACATGTCACACATAAAGACTCATGCATACCCTTCGTGTCTTTTGAATTTGTGCGTAAGGTACCTATTCCGAATAATTGCAGTAATATAAAAAGAATGTCTTTTTGTCCTCAAGTTGGGGAGACCCTGCTTTACTACAAGATGAAAAATGTTAGGTGTCCTGAGAGAGGCAGAGATGAAATCATGTTCTAGCCTGGCTAGAAAGACGGGGCTGGTGGAAATTTAGCGGGAGTGTGCTTATATTTTATTTAAATATACCCAAACGCACTGGAATGAGTATACTTGATGTCTAAGTTCAGGTCCTGTTCAGCAGCACTTTAGCCCCCAACAATTTTTTTTTTTTTTCCAGCTAAAAGCAGGTGCCTGAAAAGTTGAAGAATTCCACAAGGGCACGGATAGCATGTGGTAAAAGCCAAGGGTCTGAGAGGGGCGCCTGGGGTGGCTCAGTCGGTTGAGCTGCCCCTTCAGCTTAGGTCATGATCTCACAGCTCGTGGGTTCGAGCCCCGCATCGGGCTCTATCCTGACAGCTCAGAGCCTGGAGCCTGCTTTGGATTCTGTGTCTCCCTCTCTCCCTGCCCCTCCCTTGCTCGTACTCTGTCTCTCCCTCTCTCTCAAAAATAAACATTTAAAAAAAAATTTTTTTTTTAAGCGAAGGGTCTGATGTTACTAGTTAAAGGCTTTTTAAACACTCACCAACCTCCTTTCTCACCTGTCCTGGTGGTAAAGTAATTGTACTTAACACCATTGTGTGCCAGTGGGAGACAGAAAATGTACGTTATTTTTAGCAAATTCTAGTAAAAATGGTAAATGCTCTTTGGACTCTGCTGGCAGATTTGCCTCTCAGCTCCTGGGAAGCCAAATTTATTTAAATTGCCATCCTTGCCTGTCATCTCAAATGGAGAAATGGACTTTTTAGATTCCTCCAACTGTGATGTGGTGGGTGAATCCATTCCCAAGGTGGCATCCAACTGGGGCTGGCAAAAAGTTGCAGTTTTTCTTCTTAAAGCCAAGGAAAGACACAAAGTCTCAGCTCAGCAGCTGATGCAGACACCTAATTTACAGATGTACCACTCAGAGCACCTCTGCCTGTATTTTCTTTAAAAAAAAAAAAAGTTTTGTTTTCTTTTTTACATATATTTATTTTTTGAGAGACATAGAGAGACAGAACACAAGTTGGGGAGGGGCAGAGAGAGAGCGAGACACAGACTCCGAAGCAGGCTCCAGGTTCTGAGCTGTCAGCACAGAGCCCGACGCGGGGCTCGAACTCACCAACCGTGAGATCATGACCTGAGCCGAAGTCGGGCGCTAACTGACTGAGCCACCCAGGCGCCCCTGCCTTTATTTTCTAAAGTAAAGTTTCAGGTGACTCATTAACTCTAGCCCTTTCCATATCAACTAGCAGAATCCGTCTTAAAGATTAAGATATTGTTACTCGAGAGAAGGAAGCTGTTTATTTCACTGTTTATTGCCCCAGTCACCAAAAACTTCTATTAAAATTTGCTCTGTATTATCCCTTTCAGTGTAATATTTGACACATATATTCCTCTGCCTTTTTCACTTTCATTCCCCAGAGGCAGCCACTATCCTGACTCTGTGTTTCTAATTTCCCGCCTGTGGCTTGTCTTTGCGTAATCTCTGTAGTTTTGTTTTTGTTTTAACGAGCGCAAGCTCTTTAAAGTAGCCACACGTATCAATAGCTTTTTATAGTGAACTCTTTCTGTATTCTGTGTTCCAAAAATCCTTATGACCTCAATCCTTAGGACCTTATACATCTTCTAAAATTTTAAATTTCTTTTCATATTTAAATCCTTAGGCCAAGTAAAAGGACTCTTTTGAATAAGGTAGGGAAGGGGTCTAATTTCAGGGGTTTTTTTGTTTTTGTTTTTTATTTTTGCATTTATCAATTTCTCTAAATAGACAGTTTTTTTTTTTTTAATTTTTTTTTCAACGTTTTTATTTATTTTTGGGACAGAGAGAGACAGAGCATGAACGGGGGAGGGGCAGAGAGAGAGAGGGAGACACAGAATCAGAAACAGGCTCCAGGCTCCGAGCCATCAGCCCAGAGCCCGACGCGGGGCTCGAACCCACGGACCGCGAGATCGTGACCTGGCTGAAGTCGGACGCTTAACCGACTGCGCCACCCAGGCGCCCCTAAATAGACAGTTTCTAAGTGGACAATTTTCTAAATAGTCCCATTGGTCTGAAATGTCACTTCTGTCATATATCAGTTCCATGAAGGCACGGTCTTTGACTCTGTTGCATTTGTTAATTTATCTATCCTTACTGCAATATCTCATACTGCAGTATTCACAACCTTAATTATAATTACAATAATCTTTGAAATAAACTGAAGAAATCGTGGATCTGAAGATTCACGTTATTCCTCTACAGGGGTGTCCTGGCTTTTCTTTGCCTCTATTCTTTCCCGAATTCACTTACTAAATCCCATAAAAACAAGGTAAGGATTTTAACTAAAATTGCGTTCAATCTACAGATGAGTCCACGGAGAATCGAAATCTTTATGATATTCTTTCTATAGTTAGAAAACCATCTGTAAAGAGAAAACCTATCTATAGAAAGACTCAATATTAAATAAATTTCTGTGTGGGTCTTTATTAATGTTTTTCACTAATGTGTAGTCGTGTGTGTGTGTGTGTGTGTATTTGCTATTATAAGTGCTGTCTTTTCTTTTTAAAACTTTTTTCCAAACTATCGGTTGCTGATGTATAGAAATGTATTTGACTTTTTATACTGATCATTAGCCAGACAATGGGCAGTACTATTTCTGCCCATTATCTATAGATCTTTTGAGCTTTTATGTAGACAACCATATCTGTGCATGACAATTTATTCCTTTCCAAATTTTATTTTCCTTTTTATACCGTACTTGCTAGAAACTCCAGTACAATGTTGAACACAGGCAGTAACAAAGGGCATTTTGTCTTAATTCTGGTTTGAAAGGAGATGCCTTTAAAGCTTCCCCATTAAGAATATTTGCTGTAGAATTTTTGTAGTTGCTTTTCATCAGGCTAAGGAAGCTCCAATCCTATTTCTAGTTTGGAATTTTTATCATGAATAGGTGTTGAATTTTGTCAAATGCTTCTTTCTCCATCTATTCTAATAATAACACGCTTTTCTCCCTTGAATCTATTAATGTAATAAATGACATTTATGGATTTTCTAATGCTAAATCACTTTTGTTCTCCTGAATAAACCCAGCTTGGACACAGACATATGTATATGGTGTAGGCTTTCTCTGTCTTAAGGCACTTCTAGTGAATTATATTTTTCTAGGAGTTTGTTTCCAGTTCACCTGAGTTTTCAAATTTATTGGTTCGAAATGTTCATAGTACTAGTCCATCTCTTTGGCCTCTGCTGGCCTGGATTTATGTCCTTTTTTACATTCCTAACATTGTTTGTGCCTTCTTTCTTTTTGGAATGGTTCATCTCATCAGTTTTTTGTCTATTTCAATAGTCTTTTCAAAGAGCCATGTAGGACTATGTTGAACCTTACTACTGTATCTCTGCTTTCTATTTCATTGAGGATGAGTCATTTTCTCCTGCTTTTCATGGGTTTATTGTTCATTTTCTAATTTCTTAAGTTGGGTATTTAGTTGCTTAATTTTAAGCCCTTCTTTTCTTAGTGTATTTGAAGCCATATTTTCCCTCACTCAGTATCCTAATGTAATATGTAGAATTTATATTATTGTTTAATTCTATCCAGAATCATAACATTAGTTACTATCATTTATTTTACTATTATTACTATCATTTAGCTACAAAGAAGTTTTTGGATTCCACTACGACTTCCAAATGTATGGAGTTTTTAAAATTATATTTTTAGAACTGGGGTGCCTGGGTGTCTCAGTCGGCTTAGCGTCCGACTTCGGCTCACGTCATGATCTCACGGTCTGTGAGTTCGAGCCCCACGTCAGGCTCTGTGCTGACAGCTCAGGGCCTGGAGCCTGTTTCGGATTCTGTGTCTCCCTCTCTGACCCTCCCCCGTTCATGCTGTCTCTCTCTGTCTCAAATATAAGTAAACGTTAAAAAAAAAAAAAAAAGAAAACACAAAAATATAAAACTCCTAGAAGATAACAAAGAATATCTAAGATGACCTTGAATATGGAAATGACTTTTCAGATATAACATTATAGGCACAATCCATGAAAGAAATCAATGATAAACTGGGCTTCATTCAAATGAAAAATTCTGTTCTGCAAAAAACAATACAAAGAAAATGAAAAACCACAGAGGAAAAACTATTTGCAAAAGATACATGTAATACAGTTATCCAAGTTGTATAAAGAACTCTTAAAACTTAATAAGAAAATGAACCACCCAATTAAAAAATGGGCAAAAGAGGGGCACCAGGGTGGCTCAGTCGGTTGAGAGTCCAACTTCAGCTCAGGTCATGATCTCACGGTTAGCGAGTTTGAGCCCCGTTTCAGGCTCAGTGCTGACAGCTCGGAGCCTGGAACCCACTTCAGATTCTATGTCTCCCTCTCTCTCTGACCCGCCGCTGCTCACGCTCTCTCAAAAATAAATGTTAAAAAATTTTTTTTTCAATGGGCAAAAGAACTTAAAGGATACCACACCCGGGTTTTTTTTTTTTTTAATGTTTATTTATTTTTGAGAGAGACAGAGACAGAATGCCAGTAGGTTAGGGGCAGAAAGAGGGAGACACAGAATCCAAAGCAGGCTCCAGGCTCCGAGCCGTCAGCACAGAGCCCAATGCGGGGCTCGAACTCACAGAGCTGTGGGATCATGACCTGAGCCGAAGTCAGACGCTCAACCAACTGAGCCACCCAGCTGCCCAAACACACCCGGTTTTTAATTAGGTTGTCTTGTATTGCTGTTTTAAGAGTTATTTATATATTCTGGATACTAGACCTTTATCAGATAAAACGATCTCCAAATATTTTCATTCATTCTGCGGCTGTTTTTATTGACAGTGTCTTTTGATGCACAAGAACACTTTTACTGGACTTAATGCTGATGAAGTCCAATTTATTTTTTCTTTTGTTGCTTTTACATTTGCTGTCCTATTAAGAAACTAATGCCTCATCTAAGGTCAGGATTTACCCTTATATTTTCTTCCAAGAGTTGTACAATTTTAGCTCTTATATTTAAGTTTTTCACCCATTTTGAGCTAATTTTTGTAAATGGTAGAGCCCAAATTCATTCTTTTGAATGTGGGTATCCAATTGTCCCAGCACCGTTTGTAGAAAGACTATTATTATTTCCCTCATTGAATGGTCTTGGCACAAATGTCAAACCAAATGACCATAGTTTATTTCTGGATTCTCAATTCTATTAGTTGATCTATGTACGTAAGCACTTTTTTTAAATGTTTATTTATTTTTGAAGGAGAGAGAGACAGAGTGTGAGCGGGTGAAGGGCAGAGAGAGAGAGGGAGACACAGAATCTGAAGCAGGCTCCACGCCCTGAGCTGTCAGCACAGAGCCCGACTCGGGGCTCAAACCCACGAATTGTGAGATCATGACCTGACCCAAAGTTGGACGCTTAAACGACTGAGTCACCCAGGTGACGCTAAGCACTTTTAGTAATACAGTAATCCTTCATTACACCCATGAAATGACATTCCTTGAAGACAGGGGAAACAACTTATTCACCTTGGTATTTTCTACCCAGCATTTAGCAGACCCTCAGAACATGTTCACCTGAATAAATGAAATTAATCATTTGCTTTTGAGGAAAGGAATGGGAATGGAGTCCACAAGAAAGATGGGCTCCTTTCTTCATGGAGTACTTTACTGTTTGATGTGGATTTGGAGTTCTGGCATTCCTTCTCCACTATCTGCAATGGTAATTTTTTTTTTTTAAGCTTCAGGTATACAATTTACTGACACAACATTTACATACAACACCTGGTGCTCATCACAACAGGTGAGCTCCTTAATCCCCATCGTCTATTTAATCCATCTCCCCCTGCCCTGCCCCTCTGGTCACCATTACTTTGTTCTTTATATGGTTGTTTCTCCATCTGTCTTTTTCCCATGATCGCTTGTTTCTTAAATTCCACGCGAGTAAAATCATATGGTACCTGTCGTTCTCTTATTTCACTTAGCATAATACTCTCTAGCTCCATCCACGTCATTGCAAATGGCAAGATTTCATTCTTTTTATGGCTAATATTCCATTGTATGTATGTACACACACACACACACATCTTTATCCAATCATCAGTTGATGGACATTTGGGCTCTTTTGATAATTTGGCTATTGTTGACAATGCTATCTATAAACATCGGGATGCATGTATCCCTTTCAATCTATCGTTTTGTATCCTTTGGGTAAATACCTAGCAGTGCAATTGCTGGATTGTAGGGTAGTTCTATTTTTAGCTTTTTTGAGGAACTTCCATATTGTTTTCCAGAGTGGCTGCATCAGTTTGCATTCCCACCAACTGTGTAAGAGGGTTCCTCTTTCTTCACATGGTCACAAACACCTGTGGTTTCTTGTGTCAATTTTAGCCATTTCTGACAGGTATGAGGTGATATCTCATTGTGGTTTTGATTTGTATTTTCCTGATGATGAGTGATGCTGAGCATCTTTTCATGTGCCTGTTGGCCATCTGTTGGTCTTTGGAAAATATCTGTTCATGTCTTCGGCCCATTTTTTAACTGGATTGCCTTTTTGGGTGTTGAGTTTTAAGTTATTTGTACATGTTGGAACCACAAGACCCAAATAGCCAAAGTAACCTTGAAAAATAAAAGTGCAGCTAAGCTGGAGGTGTATTACAATTCCCGATTTCAAGTTATAACACAAAGCTGTAGTGATCAAGACAGTATGGAACTGGCACAAAAGTAGACACAGAAATCGGTGGAACAGAAAACCCAGAAACGAACCCACAAGTATATGGTCAATTCATCTTTGACAAAGCAGGAAAGAATATCCAAAGGAAAGATGGTCTCTTCAAAAAATGGTGTTGGGAAAACTGGACAGCAATCATGCAAAAGAAACAAGCTGGTCCACTTTCTTACACCATACACAAAAAGAAATTCAAAATGGATTAAAGACCTAAATGTAAGATAGGAAACCATTAAAATCCCAGAAGAGAGCACAGGCAGTACTTTCTCTAACACCAGCCATGGCAACTTTTTGAGGCAGGGAAACAAAAGCAAAAATCGGGATTTCATCCAAATAAGAAGCTTCTGTCTGCACAGCAAAACTGAAAGGCAACCTATGGAATGGGAGATGTTACTGGAAATTATTCATTCTAACGTTCACTGAACATCTCGTACAGAAATACGGGCACCTCAAAATGAGCAACTGAGGAAAAACTCAGTGATGAACTCAAACAGCAACAGTTAAAAGCTCTAAATATTGTCAGATAACACAAAGAAAATGTTACTGAAAATGGAGCAGAAATCACTTTCAACCAGGATAACTTTGATTATCCCAATCACTCATCAAGTCTTCCCAAAGGGTAGTTAATACCTCAAATTTGCTTTCAAGAGAATTTTGAAAAAAAGTGGGAGACAGGAGTTTGAATTTTACTAATGAGATTTGGGGGGTTTCTGAAGAGAAAGATCAGCCATTCTTCTAACCTAAATTTCTGGAACTTCTTGTTTTGGTTTATCTGACATGTACACTACAAAAGTGCAGCACAAGTTATAAAATTTTTAAAATAGAAGTTGAATAATTAATACAAGATTACATTCAGATGGCATAGAACAGGACTTGGGCACCTAAAGCCATGCACCTGAATTATAATTTTAGGCCTTCCCTTCATCTCCCCAGCCAACCCAATTACTGTCATGTTGATTTTGAAGAAAGATAGGTTTTCAAAGCTTGGATGTAAGATTTTTAAAAAAATCTTCTAGTAGAAAATGCAATATAAACTTACACTGTAGGAGTTTTTTCTTGTTAAAAGATCTGATATCAAAAATAGATGAAAAGGAAGAAGACAATGCCGTATATGAGAAACAGTCCTTGGAGTCAGTTACAGTTACTCCTGAATGTGACCTGGATCTCTGAGTCGTGTGTGTGTGTGTGTGTGTGTGTGTGTGTGTGTGTGTGTGTGTGTGTAAAATGGAGGTAATCTCCTTTCTCAAAATGGTTATAAGGATTTCCCAAGATGATAGATAACAGGTATGTCTATAAAGTAGGTACTTAAGTAAGGTTCCACATCTCATAATGGGAAGAAACAGATTAACACTATTTGAAAAACTTTTATAACAGATATTCAGTACCTTTATTGTAGAGGAAAAGATTATCAAAACATTCCCAAAAAGCACCACTCTGAAATGCCAGTTTTGTTTGTAAAGGACTCAAACTTTAATGGCGCTCACACCATACAGTCAGGAAGTAGAACAAGCCCTAAGAAAAAATAAAAGCAAAAATGCCAAGATCTTCTCCAACCACAATTATTTTTAATCTATGAAACAGAACTTCCTTACAAATTAAGTAGTTTTTACAGTAGTGACATTTATCATTGATGTGATCTGTTTAATATGACTAGTCAGAAGGGAAGTTGGGCCTGTAATTTTTCCAGAAATTGAAAAAAGTACCATCATTAAGATAAGGAAGAGAAAGATTTGTATCCATCTTTCTGGGACATGTAAGGTGAGAGCGATGTCTCACAGTTGGAGAATTTGTGGATATTGCTGGAGGAATTGGAGATGCTCTCTAGTAAGCGCGTAATCCCTCTTCCCCGGACACTGCTGTTTTGGCCAGAAATTTTCACCCCAGATGGACAGTCACCTAAGGATACTGGAAATACAAGAAAAGAAATGTAGCAATTTTATAGTTTTATTAATTAGAGATGCCTCGATTAACTCTTATCCTATTATAGGCCTTTCATGAATAGGACAGAGATTCTTAGTAAAGGAAAACAGATTCTCAGAATAAAGGCAGAAGCCTGAACAAGAATATTTCTTTCTGCTTTTAGCCCCAGAAACCTTAATTGAAGTTCTTCAGGCACCACTTGAAATTTCATGTCACTAGCTTTAAAATTTTCCTATCTGCCCAAAGACATCACAGAACTACAAAACTACAGCCGCTACAGGAATAAAAGGCTTTATTTTAAATGCCTTGAACAAAAATCAGAAGACTAAATTAAAGTGATACAAAAATATACATATTGAAATTGTTTAAGGTGGTAATATCAAATAAAATTCCCAATTCAATAAGATCCTCATAACCTAAAACTAATTTTTTTTTCTTAATGTTTTTATTTATTTTTGAGACAGAGAGAGACAGAACATGAGCAGGGAAGGGGCAGAGAGAGAGGGAGACACAGAATCGGAAACAGGCTCCAGGCTCTGAGCCAGCAGCACAGAGCCCGATGCGGGGCTCGAACTCACAGACTGTGAGATCATGACCTGAGCTGAAGTCGGATGCTCAACTGACTGAGCCACCCAGGCGCCCCAACCTAAAACTAATTTACAGCATCTGCTTACTAAGTACCATACCCTAGAATCTGAATAAGCTTTAGGCCCAATACTTCTTGAGGTACATTCTTAGAAGATGCTTACCAGTGTGTGTGTTTGACCTTTGTTCCTGATTAGAAGAGTTGAAATGAGAAAATCCTGGACTCTCAACTCTTAGCTTCTATAAGTAACAAAGAAAAATACAAGGGAAAAAATTGTTTTCTTATCAATTATTGGATCACCTACTTCAATTTCAAATTACTGTTTATAAAATACAAACACCCACTTTTACAATGTCTGATCAACTTTTGAAGAGACTGCTGTAAAAGGAACAGAGGGTAGTGTCTGGAGGGGAATTACAGGGTCAAGAGAGGGTTTTTATTTTTAAAGATGCGATGACAGGGCACCTGGGTGGCTCAGTCCAGTTAAGTGTCTGGCTCTTGATTTCAGCTCCCATGTGGGGCTCTGCCCGGGATTCTCTCCTTCCTTCTCTCTCTGCCCCTCCCCTGCTCATGCTCGCTTGCTCTCAAAATAAATAAACATTAATTTTAAAAACAGACCATAGCATGTTTCCTGGTGATTCAGAACAGAGAGAGACCCTGATGATGCGGGAAAGAGAGGTAAGTTACTGGAGCCACATCTTTGAGCAGGTAAGAGAATAAGATCTAAAACGTAAATGGAAGGATTGGTCTCAAGCAGGAACACAGACAATTCATGCATTAAAACAGGAGTCAAAGAGTACGTGCTAGATGCAGTGGGAGGACTACGTAAAAACCTCTTCTGATTGCTTCTGTTTTCTCAGAGAAGGAGGAGGCAAGGGCATCAGCTCAAACGAGGATGAATGAGGGATGAGGTGGTTGAAGTCTGAAGTGAAAGAAGGTGAGAAAGGTGCGCCTGGGGGGCTCAGTCAGTTAAACGTCCGATTCGGCTCAGGTCATGGTCTCACAGCTCGTGGGTTCGAGCCCTGCATCGGGCTCTGTGCGGACAGCTCGGAGCCTGGAGCCTGCTTTGAATTGTGTGTCTTCCTCTCTCTCTGCTCCTCCCCTGCTCATCCTCTCTCAAAAATAAACATTAAAAAAAAAATAAAAAACAAAAAAAAGAAAGGGGGTGAGAAAAAGCTCTAGGAGAGTGGGAGAAATGGACAACCGACAGGGAACACTAAGGGCTCACCTGAAGTTGGCAGTGATTAGATCAGTCAGTATGGCAGTTTCTTTTCAGTCTCATTTAGCTTCAGGAGTATAGGAATAGAATAGGGAAGAGTTAGATTCAGTCAGGGTAGTGTTAATCAAGTAGGATAAAAAAAAAAAAGGGAGGGTCAATGAAGTTGATGTTGCAAGTGAGTGGAAACAACAGATCCAGAGATCTAAGCTGGGAAGGAAGGAGGTCAAGGGCAGGGGTGAGGGAGGTTCAGGAGACACGAGGCTGTAGCACTGCATATGTGCCAGTGGTACCGCCAAGGTCTAGGACAGGATAGTGGGAAACAGGACCGCCCGAGAAAGGGAAGTCAAAGAACTGAGAGGTCAGGCACTTGGATTATCTATGTGGAAGCTGACCTCAAGAATTCTGGCAGGAATCCTGTCTGATAACATGGCTCAGTGTTGCTCTAGGAATGAGGACATGCCACTCAGGGGCCTACTGACTCCACGATGTGGTTATCAGGCACTAGAGCCTTTATGGCAGGAGATCCAAAGTCTAAGGATTTTAGGGAGAAGATAGGAACAAGCCTATAAGAGGCAATGGTAAACAAGGAAAACTATCTCAAATCTAAGCCCGTGATAAATGAGGGGAAAAAAAGATGACACCATTTAAAACAAATTTTTTTTAGTGTTTATTTTTGAGAGAGAGAGAGGGAGCGAGCAAGCAAGCACAAGCTGGGGAGAGGCAGAAAGAGAGGGAGACACAGAATCCGAAGAAGGCTCCAGGCTCTGAGCTGTCAGCACAGAGCCTGACACAGGGCTCGAACTCACGAACTGTGAGACCACGACCTGAACCAAAGTCAGACGCTTAACTGACTGAGCCACCCAGGTGCCTCACGAGGGTACGATTTGATAGGATTAATAGAGAAGCAGTATCTTTAGAGGATAGCCAAATTTTAGTTAGAAGACGGAAGATAAACACATCTTCCCAAGAAAAGATTGAAGATATTTGAGATTTTGCTGATAACTAAGGTTGAGAGACCCACGGAAAAGTTTTCCAGGAGTTGGGTGGGGCCGGGAAACACAGTCAGCCAAACAAGAAGAGTCTGGGAGATGAGGGAGAATTTAGGTATCCTGAGTTTCTGTAGCGAGTGATGCAAAAAATGAAGGGGAACATACAGAGATTAATTCTGGCGGTCTCAACACAGTGATGACGGGGTAAGAAGGCAAGGTTTCTCAACCTGGGCGCTACTGACATTTGCTGTGGGAGGCTGTCCTGTGCATCGTAGGACGTCTGGCCTCTACCCACTTGATGCCAGTAGCACCCCTTCCCCCGCTGGGACAACCGAGAACGTCTGCAAACATTGCCTAATGCCCCCGCAAGGACACAAAATAGGTACTGGATGATAAATCACTGGGTTGAGAGTTAACAGGAGAAAGAAAAGTCTTGCTTGAAGAATATACAGAGACCTCTGGGATATCCTCGGTTTTATTTCTTAAAATGTGCACTTATTTTGAGAGAGAGCAAGGAAGTGTGCACACATGCACGAGTGATGGAGGGGCAGAGAGAAACAGAGAGTCCCAAGCAGGCTCCGCACTGTCAGTGCAGAGCCTGAAGCGGGGCTTTATCTCACGAACCTGTGAGATCATGAGCTGAGCCGAAATCGAGAGTCAGACGCTTAACCCAATGAGCCATTTAGGCACCCTCTCTTTTTTAAATTATCATACACTAAGATGGACTTGTTTTGGGGGGTACACCTCTACAAGTTTTGCCACACGAAGAGATCTGTGAAACCACTACCGCAATCAGGGTACAGAGCCATTCTATCACCTCAAAAACTTCCCTCATGCTGTCCCCTTACAGGCAGCCCAAGCCCCTGGGAACTCTGGATATGTTCTTTATCATTATTGTTTTGTCTTTTAAAGAATGTCATATAATATTTTGAGACTGCTTCTTTTGCTAAGCATAATACTTGTGAGATCCTAATCCTTGACTGTAACAATAGTTCATTCTATTTTGGAGGTTCCCTTTTCACTGTTTTACGAACTATTTTCAAGTGACAACATTTATTATGTACTATGTTACTAGGCAGAGTTCTTGGCACTTTCATATACAGTTGCATCTAATCCTGCAACTACTAGCCCTTATTATTATTCTTGTTTTACAGATAAGGAATCAGCACAGAAAATTCAAATAACTTGCCTAAAGACACACAGACTGTATGTAGCAGGCCTGAGATGCAATTCAGGAATTCTAACTCCACAGTCTATACTCTTAACTGCTATGTTATTAGGAGTATATAGAGGACTACTAGTAAATAAATTGCAAGGAGGGAAGAAAGGTGGTAGGGAAATTAGACAGCTTTTAATCAAATCCTAAATCAGGTCTTATATATTTTTGAAGTAAATATTTTAAATATTTATATTGTCTACATTTAGACACTTAATTTTTGGAATGAACTTTGGATATGATTTGTATAGACTAGTCCACTGCTAATTTTGATTTTCCTAAAACTCTGTTAAACATAGTAGGAAAATATAGAAGAAAAAAGATTTATGCAACTGGGTCCAATTGGATTAAGAAGCGTTTGACATTCCACAAAGGATTTTTAAAAAATGTTTTACGAAAAAGAGAACCAAAGTCCCGATCTTTAGCTGTTGTTGGCCAGGACCACATGGAGCAGCACAAAGAGACCAGGAGCTCCTAAAAGTCAGCTCCTTACCTGGTAACGCCCTGCATCCAATACAACCATTTTGGGTGTCACACTGTTGCTGGCCTCATAATCTTGAAGTGGTACATGAGTTTCTGTAAGCTGGATTCCAAAGAGAGTGGCCAGAGAATTACTGATGCAGTACCTTTAAAAGGAAATAAAATCTCGTTATCAGAATCTCATCTAATTCATTCTAAAAGCATTCAGATTTTTAAAATTTCTAATATAAAGAAAAAGCATGTAAGATATACCATTCTAAATGGGGGGGGCAGGAATTTAGAGATTCAGAGAAGAAATGGGAATGGGTAGCAATACATACAATAAACTGGTCATTACTAGTAAGCAATACTCCACTGATTACCAGATAAAATTTCAGGTTCATTATAAGGAAACATGGATGGGAGTAAAGATTACTAGAATTCTCAAATGTTTAAGGCAAGGAGAGGGCAGCAACAGAAATTAGGCTACAACTTTAAAAACACTTATCTATCCTCAAAACCAATGCCACCAGCCATGTAAAGGGACCACCAGAGCACCCAGAGAGCTGAGGCTCCAGGTGTTTTCACTACAGAATGAGAAGTAGGCCGTCTGGGTGGCTCAGCTGGCTAAGCATCCGACTCTTGATTTTGGCTCAGGTCCTGATCTCACAGTTCATGAGTTCAAGCCCCCACACTGGGCTCTGTGCTGACCACCTGGAGCCTGCTTGAGATTCTCTCTTTCTCTCTCTGCCCCACCCCTGCTCACTCTCACTCTCCTTTGAGACATTTTTAAAAATGAGAAGAAAAGGGTCTTTTTTGAGCACCTTAACAAGGAGGTGCTTTGTTAATGATGGTAGGGAACTTCACTCTCCTATAATGAAAATTTTCAATAAATGCTTCTGAAGGTTCACCCAAATCACTCAGGTGGGTAACTCTCCCAAACAAATGTCACACGTGCAGAATAGTAACAGTTAACATGAAAACACACACACACACACACACATACACACACACACGAAACCCAACCATTTTTTTAAGAAGAGAATTATGGAAATAGAAAGGAACAGTGTTTAACCCCATTGGTGAAAGCAACAGCGAGCAAAATGGCTAAGAATTCAATGCAGAATATAGCATTATGAAGAAATTCCTTTCTCCAACTTACGCGATTTTCTTGCAAACAGCTAAAGCACAGGAGAGAATATCGTTTTCTTCATGCCACTTGCACCTGTACAAAAAAGAAAAAGGACTTTCATATCCTTAACAGCAGTAGCACTGTTTAAGGGTTTTTATGTGCCAGATTTCTAACTTACTTAGTTAAAATCATTTAAGAATAACTAACATCCTTACTCAAAGATTTAACATTTAACAAACAAAAAATAGATTTTTTTAGAAAATGCCTTTTTTTTTTTAATGTATCTCCTCTGATGCAAATTCATAAACTGCACATAACCGGTAAACTCTACCTTGGAATAAAATGAGTGTTACAGAGACACATTAGTGACCATGGTTACCATATTTGACAACCATTTACTAAGTGCATACTATTTACCAGATATTGTTCTTGGCACTAGGGATATAGTACTGAATGAAACACAGAAACTCTTAATCACACAAAACTTACTTTCCAGTAGGAAAGACAGATCAAAAAAGATGGAGGCAGAATACACAATAAATCAGATCAAGACAAGTTCTAAGGAGGAAAAAAATAAAGATGAAAAAGATGATATGAAATGTTGCAGACAGGGGACATTTTAGGTAAGGCAGCCGGGAGAGGTACCACTGAGAAGGTGATGTTTGAGCGGGGACCTCAGGAGATGATACTGGAGAGAAAATGATGAACAGCGTATTTTTACAACGACAGCCACTATAAACCCGTATCTTTCCACTAGGCACAGTTTAACTGAGACTCAGAAGAGTACTTACTACTTGAGTAATTAAAAGCTTGCCTGAACCTACCAAGAATCACTTAAAAATTACTAAAAACGTGCTAAACACTAAGTGTAAAAAGTCAGTTATCTGCACTTAATTGGAGTTACTTAACTGAATGGAAGACTAAATATAAAATTAAGAATTTCCCACTGCTATTCTAAAGTGATTCAATAAATAGGATTCATAAAACTCTTAGGTCTAAAATGAAGGCTTAGGTTGAAACAGCCTAAGTTCTTACACAGACACACAGAATCAAGTAATGTTTAAATTTCCAGTTAGTTTTGCTCCTTTTCTGGAACTTAAACTCCCAAATTTAGTACCTCATATACACATTTCCATGTAGATTGTATCTGAAATAAAAGCAATTGAAAAACCAGCAATGTATTCCAAGATTAAAAACAAAGAACCCAAGAACAAACCTATAGGAATCTGATCCCAGGGGAAAATGCCTCCAAATCTAATAGTTACACTGTTAAGAATGATACTGTTTTGATGTTTTTACTTATACTTTTTAAAATTTGAATTCCAGTTAACACACAGTATAATATTAGTTTCAGGTGTACAATTTAGTGATTAAACACGTCCATGTATCACCGCTCATCATAATGCACTCCTTAATCCCCATCACCTATTTAAGCCATTCTCCACCCCATTCTCTTCTGGTGTTCTCTATAGTTAAGAGTCTCTTTCTTGGTTTGTCTTTTCTCCCCCATGATCATTTGTTTTGTTTCTTAAATTCCACATATGAGTGAAATCATACGGTATTTTTCTTTCTTTCATTTTTTTCTTCTGGATTCTCTTCCTCAAAATCATCCCACCAACCCCCCCCCCCAAGAATGACTGTATTTTCTAGTAAAGGAGGATTCACTCTGTCAAATATCAGAACTGCTTTGTCCACTTTGTTAAGCTATTAATATTCACTTTGCAGCCTCAAATCTAGCCCCAGTTTGAACACCTCTTAGATGGGTTTATTTTATTTATGAAATTCCACTCCAAAGTCATAAGGTCACAAGGGAGTCAGTCTTTTGAGTAAATCTGCAACCTTACTCCTGAGTTCCAACACAATCTCATTCACCCCAATGACGTGTAGCATGAAGGCCTTGACAATCCTCTCTTCCTGTCTCAAAAGGTCTCAATGATGTCCTTTCCTCCTCTTTTCCAAGGATAACTCAGTCTTTACACCCTGCTCAGAACTAGGCTGCTATAGAGGCTCTATATGCTAGTCAAACTGACTCACTAGTTTCTCTTAAACAGTCTCTGCTTCATTCCTTTGAGTCACTGTTCAGGTCATTTTCTTCTCTTGGAAGGTCCTCCCTTCAACCCAAATCTCTGCTCATAGAAATTCTATTCATCTTTCCAGGAGAACCAAATAAAACATTTACCCCATCAAGTATTTCACATTATTTTTAACCCTCACACTGAAGTGATTTCTCCCTGATGTATCATTATCTTTGGAAACACTTTTAAAAGTGATAAGAAATTACCATATACAACTCCATTGTCTTTACTTCGCTTTATTGCTCGTCAGACAGGAGACATTGTGGGCAAGGACAATCATGTTACTCTTTCCTGTGTTTCCCTAGTCTTCGGCCTTATATATGAGAGCCACCTAAATGTTTGTTAAAAATAAAAAACTCAGGGCGCCTGGGTGGCTCAGTTGGTTAAGCTTCCAACTTCAGCTCAGGTCATGATCTCACAGTTCAGTCTGTGAGTTCTCGGGCTAGCTGCTGGCAGTGGGGAGCCCGCTTGGGATCCTCTGTCTCCCCCTCTCTCTGCCCCTTCTCCACTCACACACTCTCTCAAAAATAACCATTAAAAAATAATAAAATTTGGGAATGCTAGCTGGTGCAGCCACTCTGGAAGACAGTATGAAGGTTCCTCAAAAAGCTAAAAATAGATCTACACTACGACCCACCAATTGCACTACTGGGCATTTATCCATGGGATACAGGTGTGATGTTTCGAAGGGACACATGCACCCCCATGTTTATAGCAGCACTATCAACAATAGCCAAAGTATGGAAAGAACCCAAATGTCCATCGATGGGTGAATGGATAAAGAAGATGTGGTATATATATATACAATGGAGTATTACTCGGCAATCAAAAAGAATGAAATCTTGCCATTTGCAACTACGTGGATGGAACTGGAGGGTATTATGCGAAGTGAAATTAGTCAGAGAAAGACAAAAATCATATGACTTCACTCATATGAGGACTTGAAGAGACAAAAAAGATGAACATAAGGGAAGGGAAACAAAAACAGGGAAGGGGACAAAACAGAAAAGACTCATAAATATGGAGAACAAACTGAGGGTTACCGGAGGGGTTGTGGGTGGGCGGATGGGCTAAATGGGTAAGGGGCACTAAAGAATCTAATCATGAAATCATTGTTGCACTATATGCTAATTTGGATGGAAGTTTTAAAAAATAAAAAATAAAATTGAAAAAATTGGGCTAAGAAAAAATGACTCTAAAATGATGTCAAAATAAAAAGCTCACCTGTTAAGGGCACATGCACCCCAATGTTTATAGCAGCACTATCAACAATAGCCAAAGTATGGAAAGAGCCCAAATGTCCATCGATGGATGAATGGATAAAGAAGATGTGGCATATATACAATGGAATATTACTTGGCAAGATTTCATTCCTTTTGATAGCCATTTGGGACAACATGGATGAAACTAGAGGGTATTCTTTAAAATTTTTATAATGTTTATTTATTTTTGAGAGAGACAGAGTACGGGCAGGGTTGGAAGAGAGAGAGGGAGACACAGAATCCAAAGCAGACTCCAGGCTCCGAGTTGTTGGCACAGAGCCAGATGCGGGGCTTGAACCCACGAACAATGAGATCATGGCCTGAGCCGAAGTTGGACGCTCAACCGGCTGAGCCACACAGGTGCCCTTGAACTAGAGGGTATTATGCTAAGCGAAATAAAAGTCAGAGAAAGACAAATATCAAATGACTTCACTCATATGTGGAATTTAAGATACAAAACAGATAAACCTAAGGGAAGCAAAAATAACATAAAAACAGAGAGGGAGACAAACCATAAGAGACTCTTAGATACAGAGAATAAACTGAGGGTTGCTGGAGGGGTATTGGGTAGGGGGATGGGCTAACAGGGCAATGGGCATTGAGGAGGACACTTGTTGGCACTGGGTATTGTATGTGATTAATCACTAAATTCTATTCCTGAAATCATGATTATACTGTATGTTAACTAACTTGGATTTAAATTAAAAAATAAAAAAATTTATTACTTGAAAGAAAAAAAACTACACCCCTTAAAACTACTATCTGCTGGGCTTCTGGTTAAAAATGCATAAATTTATCTCCTCTTGCTCCCAAAATCCTATCAAAATGACAGTCAAAAGAATAAAAATAGTAGAGGTCCACAGGAAAGGAGAAAACAGAAAGAGGTTTCCATGGAAGACAGTGTAACACACCTGTGGGATATGGAAAGTAAACGAAGGAGTGGTAACTGACGAAGCCTGACAAAGGAAGTCCTAGCCTTCAGCCCCCACAGAACCAGCGACACAAATCTGCCTACCAGAACTCTAGAGAGGCTCTGAACCCATGGACATATCCCTGGCCAGACAGCAGAGGTTAAGACCAGGAGGCTGAACTTCTTCTGTGCAAAGCATGGTCAAGTTCCCTGACTGTGCAAAGAAGTAAACTCTTCTTAGAGAACTAGGCAGCAAGAACGGATGCTAGTATCTTAAGACAAAGCCCTCAATATTCTGGCATTTAGGATTTTGTCTCAACTTAGCATCCAGCTCTTATCTGCTTCCCCTAGAGTAAAGCCCAATTAGTTGTTAATCCCCAATGAACAATACTAAACACTCAGCTTTGCAGCCTCATTTCTAAATATGAACATAACCAAAGACAATCAGACATTCAAAGAAACCCTGCAACACGGAAAGATCAAGACAGGAACACCACAAGTCACAACCCCGAAGAATGAAAACACAGAGGACAAAAGCACACAAACATCCCTCCCCCACCAAGTACCCCAATGAGATCTATGAAATTACTGCATCTAGGATCCTACTTATCTTCCTCATATCTTCAACCTGAATCAGCACTGATGATGAATGTGACAGTATGTGTAACAGGATAGTACCTGCAGGCAGAGAGACCTCAACAAGTCAGCCTCTGCTCAGTATTAAAATGCCACAGCTTGTTAGGGTTCTGTGTTTGGTCTTCTTCTCTTTTTGCCCTCTGCCTAAGTAACCTCGTCAATATGCAGTAGATCCGTTAAAGCAGAGAACTGGTCTCTCTTCATTGCATTTTCAGTGCCCAGAACAGTGCCTGGCACATAGTGAAATGATGAATGCTGGCATCACCCAAATCTCTTCACGAAGTTCTAGGCTGGGAAGACCAGCTGCTTGCTTGTTATTTCTAGATCTTACCTCACCAGGGCCTCAAACCATTCTAAACTTGCTCCTCTCTCTTCCCTGTCTACTCTGAAATATATACTACAAACCGGAGTATTGTCTTTATTTTTCACGCTCTTCCTGTATCCAGTCCATCGGGAAGGTCTGCTGATTTTTACCAAGATGAAATCTACTTATTCCTCTCCATCTCTACTGTCACTACTCTGGTCCAAGCCATTTCTTGCCTTGACTAGAGAAATGGTTTAACAGTTACGGACTATTTCCTTCCCTTCTCGCCTCCTTTCAATATATCCACTAAAAACTCAAGAGGATCTTTTAGAAACCTAACCAAATTCCGTTAATTCCCTGTTTGGTAAAATTCCTTCCTGTACCCCTTACATACAGAGATCGGATGGTTGCCAGAAGGGAAGGGGGGAGGGCCAGGGAAAAAATTCCTTCCTGTAGCTAAGAAGGCTTATAGTGTGTATGGTCCTTGCTTATTTCTTCAACCTCACCTTGTACATTCTCTCCTGTGCTTACTACTTTCTGTCACACTAACAATTTCCAGTAAACACCAAGCTTTCACCTCAAAGCCTTTGCCTCTCTCTGCCCAGGATGCTCTTCCTTCTAGTTTTGCATGGCTGCATCTCTCTCTTGCTTCAGATCTGTTTTAATATTACATCTTCAAAAAAAAAAGTATTCTTGACTATTCTAGAAAGCAGTCTTTCTACCTAGTCTTCTCTGCAAGAAGAGGAACAGTATCCTACTGATTTCCTTCTCTGCACTGATCACAAGATAAAATTACCATTTTATTATTTACTGTATGTTTCTCTTTCCCATTAAAACGTTAGCCTCATGAAGGCAGAGACCACATAAATCTTATTCACCACTGAACCTCCAGCACAGTGCCTGGGACAGAGGAGATGCTCAATAAATACTGGCTGATTAAAAACTACCTTGTTTCAAACAGATGTCATTACACAGTGAATTAATTCAGGGACAATTATGACAAAAAGCAACAAAGAGAATGGAAGATCTATAAAAGTTATGAATATTCTAGTCTTCAAAATTCCAGGATAGCCATCAACAGCCTCTTAAGATTCGGACACTCACTTTGTCTAACTGTACTCAGTTTCACCAATACCTATCCATTTCATCTACCTGAAGCTAGAGGCATTTATCAAAAATTTATTATAAACTTTAATGTAAAAGAAGTTCCAAAGAAGCATTTGAAAGGAGTCCTATCTGCTTATATTAACTAACAAATTCCAACAGTAGTTTCTGTTGACTACTACAACACAATCGCCTGTCTAAAAAATACTGTATATTAGAATCCTTCCCATCCGAAGCAGTTTATTACAAAAGTGCTTAAAGTATTATGTAATAGTTTCATCATTAACAAAATCCCATGGCACCGGCCCCAATGTCATACACCAAAGTTACTCTTGTTGTAGCCTACACTTACACAACTGAGCTCACCACTGTGTTTCTTCTATTTTAAAACATGCATTTTTCACGTTTTAATTTAAGTGGAAATGCACCTTCCAAATGAAGGTGTTTTACAATCGCTATTGGTCTAAGAAATAGTTGCATTGCCTAAACATATACAAGTTTGGTTGTTTTTGATGACAAACAATTGCAACCCATTTTATTCAATGAACCAATTGAAGATTATTTGAGAAAAGTATTGGTTTGTCTCTGAACACTTTCTGCTGACATCAAGAACCAGCATAAAAACTTGCATAAAGGGTGTTAGTGGCAAACAAGTATTTTTTTTTTTTAACGTTTTTTTTTTTTTTATTTATTTTTGGGACAGAGAGAGACAGAGCATGAACAGGGTAGGGGCAGAGAGAGAGGGAGACACAGAATCGGAAACAGGCTCCAGGCTCCGAGCCATCAGCCCAGAGCCTGACGCGGGGCTCGAGCTCACAGACCGCGAGATCATGACCTGGCTGAAGTCGGACGCTTAACCGACTGCGCCACCCAGGCGCCCCAACAAGTATTTTAATACACCAGCATATAAATATATATGTCTGTTATGTGTTTCACATTAATTCACGTTGTTCACTTTCTTTGCACAATACTTGCTCAGTCTGTTTGGTTTCCTTTTTTTTCTCCTAGTAACCATAAATTTATCCTTCCCCTAAAATTATTTTTCATTTTTTTTAACTGAAGTAGAGACTTTCAGCTGTACAACAGTGATTCCACATGTTTAATAAACACTACATTATACTCACAAGTGTACCGACCATCCGTCACCACACAACGCTACTAAGACACCATTGACTATATTCCCCGTGCTGCACTTTTCATCCCTGTAACTTAATCATTCCTTAAATGGAAGTCTGTACCTCTTACCCCTATTCACCTATTTTTCCCCATTCCCCTCCCCTCCCCGTTTGTTCTCTATATTTATGAGTCTGTTTCTGCTTTTGTTTTTCAGATTTCACATATAAGCGAAATCCTATGATATTTGTCTTTGACCCATTTCACTTGGCAAAACACCCTCTAGGTCCATCCATACTTTGCAAATGGCAAGATCTCATTCCTTTTTATGGCTGAGTAATATTCACATCTTTACCCATTCATCTATGGATGGGCGTTTGGTTTGCTTCCATATCTTGGCTATTGTAGATAATGCTGCAGTAAACACTGGGATGCATAGATTTTTTCCAAGTAGTGCTTTTTCTCTGGATAATATACACAGTAAAGGAATTACTGGATCACAGGATATTTCTAATTTTTTGAGGAACTTCAATACTGTTTTCATAGTGGCTGCACCAATTTACATTCCACCAAAAATGCACAAGGATCCTTTTTTCTCCACATCCTCACCAACACTTGTTAGTTGTTGTGTTTTTGATTCTAGCTATTCTGACAGGTGTCAGGTAATAGCTCATTGTGATTTTGATTTGCCTTCTCTCATGATGAGTGATGCTGAGCATCTTCTTACATGTCTGTCATCTGTATGGCTTCTTTGGAAAAAGGACTACTCAGGTCCTATGCTCATTTTTTTTTTTAATTTTTTTTTCAACATTTTTTTATTTATTTTTGGGACAGAGAGAGACCGAGCATGAACGGGGGAGGGGCAGAGAGAGAGGGAGACACAGAATCGGAAACAGGCTCCAGGCTCCGAGCCATCAGACCAGAGCCTGACGCGGGGCTCGAGCTCACAGACCGCGAGATCGTGACCTGGCTGAAGTCGGACGCTTAACCGACTGCGCCACCCAGGCGCCCCGCTATGCTCATTTTTTAAATCAGATTTTTGTGTGTGTGCTGAGTTGTAGAAATTCTTCATATATTTTGGATACTAACCTATTATCAGATATACCATTTGCAAATATCTTCTCCCATTAAGTTGCCTTTTGATTTTGTTGATGGTTTCCTTCACGGTGCAAAAGCTTTTCACTTTGGTGTGATCCCAATAGTTTATTTTTGCTTTTGTTTCCCTTGCCTGAGAAGACACATCTAGAAAAATGTTGCTACAGCAGATGTCAAAGAGATTACTGCTTGTGTCTTCTTCTAGGAGTTTTACAGTTTCTTAAATTCTTTTTTTAATGTTTATTTTTGAGAGAGAAAGAGAGAGCAAGGGAGGGGCTGAAAGGGAGACACAGAATCTGAAGCAGGCTCCAGGCTCTGAGCTGCCAGCACAGAGCCCTATTGAACCACAAGATCATGACCTGATCTGAAGCTGGACCCTTAACCCACTGAGCCACCCAGGCGCCCCTAGGAGTTTTATAGTTTCAAGTCTTTAATACATTTTGAGTTTATTTTTGTTTATGGTGTATGGTGCAGTTCTCTTTTAAGAAACATTGTATCACAAAAACTCTGGATGACAGAGAAGTCAATAATGTATATAACACAGACACTGAATGACTCTGAAGGTAAAGTTTTAGAAAGACATTAACAAATAGCTGAGGTAATGGTATATGAATCAAAATATGCTAACATATCATCCATAAATTTTACAGATTAACAAGAATAAACAAAACAGAAAATCTATAGATGATGCATAACCAAGAGAGTATTACAAAACTACCTATAAATGGGGGAAAATAACTCTTAATTTTCAATGGAGTAATTTCTCAAGTTTATACCAAGCTATTTTATATGGCTTTAGAGGGAGACTGGAGCCCCAGAAACGCTGGAGGAGAGACAGAAGGGAAATAAAGAGCCTAAGATTAAATTACAATAATTCCACAACGAGATCTGTAAATATTCAGCATCCTGATAGATCAGAGCACTGACTAAAAAGCACCTGTGGGACTCTAGGAGGCAGTCTGGAAGGGGAGGCTTCTGGGCAGCAGGGGGTAAGAGGAAGGGAGAAGTTGTTTAGAAATTGTACAGAGAGGGGTAAAAAAAGCAAACGGGAGAGGGGGAAAAACAGGACTTTTCAGGACAAAAGAACGAGAAAAATGGGAAGACCCACCACCCTGAAAGCATTCAAAGGAACCGCCATTTGCTACACAGACAGAAGAGGGAGCACTGGAATGAAGAATGTCAAACGTCCCAAATCAGCAGCCCTGTCCACGAAATGCAAAGGAACAACATACCCTGATCTACAGAAAGCTACAAGAAGAAAACTGAAAAAGGGACTTAAAACACTTCAGCTGATAACTTCTCCCCAAAGTCCCCTGATCCCCAAAACACCACAAAGGTAAAACTAAAACCTAACACTCTATGTTGAATTAAATATCCTCAAAGAAGGATTTTAAGATATGAAAACATGTCCTGAGTGAGAAATTTCAAAACTAAGAACAGAAATAAAAAAAATAAGAGTTGACAAAACTCTGGAAATAAAAATTCTATCAGAAAAGAACTAAATTACAAACTGCCTAAGGAAGAATAAAAGATTAAAGAAGTAAAAAAAAAAAGAAAGAAAGAAAGAAAAGAAAAAAAGAAAGAAAAGAAAGAAAAAGAAAAAGGGCCAGAGACCATGATCAAAATGAAAGGTAGGCCAAGAAGACCAAACTGGACCATACATATGCTGGACTCCCTTAAGAAGAAAAAAAAGAACAGAATATTAAATAACCAAGAGAAATCTCCAGGAATAAGACCTCATTCTGCATACTGAAAGTGTTCACCAAACAATTGAGAAAACTGACCTGTGATAATATACTCAGAGAAATATCATAATAAAACTATTAGACTTTTTAAAGATGAAAAAAACACCCTTAAAGTCTCCAGGCAAAAAGATCAAATAAATTAAAAGGCCAAGAGAATTAAATGACCAAACTTCTCCAAAGCAACACACAATGAAATACAACAATAAAGCTGTATTTGTAGAAACTCAAGGAAATAAAAGATAAATAACAAGATTTCAACAGGCAAGAACACAGGGACAAGTGTCCCCAAGAGCCCTTAATCAATATACCAGATCAATTCCACAATTTGTTTCTGTAAAGGCACCAAAATAACACAGTAACCAGCTTAAAACTACAGGATATGCAATGAAACATAGAAACACAGTATAACAGAAAACTTTAATACACCATTCTCAACACGTGACAGATGAAGCAGACATAGCTAAAGGTAGTTTCTTTCTTTCTTTTTTTTTTTTTTTTAATAACTGGAAGTTTGTACCTCCTAATCCTCACCTAACTAGCCCATCCCCTCACCAACCTCGCCCTCTGACAACTACCAGTTTGTATTTAAGTCAGTTTGGTTTTTAGTTTGTCTGTCTCGGTTTTTAGAGTCCACGTACATGTGAAATCATGGTATTTGTCTTTATCCGACTTATTTCACTCTGCATACCGTCTAGGTCTATCCACGTTGCCACGAATGGCAAGATACATTCTCTCTGTGGCTCTGTAATATTCCAGCGTGTACGTGTGTGTTGTGTGCACCAATCTCCTTCATCCATTCGTTTGTCACTGGGCACCCGGGTTGCTTCCATTTCTTGGCTATTCTAAATATACATGGGGTGGTAGGTATGTTATCTTTTCAAGTTAGTGTTCTTGTTTTCTTTGGGTAATGGAATTACCAGATCTCATGGTCTATTTTTATTTTTTTTTTCCATGCTTATTTTCCACAGCGGTTGTACCAATTTACATTCCCACCAGTAGTGCCCGAGAGTTCCCTTTTCACCACATCCTCACCAACCCTTGTCTTTCTTAAGAGATAAAACAACTTAAACATAATCAAAGTAGTCCTCATGGATAAATGTCAAATGCTACACCCTGACAATAAATATTCTTCTCACATGCCCACAGAACATTCACAAAATTGATTATATATTAAGTTAGCAAAAAACTGCAAAACTTCCATAAAGTAGAAATATTATGGGGGCGCCTGGGTGGCTTAGTCAGTTAAGTGGCGAATTCAGCTCAAGTCACGATCTCGTGGTCTGTGGGTTCAAACCCCGCATCGGGCTCTGTGCTGACAGCTCCGAGCCTGGAGTCTGCTTCAGATTCTGTGTCTCCCTCTCTCTCTGCCCCTCTCCCACTTGCACTCTGTCTCTGTCTCTCAAAAATGAATATTAAAAAAAAAAATTTTTTTTAAAGAAATATTTTTTAAAAGAAATTCTTTTTTTTAAAAGAAATTTTTTTAAAAGAAATTTTAAAAGAAATATTTTTAAAATAAATATATTTTTTAAAATCACAATGCAAAGACACCAGAACTTACTAACAAAAACCAGAAAGGCCTTTCCACCTGGAGATTATTAACTCATAGGTTAAAACTACAGAATATTTTTTAAATTACAAAATACTGTATGTGAATCTATGAGATGCATTGAAAGCAATGTTAAGAAGAAAATTCACTCTACTAAACACCTACCAATAAAATATAAAAATTAATGAATTCTGATCCCCCAAAATAGAAAAAGAACCAGAGTACCAAGAAATTAAGAAAAAAACAGAAATTAATGAGGAAGAGAATTAAAAAAAAAGTTGTTTTGAAGAAAAAAAAAAACAACAGAATAGACAATATACTATCTTCATTTAAGGAAAAAACACACAAATACACAAGATAACCACCGAAACAGAGGTAATTTTAAAAATTATGAGACTAACTTTGCAGACTTTTAAATAAATTTGGAAACTTATATAAAACGTACAATCTCCTAGAGAAGTACAGATTACCAAAATTGATTCCATTAAAGTTAGAAAGCCTAATCAAATTGATTTTCATAGAAGAAACAGAGAAAGTTATTAAGGAACTGCCCCACAAAAATTATCCAGTCCCAGATATGCACAATTTGTATAAGAAAATTTTAAAAGTATTCAAAGACCCAAAAGTAGATTAGAGAAATGGAAACACATCTCACCTTGGATAGACTTCAACATTATAAACATTTCGGTTCTCCCCAATTTATACATTCAATGCAATCCAAGGAGTTTTATGGAGCCAGACTGAAGTGAAGGGATTCTTCTGCATATACATTTTGTTTAAACCACATTAAAAAGAATAAAATCAACAAGGACGGGGAAAAATGCAATAAAACAAGCAAATGGGTTGAACTAGATTTCAAATGAATAATTTCACCAGACTGAAGAAGGGGAAAGAACCAACCCAAATAACTTTTGAACAAAGTATTTTGACTATGTATCTTCAGACTAAATAACTGAAAGCAAATTCTGAACTATTAGTATGTCATTTTACAGTGGTATCACTTAACAGTTCTCTAACAATTGACTTTTACTTACTGTATTCTAGGACTGAACAAACAAGAATATTGAGTGCCAGGTTTTTCACTCAGAGAAGAGAAATACAAAAGCAGAAAAGTGGAAAAGTAGAAAACAATATGTGTAGGTTTAGTATGAACTCATGGTGAGACAGATAAAAATGTGTGTGGAGGGGGTGTATATACATGTATTTCCTAGCTCTATCCACTAAGGGGAACTAGAATCAATGATGCTCTAGTAGGAACGAACATACCTAGCACCCACATCCTATCTCCTAAATACTCTCCTCCATTTAAAGGAACCAGGGTTTCTTGGAGAAATGGCTAACCCAAAGCTGAAGCAGGAAAGTACAAGGATGAGCCTGAACGTATTAAGCCAGAAAGCAATGAAGCACTGAAAGAATAATGAAGAAACGCTAAAAGGACAGAAACCACTGCTCTGAAGGGACTCCCAACGGCCGTGAAGGAACAATGTAAGTATAAAAATAAGTTGGCAGTAAAAGATTATAGCCCGTTGAATAAAACAGGAATCCATGAGTCCATACTCATTATTTTTAAAAATAAAAGCTCTTCCTTACAGTAGGATGTCAACTAATAAATGTAGTAGGAACAACTGGATCAGAAAATCACCATTTCACAGGGGCACCTGGGTGGCTCAGTCGGTTAAGTGTCCAACTCTTGATTTCGGCTCAGGTCATGATCTCACGGTTTGTTCCTGAGTTTGAGCCCCTCATCATGCTCTGTGCTGACAGCATAGAGCCTCCCTCTCTCTCTGCCCTTCCCCCAATTGCTTGAGCTCTCTCTCTCTCTCTCTCAAATAAACAGTAAAAAAATAAAAATAAAAAAAATAAAATAAAAAATCACCACTTCACAAATGTAATAATTACTGATTCAGGCAAAAATCATCAATGGATGTGAAAACTAACAGGCAGGCTGAAATTTGAGAAGATCTACCAAATCTCAAAATATCTCCCTACAAAATATTAATTTTAAGGTGAAAAACAGTAACTTTTCAATGGCAGAAATCTGGCAGACGGTATCTGGCAGACATGATCAAAGTTACCATCAGTAATGGAACAAATGGACATCAGATGCATCCAGACACCACGTACTGAGAAGACACCTAACTTTTGTGGCACTCCTGCCAAAAATACAGAACCTCAATCTACTCATGAGGAAATAACAGGCAAACTAAAACTAAGAAACAGTCTATAAAGTAATTGGCCTATTCTCTTCAAAAATGTCAAGATCAAAAAAGTCACAGTAAGTCATTTGCAAATATCTTCTCCCATTCTGTAGGTTGCCTTTTAGTTTTGTTGATGGTCTCCTTCACTGTGCAGAAGCTTTTTATTTTGATGCAGTCCCAGTAGTTTATTTTTGCTTTGTTTCCTTTGCCTCTGGAGACGTATTTAGTAAGATATCTTGTAAGAAGTTGCTATGGCCAATGTCAAAGCAGTTACTGCCTATGTTGTCCTCTAGGACTTTGATGGTTTCCTGTCTCCATTTAAGACTTTCATCCATTTTGAATTTATTTTTGTGTATGGTAAGAAAGTGGTCCAGTTTCATTCTTTTGCATGGTTGCTGTCCAGTTTTCCCAACATCATTTGTTAATATATAAAGAACTTACAAAACTGAACATCCAAAAAACAAATAATCCAGTTAAAAAATGGGCATAAGACACGAACAGACATTTTTCTAAAGACATACAGATGGCTAACAGACACATGAAAAGATGCTCAACATCATTCATCATCAAGGAAATACAAATCAAAACTACAACAAGATTATCACCTCACACCAGTCAAAATGGCTAAAATTAACACAGGAAACAACAGGTGTTGGTGAGGATGTAGAAAAAGGGGAACCCTCACTGCTGGTGGGAAGGCAAACTTCATGCATGAGCCACTCTGGAAAACAGTATATGGAAAAGTTAAAAAGTTCCTCAAAAAGTTAAAAATAGAACTACTCTGCCATCTGGCAATTGCACTAGTAGGTATTTACCCAGAGGATACAAAAATATGAATTCAAAGGGGTACAAGCACCTCCATGTTTTAGCAGCATTATCAACAATAGCCAAATTATCAAAAGAACCCAAATGTCCATCAATTGATGAATGGATAAAGAAGATACATACAAAGGAATATAACTCAGCCATGAAAAAAAAAATGAAATGTTGCCACTTGCAATGCTGTGGATGGAGCTAGAGAGTATTATACTAAGTCAGTCAGAGACAGACAAATACCATATGATTTCACTCATTTGTGGAATTTAAGAAACAAAACAGATGAACACGGGGGGAAAAAAAAGAGAGGCAAACCAAGAAATAGACTCTTAACTACAGAAAACAAACTGAGAGTTACTGAAGGGGACTCGGGCAAGGGGGAAGGGTTAAATAGGTGATGGGTATTAAGAAGGGCAGTTGTGATGAGCACTGGGTGTGGTATGCAAATAATGAATCACTACATTCTACACCTGAAACTAATATTACACAATATGTTAGCTGAAATTTAAATAAAAACTTGAAAAAAAACTAAACAAAAAGAAAGTCAAAGACTGAGAAACTATTTCAGATTAAAGGAGCCTAAAACAACCTAACTAAATGCAACGTATGCTCCTGAGTTGGACCCTAGACTAGATTTTCTTTTGCTATAAAATATATTACTGGAACACTAGCAAAATATGAATATGGTCTTCCAATTAAACAACACTATTATATCAAGGGCAATATCCTGTTTTGATAATTTTATCATGTTACTATACATGTTCTTAGGAACAATACATTGATATTTAGAAGTGAAAAGGCATCATGGCAGCAACTTACTCTCAAGTGGTTCAGAAAAAGAAACTGTGTCTAGAGAGCAAGTTATAAAGAAAATGTATTAGAATGTTAACAATTAGAGGGGAGCCTGCGTGGCTCAGTCCGTTAAACATCAGACTTTGGTTCAGGTCATGATCTCACGGTTCGTGGGTTAGAGACCTCCATTGGGCTTTCTGCTGTCAGCGCAGAGCCTGCTTTGGACCCTGTCTCCCTCTCTCTCTCTCTGCCCCTCCCCTTCTCACGTGCACATATGCACTTTCTCTCCCAAAAATAAGCATTGAAAAATAAATAAATAAATGTTAACAATTAGGAAATCTGAGAGAATGACATATAGGACTTTTCTGTACTATTCTTGCAACTTTTCTGTAAACCTGAAATTAATTCAAAATAGAAAATATTTTCAATTTATTTTACTTACATATTTCATATATATATACACATATATATATGCAAGAATTCTACGTAATATGACATCTGTTTAAATAAATATATTCTTCCATCAGTATAAAAATTCTAAGTGATAAAGCACCCTGTCAGTTATTTGGTAGTGTGTCTGTTTTTAGTTGCAGACAAAGTAACAATGTATCTGACAATCAATGGAATCCTATATTCAAGGAAATAATGATTCCAAAGTTTCATAGGAAAACACTGCCCATTGATGGAAAAACCAATCTTGTCATATTTTCTCAGTTCAGAAAAGTCAAAATCACTAACACAAAATCATTATAAATACCTTGTGTTGCTAGAATAATCCCACATGGCCACATCTAGGAGGCTCCGAACCCAGGTTTTAGAGGGCTCCTTAAGAAATTTTTGCTGGTAGATTCCCACTACAAGATCTTCTACAGTGAGAAGTTCTAGATCTTGCCTGATTTCTTCCATTGGTGAATAGAAAAAGACATACAATTAGTGAATTTAGATACACAGAAGATGTACATCAAAATGGAAACAAACACAGACATTATAAAGCACTTGAACAGTAACCTAGTTTTACTTACTTGATGCCTTTGCCATATGCTTCAAACACCAGTTGACTCTGGCTCGGTCATCAGACTGGAGAAGGAAAAAGATTTACTTGTATTTTCTCCTACATTGTTGTTCAATTGTTGTTCTTTCAAACCGGGGAGATAGGGGTGGCAGGAAGGGAAAGACTAAAGAGTTTGTGACAACTAAATGAGAACCATAAAAAAGAGCAACATGTATTTTAAAAGACTACTGCTATTAATAAAGTTACATTTATAAAGCAATGTTAACAGACTTTGTGAAAAGCAAGGGAGACCTAGGGTAGGCGCATGAAGAAACCAACATGCAGAAAAAGGTCATCTGTTCATGATTACACTAAACTAGTAAGATTAAAACCCAGTTCTTCAACTCCTAATCTAAAAGAATTTCTTTGGGTACCTTTTGTGGATCTTTTGGTATCTTAAGTGGATAACCTTAAAAAAAAAATTCTTACACTGAAATTACCTTGCAGTAGATAGGTGGCCAGCTTCCTGGGTTTGGGTGAATAAAACTATAAAGGTTTTGTAACACAGTTGCTTGGTCATGCCCAGATTCAAAGTTTGAAATAGGAATCTTGTGACTAGAATCACCTGAAGGAAACAAAAAGGAAGTAGGGAGTTCAAAATTTGACCAAGACAAATATGACAAAGTGGGTAAGGAAGGAGGGTATAGGAAGAGGATAGTGAGTAACTCATGTTTAAGCACTTGTACCAAGCCTAGTTATGATTAGGTACTTTATCCGATATTCTTATGAGAAAGGGGATATACACCTATTAGAGAAGAGACAACCGAGAATCACAGAAGTTAGTATAGTAAGTTAAGAGTTGGTGATCAATGGAGTAAGGACTCAAAACCAGGTTTAAGTGACTAAGCCTGTATGTTTTCACTACTCCCCTCTGCTTTTCATGTAAGGCTGGAGAACTTAATAGCAATGATTGCTTTTTTAAAGGTTGTACAATCAAGATTTCCACTTGCAATAAAAGGTGGACCAATTCAGACCAAACTTCCACAAAAATTTAAAATACTTGAAAATATCAAAAGCACACAGTAGCGAGGAATTAATAAACCCAGATGCAAGAGAATATAGAAATTCAAAAAGGCCCTCCAGAGAGCCTAGCTTTTGGGGCAGTTTTTCCCCCCTGCAGTTATTTACCAATTCCAGAAGAGGAGGAAGTTGAATGGCTGAGAAATGTGCTTGTGACAGCTTTGGAGGCCTGGTTTGCTAGGCCTCCAGGTGTCTAGTAAGAGCAAACATAAATCTTTTCTGGAGGAAGGGAACATCATTATAAACTTCAAATTACTTTAAAATCATTTTTTCAGTATAGTGGGGAAAATGGTGGCCAGGAAGGCAGGAAAGGAGAAGCCCAAGAAGCCACAGCCAGCTGGAGCTGTCAGAGTAATGAAAGGGAAAGTTCCAGTTGCAACACCAAGAAGTAATCAGCTGAACAAGAAGCTGCAAACCTCTCAACAAAGCTTGTAAAGATCCACAAATTTGGAAGCACCATAGGCAGTGACAAAGAAAGGCTCAGCCATATCCATCAAACTTGGATCAAGTAAGCCTAGAGGAACTCTTGCTCCAAAAACCCTTTCAGTAGCAGTAGGCTTTAATGAAGATGAAGATAGTGAACAGAGGAAATGACTCCAGAAACAAAGATGAGGATGAAGAATACTGGAAGGGATACACCAACATCGTTAGGACCAAACTCATTCAATAAAGGAAAGCATGATTTTTCTGATGACCAGAACCTATGGGAATGAAATAGAAAATCTCATCTTGGAAATGTCCATGACCAAGATAATTAAATGATGTGTTTTGAAACTGGGGTGTTGGGTGGGTGTAAAGTTAAAAGGAACAGTTTCCTTTTTCTTTAATTTTTTTAAACGTTTATTCATCTTTGAGAGACAGAGCATGAGCGGGGAAGGGGCAAAGAGAGAGAGACACAGAATTGGAAGCAGGCTCCAGGCTCCGAGCTGTCAGCACAGAGCCCAATGCGGGGCTCAAACTCACGAACTGCGGGATCATGACCTGAGCCCAAGTCGGACGTTCAACCGACTGAGTCACCCAGGCACCCCGCAACAGTTTCCTTTTTTAAAGAACGGTATAAGATTATCTTTGGAGACTTTTTTTTTTTTTTAAGATTGAGTGATATATAAATGAATTTGAAATTAGAGGCAATTTAGGTTTTATATACAGATTTCAAGACATTTACTAATTTTATAGTTTCATGTGATTAGCTTACAGATAATAGAAAAATCAGAAATGGTATCTAAGAACTGCATTTTTTTTTTAACGTCTATTTATTTTTGAGAGACAGAGCATGAATGGGAGAGGGGCAGAGAGAGAGGGAGACACAGAATCCGAAGCTGGCTCCAGGCTCCAAGCTGTCAGCACAGAGCGTGATGCGGGGCTTGAACCCACGAGCCATGAAATCACGATCTGAACCAAAGTCAGACACCCAACCGACTGAGCCACCCAGGTGCCCCTAGAATTGCATATTTTTTAAGACACTATCAAGAGGGATGCAAAAAGTTATTATCTATTTAAACTGCAAACAATTACTCTTGACTCCCTTATTAATGTAAACTGTCTCCCAGGAACAGCCTGTATTGGGAAGAAAATGTTACTGGACTATTGACTGGAAGTACATTAGATAAAACATGGTTTGTTTTTTTCCCCCCTAATGGGCATTTGTTTTTGATCCTCATAAACTAGGTATTGCATTGCTATCAGCTGGTACAGATGCCTACCTCTTTAAAAAAACTTTGTTTTCATTTTATGTAAATGGTTAAGTATTTGAAATAGTACATTTCACCTTAATGGGTCCGGTCTACCTTCGTTAGTCTTCAAAGACCATCTGCTACCAAAGTAAAATCAGTATTGTGAATGTGCTTCTTAGTTTTTGTTCTTAGCTAGTTCCTGTAAGCATTTCCACCAGATCTTGAGGCAACTCATGAAGAAGCAGTTTCTTTTAAAATACAAACTACCACCAAAAACTTAAATGTAGGTATAATACTTAGATATGTGGGTGTTTTTGTTTTTTAAAAGGTAGTAACACCAAAAAACCCACACTGTATGAAGATGAAAACGAGAAAAATGCACTTTCCATACCTTTGTTAAAGCTTAATTTACTAATTTATGAAAATGGAATTTGATTTGAACTTAATACAAGAAATCTTATGTTAGTAAAATAATATGGCTATTTGAATTATACATATATTTTTTAAAGTATTATACACATTAATCATGTACATTTCAGATACTGAAGATAAAAATAAAGAAAATACATCTTTAAACATATTCTATGGAATCTCCAACCACATTGTTAGATCTATGTACTATAGGCTTTCTAAAAACTTTAATTTTTTTAATGTGACAGTTAAGCACATCTTTAAAAGCATAATCACAGATAAAAGAAACATACAGTAAAATGATTTCCTTGAAAACTCCTGCAATGTTTAATTTGGAAGCAGCTTCAGTCTACTTTATTGGTAGCAACCACTCGCTGAGCTCTTTTAAACAGGGATTAACTCCAGAGAAGCAGCCTGTATTCCTAAGGCTTTGTTCATTTGCATTTTGCTTTTAAGTTGAAAGTAAACCCCAAGTAAAACAATGGAAATATATATAGAACTATCAGTTCTTACATGATTTAATTATATCATAATACATGAATTTAACTTGCTTTAATGTAAGCAAACTTTCCACTTTTGTCCATTTTGTTGTTTATGTTAAAATAACATCTTTTCCTACATATATATTGTCTGGACTCAAATGAATTATTAACCTAAGGTCAAGAGGGGAGAGAAACGACTGAGATGAATGTCTTTACTAAAATACCACTAAATTTGTCAAACTAAAAAAAAAATCATTTTTTCAAACATTATATATGAATAACCAGGTTCAGGATGAAAGAAGAATGAGAGCCAAACCAAATTTGATAGAATGAGATCCAAAGTATTCCAGCTACTGAAATTATTCAGTACAGATGATAAATATTCACGCTTATGATCAAATTATGAATTTTATCATAAAGTTATAAAAAAGGACACACAGGAAGAGTTCAATTTCTGATAGCACTTGAGAGCACTGCAGAGAGAAAAACTACAGTAAGGAACCGGGGGTCCAAAATCTTGGAGAAGAAGGAATCCTAGAAAGTGGATTCTGGCATTTGGGTTCATTGGTAATTTGGGGCATTTATGAATTCTGGAAGAGGAGATTTAGAGTCTGATAAACTGAGCAGTTTTCAAAAGACTTAGATATCTAAGAATTAAAACTATTATTCTGGGGGTGCCTGGCTGGCTCAGTTGGTGGAGCATGTGACTCTTGGTCTTTGAGTTGTGGATTAGAGCCTCATGCTGGGTGTGGAGATTACTTAAAAATAAAACCTTTAAAAAATATATTACTGTAGGACCACCTGGGTGGCTCAGTCAGTTAATCATCCATCTCTTGTATTCAGCTCAGGTCATGATCTCACGGTTTGTGGGTTTGAGCCCCGCGTTGGGCTTTGTACTGACAACACGGAGCCTGCTTGGTATTCTCTCTCCCTCTCTCTCTCCCCCTTCCCCTCTCATGCTCTCTCCCTTTCTCTCAAATAGGTAAATAAGACATTAAAAAGTATTACTCTAGTATTACTTGTGTATATTAAAAATTATAATTAAAAGAATATTCAATTGCCTTCTTGCTTCCACTGTTTATACTCAAGTCAATTGCAAATTTTACAGATGATCCTTTGGTGGTAATCTGTCTACCTTCCCCCCCTTTTTAGAGATCAATCAGAAATAGACTCTTAAAAGATATGAACCCAATTTTACATTATCTCAATCCCTGAAATTGGATTAAGGTACTCTGAGATGGCTAGTGACAGCATCTTTCTGCCAGAAGCAGTCACAAATTTTCTTCAGGGAAGAATAACAAGTTTTTCTATGTACTGTTCAGCCCTCAAAAATAATCAGATGGGGGTGGGGGAGAAAAAAATAAGACATATGAAGAGATCAGGTATCTTGACATCAAGATAACCAACAGACCCCCGCCCCCCACAAAAAGATCCCTATGTTTTTCAGACATAAGGCTTTAACTGTTCAGAGAAGTAAAAAATAGATTATTTTAGCAGAACCATAAAAGAGAACCAAAGGTAAATTAAACTGAAGACACATTCTCTAACCCATTTTAGGATGGCAAAATAACCTTGAGAACAAAATTAGGTAAGATTAATCAAAGTCTTTAACATGAACGTACAAATCCTAAAACAAAATATTAGCAAACCAAATTCAGCAATTTAAGAGCTATACAGTCACTATAATGGGTTTATTGCTGGAATGTAAGGTTGGTTTAGCATTAGCAAATTACCAGATGAATAAAAAGACACAAATCACCTGAGATACAGAAAAACTATTCATTAAAATGTGCAACTGATATCTCTAACCAAACTGGGAGTAGAACGGAACATCTTTACCCTGATCAGGAGTATATACTAATGCACTAATATATGGAATCAGAAAAGACCCCAAAATAATGTCAGCCAGAGTAATGTTAAAATAGAAAACCAAAGCTGGAGGCATCACAATTCTGGACTTCAAGCTATATTACAAAGCTGTAATCAACAAGATAGTATAGTACTGACACAAAAACAGACACATAGATCATCAATGGAACAGAACAGAGAACTCAGAAATGGACCCACAAATGTATGGCCAACTAATCTTCGACAAAGCAGGAAAAAATATCCAATGAAGAAAGACAGTCTCTTCAAGCAAATGGTGTTGGAAAAACTGGACAGAGGCATGCAGAAGAATGAAACTGGACCATTTTCTTAAACCACACATGAAAATAAATTCAAAATGGCCAAAAGACCAAAATGTGAGACAGGAAATAATCAAAATCCTACAGGAGAACACAGGCAGGAACCTATTTGACCTTGACTGCAGCAACTTCTTTACACGGTCTCCAGTGGCAAGGGAAACAAAAGTAAAAATGAACTATTGGGACCTCTGTGCTTCTGCAAGTGAAGGAAATAAAATCAACAAAACTAAAAGGCAACTGACAGAATGGGAACAGATATTTGCAAACGATGTATCAGATAAAGGGTCAGTATACAAAATCTATAAGAAACAACAAACTCAACACCCAAAAAACAAGTAATCCATTGAAGCAATGGGTAGAAGACATGAATACACTTTTCTAAAGAAGACATCCAGAAGGCTGACACATGAAAAGATGCTCAACATCACTCATCATCAAGGAAATACAAATCAAAACTACGAGATACCACCTCACACCTGTTAGAATGGTTAAAATTAACAACTCAGCAAACAACAGATGTTGGCGAGGGTGCAGAGAAAGGGGAATCCTCTTGCACTGCTGGTGGGAATGCAAACTGGTGCAGCCACTTTGGAAAACAGTACGGAGGTTCCTCAAAAAATTAAAAATAGAACTACCCTACAACCCAACAATTGCACTAATAGGTATTTATCCAAAGGATATAAAAGTATTGATTAAAGGGGCACATGCACCCCAATGTTTATAGCAGCACTACCAACAACAGCCAAATTATGGAGAAAGCGAAAATGTCCATCGACTGATGAATGGATAAAGAAAATGTGGTACACAAGGGAATATTATTCAGCAATCAAAAAGAATGAAATCTTGTAATTTACAAGAGCATAGACAGAACTACAAGTGTATTACACTAAGCGAAGTAAGTCAGAGAAAAGACAGATCTTGTAGGATTTCACTCATATGTGGAATTTAAGAAATACGACAGATGACCATAGGGGAAGGGAAGGAAAAATAAGATGAAAACAGAGAGGGAAGCAAACCGTAAGAGACTCTTAAATACAGAGAACAAACGGAGGGTTGCTGGAAGGGAGGTGGGTAGGGGATGGGTTAGATGGGTGATGGGCATTAAGGAGGAGGGCATTTGATGGGATGAGCACTGGGTGTTATATGTAAGTGATAAATCACTAAATTCTACTTCTGAAACCAATACTACACTATGTTCACTTGCATTAAAAAAAAAAGTGCATACGAAAAATAAGAAAAAACTACAGCCAACAACATACTCACCGATGAAACATTAAAAACTAGAGTTCCTAACCAGCACAGTTACACACATTTTTAAAATTTTAAATAAAAAAATAGGGGCGCCTGGGTGGCTCTGTCAGTTGAGTGACCGACTTCGGCTTAGGTCATGATCTCATGGCTCGTGGGTTTGAGCCCCGCGTCAGGGTCTGTGCTGACAGCTCAGAGCCTGGAGCCTGCTTCGGATTCAGTGTCTCCCTCTCTCTCTGCCCCTAACCCACTCACATTCTATCTGTTTCTCTCAAAAAATAAACATTTAAACATTTTTAATTTTTTTAAAAAATATATATAGATTAGGAAAAACATCATTTCACAGATCTAAGGAATTGACCAAACTCAAGAATTATAGTTCAGCAATGGTTGGATAAAACTAAAACGTAAGAGTAAATAAAAATTTCAAGAGACATTATAAATAATAAAATTTATAAGCTACAAATTTAATGAGATAGTAAGATCACTGTGAAGAAAATTATGAGTATTATAAGGCACCACAGATCCAAAATTTAAATGTAGCCCCATGTTCACAGAGTATCATGAAGTTGCCAGTTTTGTCCAAAATGATCTAAAGATTTAAAGGTGATTCCAATCTAAATTTCAACAAAGCTTTTTGTGAAGCATGATACTCTGAATTGTATGGAAGAGCAAAGGGTCAAGAATAGCTGTGATGTTCCAAAACAAAGTCAAGGAACTTGTCTAAGTAAATATTATCAAAATACTGTATTCAATGGTATGAACACCAAAAAAAACACAAGTAGACCAACAGAACAAAATAAATATATCACAAAGACCCATGCATCTGCAGAAATGTGGCACTACATACTGACGAACAAGCTGATTATTTAATAAATGACGCTGAGGGGCACCATGGCTCAGTGGCTCAGTCGGTTGAGCGTCTGACTCTTGATTTCAGCTCAGGTCATGATCTCATGGATCTGGAGTTCAAGCCCTGAGTCCTGCTCTTCACTGAGCATGGAGGCTGCTTGGGATTCTCTTTCTCCCGCTCGCCTGAATGCACTCTCTCAAAATAAACAAACATTAAAAAAAAAAAAAACAGTAATAATAAATGATGCTGAGACAACTAATTATCTACACAGGAAAAAAAAAGAAATAGAACCTCTATTTCACACCATTACACAAGTCAGTGCCAGGTGGAATAAGAACTTGGGATATGAAAAACAAAACTTAATAAAAGCTATCTTTATCGCCTGCAGGTAGAAGAAGATTCTTAAATAAGACATTAAGAACCCTCAAAACCCTAAGGGAAAGGAGGATACATTTACTAAATTAAAAATAACTTCTGTTCATTGAAAGACGCCACAATGACAGAAAAAAAAAAAAATACAATGCATACACTGAAAATAGGTACCTGTAATTAAGTCAGTAAGCAGATACATAATAAAATTCCCCAAACCAATATAAAAGACATTCCAATACAAAAATTGGGGAAAGGTAATGTTGAGTTAAAAAAAACAAATACAGGTATGGAAACAAGCACACAATGTTAATTACATAAAAGTTCAAAAAAAAAACAAAATTAAATATACCCTTTAATTTTTTTTTAATGTTTGTTTATTTTTGAGAGAGAGAGAGAGAGAAAGCAAGCAGGGGAGGGACAGAGAGCGAGGAACAGAGGATCCAAAGTGGGCTCCATGCTGACAGCAGAGAACCTGATGCAGGGCTTGAACTCACGAACTGTGAGATCATGACCTGAGCTGAAGTTGGACGCTTAACCAAATGAGCCACCTAGGTGCCCCTAAATACACCATTTAAATACATATGTATTCACAATAAAACTATTCAGAAAAAATGATTAGCACAAAATTCCAAATAGTGTCTCTCTCATAAAAAGGGAGGGGCATTAAATCAAGGAGAGCTACAGGGACCTTCAGTGATAGGGCACCGCTATTATTTCTTCAGCTGACTGGTGAATGCACAGCTGTTCATTAACGTTCTTTATACCTTAAGTCAATGTTATACTCTTTGTGTATGAAGACTAATTTTAAAAGCTGATAGACCTTTTGTACGGGAAGCCAAAAACAGTTTTCAAAGCTTTGCTTTTTTTAAAGCAGAACTTCTCTCAAGAAAATTAACCAGTAAAATGGACAGAGGCAGAGCTCCTCTGGTTAAAGTGGGGGAGAGAGAGAAGGTCCAAGACCTCCTACTCCCACACTCTCATGCAGAATCTGAAGTACCTTTTCAGAGAAAAGCAAGGCAGTGGGGGTGGGGAAATTAATGGATTCCATACCAAAATCTCTTGAAATTCTTTGATTCTAATGTGCTAAACCATAACACCCATCCATGAAGTATTCCCGCGATTCACTTACACATATTTCATAAAAGGCCAGATAGCACAGGAGCATTTGAAAGATCTACATGTACATTCCTTAGCTACTACTTACACTGCATCCACCTGTAAATTTGCTTCAGCATGTTCCCCTTTGAAACATGATCTTTTCCTAAGCATCAGGTTGATTACACTAGCATAAGCATTTTTAGTTATTATGTCGACACAGCCATCACTCTAATAGAATCATTTATTTTATTTAACTGGCACATTTCCCAGCATTATCAAATTGGCAATTTAAGACATGTCTAAATTGATGAGCTCCAAAAGATCTAAGTTTCCTGAATGAACTGTGTTCAATTTTAATTAGTTTAAAATAACATATTAAGAAAACCCTTCTAGAGTCTTTAATAGGTTTTTAAGAACCACACTTTCTGTTAATCTGGTTGACTTGAAACTGTTGTAAAAATAAGCCTTAAAAACTTTTTTTTTTAATTTTTTTTTCAACGTTTATTTATTTTTAGGACAGAGAGAGACAGAGCATGAACAGGGGAGGGGCAGAGAGAGAGGGAGACACAGAATGGGAAACAGGCTCCAGGCTCTGAGCCATCAGCCCAGAGCCTGACGCGGGGCTCGAACTCACGGACCGCGAGATCGTGACCTGGCTGAAGTCGGACGCTTAACCAACTGCGCCACCCAGGCGCCCCAAAACTTTTTTTTTTTTAAATCAAGTACTTATCAGAACCAGAATAATAAACAGTAAGCCAGTGGCACTCTCATAAATGAGTGTCTGGCAAATTGCAGGGATGCCAATGCACTCAACAGATGAACAAACCAGAAACAGCTTAAGTAAAAAAGTGAAGTTAATTCACCAGCTAAGTTTCTATTTTTGTTTTACTACCACCTATTTAGTTGAATAACCTCAGATGACGTAATACGTGGGGAGATTAGCTAGGTTCACACTTCAAAAACTGCAACAGAATTCTTCTGCTTTATACATTTTTTTTTCATTCAAAGCTACATAAAGGAATCAACTAAAAAAATTTGCCCTTACCTTGTTCCACAGTCTATGGCCCTGATCCCAGGCAAAACAAAAAAAAGGACTCGTACATATTTTTCACGAAGACTGGAAAAAACTCAAAGGACGTAATTAAAAGTGACTCTAAAATGTTCTCTTCATTTATGAAGAACAGCATTATAAATGTTACATAATAGCTGCTTATCATGCATATTTGAAAAACTTAGCATTTTTAAGTAAAAAAAAAAAACTTAAAACAATGATAATTTTGAATATAAATAAAAAATAAAATTATCATGATTTTCATTCTAATCACAGAGGAAACTTGCTAAAACCTAGTTTCTAAAAGAGTTTAGTTCAGAGCCTAGGTATACAGTCATATCCTTTGGTGTCCCACAAATCTATTTAATCTTCAGGTTTTTAAGGATCACATGCGCCATCTATCATTTCTATGAAGAGTCTCCAACAGTAAGATTATTCTTCCTCCAAATTATGTTTTACGTGTTCATTTAAAGCAGTAAGTCTTAATCAGGTACATACACATTCAATGCCTATATTCTACCCCATTCATTTATACTTACTTGCAGCCTGACAATGAAACCGAAATCCTCGTGGAATTTCACCTATAATACAAAATATTTTGTTGAGAGAAGTTCTCTGGTTTTGCTACAGCAATGTTTCATAGGATGATCAAGTCATAAATAACATAGGTAGGTAACTGTTACTGCTATGTGAAAACACAAACGATTAAATTTTCATAGAGATTTGTTTTGTTTTGTTTTACCCAGAGGAATGAGGAGTATTAAAGAATTTTGGTATATTGTCTAAGCTGTTTTAAAAAGGAAGTTACTCGTAGGGGGCACTTGGGCTGCTCAGTCAGTTAAGTGTCTGGCCCTTGGTTTCAGCTTGGGTCACAATGTCATGGGATGGAGCCCTGCTTGGGATGCTCTCTCTCCCTCTCTCCTCAACCCCCCACAGGCTGTCTCTCAAAATAAACTTTATATGTACATAAAAAGAAAGTTACAGAAAAAAATACTAGGTAAAGAAAACTTGGGCTAAAGAAGTCTTAACGAGGGGTCCAGAAGGCCCTTGATATAGGTATTCATGTATGTATTAAAAAAAAAAAAAAAAAAGTCTCCAAATTCTATCTTTTTAATTTTTTGTAACCATAGGAAGAAAAATAGTTATTTAACTTATTCTAAGCAACAACTCTCACAGGTGTGAGTAGGATAATTAGTTTTTAGTTTTTCTGTCATCTAAACACAAGGAAAAGTGCTGGCCTGTACTAATGAATTTTATTTTTTATTTTTTTTATTTTTATTTTTTTAATTTTTTTTTTAACGTTTATTTATTTTTGAGACAGAGAGAGACAGAGCATGAACAGGGGAGGGTCACAGAGAGAGGGAGACACAGAATCTGAAACAGGCTCCAGGCTCTGAGCTGTCAGTACAGAGCCCGACACGGGGCTCGAACCCACAGACCGTGAGATCATGACCTGAGCCCAAGTCGGACGCTTAACCGACCGAGCCACCGAGGCGCCCCTGTACGAATGAATTTTAAAGCAACTGACAAAACTAAAGATGAAGTTCTCTCCTCAACCTCTTTCCCTTTACTCTTCTCCCTATATAGTTCCCCTCCTTGCCTTAAAAAGTATTACTGGTCCTTTATCCTCTTGGTAACTGAATTGAATCCTGTCTTCATTACTACCTCTTTTGCTTGAGTGGAATATCCAGAAAAAAAAGTATTGAGAACATCTGAGAAGCCATTAAGTACTAGGCTATTTCCATACCTTCTCTTGTATTCCTTAGAGCAGCCAACAATAGGAATTATTCCTACTTTACTGATAAGCTAATAAGTTCAGAAAGGTTAATAACTTTGCTGAAGGTTACAAAGCAACATCAAGTTAAAAACTAGTGATCACCAAGATAAAGGATGGGCTAAAAAAATAAAAGAGCAAAGGCATAAAAAGCTTTTAGAAAATTCCAAGACGTAAGGCCACAGGCAAGCAAACGCCAGGCTACATACACATTTTCAGGTATACCATCCACCCAACTCTAATGCTTTCTTGAGGTTAAAAGCTTCAACTAAAAAAACCCCATGTAAACACCTAATTCTTAATGATTTTTCAACCAATTATGATGAAGTCTTGTTACATTTTAGGAACTCAACTATGCATCAGCCTTTAAGAAAACAAATATTGTTAAATAAACTCAAGATAAAATGCATAGTTTTTAAGATCTAGCATCTACCCACTCTACTTACCAGGATTTATAAAACTGTGGAAATCTGCCATAATACCTTCTTGGAGAGAATATTTAACACAGCCTATTTCACAAGGGAGGAAGCGCTGTTCACAATGAGGAGGTAGTTCACCATGGCTAAAAATGTTCAAAAAATAAAAAATGCCTCCAAGGAGAGCTAAAAAAATAAATAAAAAGAAAAAAAAAAAGCAGTAAGACAGCACAAATAGATGAGAGTTTACCCCTCTACAAAAGAAAGTTTTAGAACCGTTTTCCTTGTGTTCCTATAATCCTAAATGAGCTGGAAATGAGAAAACTAATTATCTGTACCAGATAAACGAATCAAAATTTTTATAATTATACTTATCAAGGATTACAGTGGTAACCACTCTGCATGAAGCAACAAAATTATTCAAATTTGCAGCCAGCTCTACATAATTTAGTTAGACATATGCCTTGAATTTCAGGAATGACTTAAGAAAAGCTGTGACCCATATTCAACAAATTCAAGAGGTTTGGGAAATAAAGCCAAGTAGAATCAGTGTAGAAAAACTGCGTGATATAAACTATGGACAATTTAGTTCGCTCTTTACTTTTTACCAATTTACATAAGAACACCAATAAATTCTCTAAAGGAAGAAAGAAATATGAGATTGCGCGAAGGGTTTTATACACCAGGATTGGCCACAATTTAAGACTGTTAAAAGTTTATTAATCTTCAACAAATTCATAACACAATAAAAACAGCCAGAAGGAATAACAAGGGCTCTTATTAGCTACATTCTTTTCCAGGCCAACTCAATAATTCAACCTTCTCTTTGTAATTTAAATGTATTTTAAGGGTCTAGTTATAAACACTTAAATCTAAGAAGTATATTTAGTAACACATGAAGTGGTTATTAACCAAGAGACCAGATTTTTGTATAAAACAAAACCTCTCCAGTGTTATTTCAACAAACGCAAATTAGCTCATCTTTTACAACTTTAGCACCACTATAATTTGAACACTTGTAGTCAGTTATTTTGAAATGCAGGATCAAAATGAACAGAACATATATTTCCTGATCATTTGATCAATTTGAGCACCCACATTTATCTAAGCAAAACATTTTAGGATTATTATACCTTGATCACTTTTTAGAGACAAACTTGACATATCCGGGGGTGAAACATTCTGCTTTGGTACAAGCATGCCTGGCCTCCTCAGTGGGGTGGAAAAAGGTTTCTAAAGAGGAAGATAATTCATCACATTCTTAAACTCTTACTGGTCACTTTATACATATACTTAAAGTTAGCAAAATAACAAAAACAGCTCATAGATTACTTCAGTAACCTCTCTAGGCCAATGAACCCCAATGAGTAAATAAACACATATCTGTCAGTGACACCAACAACCCAAAGGGAGACAAGGGCAAAATCTGTAAATATTCTGAATCAAAAGATGAGTAAACAACCAATTCAACTATTCCTGAAAACCATGTGCCCACTACTGATAATCCAAAAAAAATTTTTTAATGCCCACTACTGATAACCTAAATCAATCCCACTGAATCACATAATATATGCCAGCCCAGTGACCAAAAGAACATTGTTCGACAAAGTACTTTAACATGATTTTTGCTAAAAATAAAAACCTGATCATGCTGACTCCAAGTCTCAATGAGGTATGTACACAACATGGCTTACATTATGAGAGGAAATTTCTTATGAGAAATTATAGTAAAAAAAAAATCAAAGCCCACAAGTATAACTAAGTACCAATGCAACTGATTAGAGCTTCTACTCAAATATACATCTACAAAATAAAACAATCTCTCAAACCTAAAGCAAGCAAAGCTCTCTTGAACTTCGATCCGATGTTGACAGTTTAAAAAAAGAATGGAATTTTACTATGTAAGAATGGAAAGAACACGGAGGGAGGGGAAAAGTCCACAACTACCCTGAATTTTTTTTTTCATGTTTGTTTATTTTTGAGAGAGCATGCACACGGTGGAGGGACAGAGGATCCTGGCTGACAGCAGAGAGCTAATGAGGAGCTTGAACTCACAAACCCTGAGATCATGACCTGAGCCAAAGTCAGCCACTTAACCAACTGAGCTACCCAGGCACCCCAACCCTGCATTTTCTTGATACAAATCAACAAGAAAATTTTTTAGTACTTTATCATTTTACTAGTCATAACTTTACCCAAATAAACTTTATTCAATTCTTACTATAAGGCACATTAACCTTCATCAGCATGTGCAAGTTTTGTTATTTCCAAATTTCAAACACAACAACTGGTCTGGTTCCAAGTGTCATTTAAAAAGACAGAATGGTCCAAGCTACTTTTAAACATTCAAAAAGGGAGTCTTTAATCATAAAGGGGTTGAAAGGAACCCTTAAAGATCATCTAGTACAAATCCTAAAACCCAACTCCCCCATTGCTGATCACGGTTTATTGGTTGCAGGTTTCCGAATAGGGATTTCCCTGTTTGGTGATTTCACACCACCAAATAACAACAATGTGTGGTTTGCCCTAGCTAGGGAACCTGTTGGCTCTTTAAATTTTTTCCAGTAGGCTCCGGGCCCAATGTGGGGCTGAACTCACAACCCTGAGATCAAGAGTCGCATGTTCCACCAACCAAGCCAGCCAGGTGCCCAGGGAGCCCGTTGGCTTTTTAACAGGCATTCTGACACCAGGAAAAAGAAAAAAATAATAATAATAATCCTTCTTTGCATTAACCCAGCTCACCCACCAGCCTACCCTTTGAGTCTACCCTTCACCCATTCACTCCTCCAGCATTTACTGAACACGCCTATGTGCCAAGCAGGTAACCGCTCTTCTCTAACTTTACCTGCTTCTCCGTAGGCCCAGAGTCCTTTCCCTGGGCTGCTCTCCACTCCCGAGCCATTTCTGCATACTTCTCCTTTTCTTCCTCCCTCAGGAGCTTGGGGACATTTAAGGGGACAGAAAGGAGAGAAGCGGCAATGAGGACCGAGTGCCCTAGGCCCCAGACGCGGAAGCCTAGACTTTCCAGGAGGTTTCCGCGTCGGTTTGCCTTAGGGCCGGACTTCCTTTCCCTCCAGCAGGGGCCAAGGGGTCACTGGTCTCTTCGAGGCCTCTATCCTTCCCGCCTCGCCCTCTCACCTGCCCAACTGCCTGCTCTACCCCCCCTGCTCCCCATTGCCCCCCCCCCCCGCCTTACTTACCGCCCAGTCAGCAGAGCAGTAGGGGATGGCATCAGCTACGCGAGCCACGGGCAGGCCTCGCCGCCGTAGTTCGGGGATCTTCTCCTGCACAAAGAAATAGTAGGCATTACGGCTGGTCCTGCGGTTTGGCATGGCGAGCGAGGCCAAGATTCGACGACCCCCGCCTGAGACAGCACAAGCCGCCGGCGCCCTCGCCGGGCTCCCGCCCTTAGTAACCGAGGCAGGCGCCTGCGCGCGAAGGCCTGCGGCGCTCAACCAATCAGGGCGCGGTGCGCAGCCGCATTGGCCCTGCCGGGAGAAAAGCAGTCCGAGGCTGACTCGTGGAGCCGTGAGGGTGGGGTGGAGAAGGGGGGGGGGCGGAGCTCGGTCACAGGTGCAAAGCATTCTGATTGGCTGGGATGAGGCGTTGGTGCGTGTGCTGTCACGTGGAAGGCTCGGCGCAATTCCTGTACACTGTTGCGTAGTATGTGTTAAAGTAGGTAGAGAAAAAGAGGCCTGGTGAGTTATTTAGGTTCTTTCATGTTTTACTACTGTAAAAGGCCGGCTCTGTGTCAAGCCCTGTGAAAGGTGTTGGGTGGGGGAAAGAGACAGGAGCGCTACAAACAAGATCTTTTCCCCCAAGAAGTTTACAATCTAATGGGGGGAGTTTGAGAAGGAAGGTGATGGAACAAGTGCATCAACCAATATGGGGCACGCGGGGCGGGGGGTGTTGTTGCCTTTTCGTTTCGCGCCCCCCCCCCCGTTCTTAAATTACACTTGTTATGGTTGCAAAGAACATGGGGTTTTATAAAGCAGTTTGCAATATGTGAGGAAGAAAACCGACAATAAAAAGCTGAGATTTAAAATAGTGTCCCTGAAAAAAAAAAAAAAACATAAATAACATCCTTGAATAAAATTTTATAGGTTTCCTCAGAAAGGTCAGGAATATATTTGTAGCTGCTATGGAAACTTGCATCTTTTAATTGGTTACTGCTGGTGTATACAGAAGGCTTTGGTTTCAGTGTTATATATGCTTCACAAAGAAATCCCCTTATGAGGTCAGTTTATTAAGCATGTGTAGACATGTTGATGTCTATATATTTTAAATGTTTTTTATTTTATTTTTGAAAGAGAGAGAGTGACAAAGCATCCGAAGCGGGCTCGGCACCGACAGTAGAGAGCGAGATTCGGGGCTGGAACTCACGAAGCCGCCAAGATCACAACCTGAGCGGAAGTCCGGTAGTTCAACCGACTGAGCCACCCAGGCGACCCGTCGTATGTGTTTTTAAGTCAAGAATAGGAGTTGAAAACTTATTAAATGCTTTTTGTGGATCATTTCAGATGATCATATGGTTTTATTCTTTAATTTGTTAATATAATACATGATACTGCTTGGAGGGGGGGGGCGCCTGGGTAGTTCAGTGGATTAAACCCCCAACTTCAACTCCGGTCATGATCTAGGTTTGTGGATTCTAGCCCTTCGTCGGGCTCTGTGCTGATGACTCGGAGCCTGGAGCCTGCTTCAGATTCTGTGTCTCCTTCTCTCTCTGTCGTTCCCCTGTTCGTGCTGTCTCTGTCTCTCTCTCAAAAATACATAAATATTAAAATTTGTTTAAATAGGGGCGGTTAAGCGTCTGGGTCGGTTAAGCGTCCGACTTCGGCTCAGGTCATGATCTCACGGTCGGTGAGTTCGAGCCCCGCGTCGGGCTCTATGCTGATGGCTCAGAGCCTGGAGCCCGTTTCAGGTTCTGTGTCTCCCTCTCTCTCTCTGACCCTCCCCTGCTCATGCTCTGTCTCTCTCTCTCTCTCTCTCTCTCTCTCTCTCTCTCTCAAAAATAAATAAACGTTAAAAAAAAATTAAAAAAAAATTTTTTTTAAATAAATGATCCTGCTGGATTTCTCTAATTTTGAAGCAGCCTACTTTTCTGAGTATAACCTCTTCTTGATCATGAAACAGTGCTTTTTTTTTAACTTAATATAAGATTTTTTGCTTCCTTGTTTGAAGTGATACTGAATTATATTTTTGTGCTAGCCTTAGAAAATGTTGGTATCAGCATTGTGATAGAATGAACTGCCATCTTTTTCTTTGTTCACATTAAACAGTATATGGGAATTATTTATTCCTTCACAGTTTGGTAGAACTTACTGGTAAAAGTCTTTGACCCTAGGATAGCTTTGGCGGATAGGGTTGCCCTTGTTTACCATTTCAATAGTTTGTATGGTTATTATTTTTTTTCAAGTTTTCTAATTTTCCTTCTGTCAAATTTGGTAATTTACATTTTTTAGAAAATTGTCTAATTCATTTAGGTTTTCCAACATATTGGTTTAAAATGTTGGCAAGGATGTGAAGCAACTAGAATTTCCATATATTATTGGTGGGACAATTGCATGACAGTTTCTTATTTACCATAGGACCCAGAAGTTCCACTCTTTACGAGAAGTGAAAATGCATATCCACACAAAGACTTAAACACGAATTTTCATAGCAGCTCTATTTATATTCATTAATAGATTAACTGATAAGCAAATTGTAGAACATCTGTAGTAGACTGCTACTCAGGAATTAAATTAAATGGAATGAACTATTCAACGTGAATAAATACCAAGATATTTTGTTGAGTAAAAAAGGCATACGTAAAAGACTACGTACTTTATACAAAAATGTATAAGTTTGTACACAACTTGAGAAAAGGTAAGCCTGTAGTCATAGAAGTCAGGCCGGTGGTTACCTGGGGCCAAGAGGTAGGGTGAGGGGTTGCCTGAGAACTGACACAGGGAAACTTCTGGTTGGCAGAAATATTCTGTATCTTGACTGTGGCGTCAGTGGTTACAAGTGTTATGTAGCTGTCAAAACTCCTCAAATTATACACCTGAAACGTATGCATTTTATTGTGTCTAAGTTATACTTCAAAAAGTTGATTTAAAAACCAAAACCTTTATTGGCATAAAAATAATATTTGCCTATATTTAAAAATATATGTATTCTAATATTGCCTCCCCTTTTCATTCTTAATGTTATTTATACCTTTTGTCTTTTTTCCCCTTAATACTTGCCAAAGTTTATTTTATTGATCTTTCCAAACACCAGGTTTGGGTTTCACTGATGAAATGTATAGTTTTCCTTTTCATTTTAATTTCAGCTTTAAGTTTATGACTTCCATCTTTCTGCTTATCAGAGGCTATTTTGTGGGGTTTTTTTCTAGTTTCTTGACTAAAAGCTTCATTCAGTTATTTTCAATTTATATTTACTATCTTTAGGTTTCTTATTTTTCCTTTTTCTTCCTTAGTAGGATGGATCAGTATGTTTCGCTATACTTTTTCTTCTGTTGGCTTCAAGTTATACATTCTAGTTTGCTTCATTCAGTGGCTACCCACAGATGTTTAAGATACTTGCATTAAAATGTATTTTTATAACAACATATACAGTTAATAAGTATCTATATACACTCTTCCCAAATAGACAAGAAGCTTAGAAAATTATTGCTTTCCTCCACTTAGTTCCCCAACTCATTCCTTGCTCACCCCACTTCTGTCTCCCATGGTGGCATCATCTGGGATTTTAGTTCCTGGTTGCTTTGTTACACTAATGTTGAGACATGGCTGAAGTCCCAGTCTCATAGATCTAGAGTAGTATATCTAAAGCATACGATTTGATGAGCTTTGACATGTAAACACCTGTGAAACCATCATCCCCATCAAGATAATGAACATATCCACCCCTAGTTCCCACCCCTCCCCCTTAGGCTTGAAGTTGCCCACAGTTCACTGATGTACTGTTTGTTTTTGTCTTCAGTCTTTTTTCTCTGATTTTCATTTTTGCAGTTTCTGTTGCTATTTCTTCATGTTTACTAATCTTTTCTTCTGTAATGTCTCATCTGCTGTTAATCCCATCCAGGTTTTGTTTGTTTGTTTGTTTGTTTGTTTTGGTTTTTTGGTGGTTTTTTTTGTGTTTATTTATTTATTTTTTTTTGGTTTTGTTTTTGGTATCGGATCATTTAGTTTTCATCTCTAGAATTTGATTTGAATCTTTTTTATATCGTCTACATTTCTTCTTATCATGGTCTATCTTTCCTCTATCTTTAATGTGGAATGTAGTTATAATGTGGACTATAGTTATAACAACTCTTAAATGCTGTCTACTCATTCCATCATCTGTGTCATTTCTGGGTCTGTTTCTACTGGTTGGTTTTTCTCCGTATTATGGGTTGTATTGTCTTGCATCTTTGCAAGCCCAATCATATTTGATTGCACGACAGTTGTAAATTTTATCCTTTTGAATGCTGCATATTTTTATATTCTTATAAATGTTCTTGCGCTTTTTCTGGGATAGAGTTATGTTATTTGGAAACAGTTCAAGTATAGTTTTTCCTCCTTTTGAGGCTTACTTTTATGCTTTGTTACTTGGAATCAGAGCAACCTTTAGGGCTAATTTTCTCCTCTGCTGATACAATACCCTTCTTAGTTCTCTGCCTGACAACCCGTGAATTTGGAAGTTTTTCCACTTTGGCTGATGGAAACACAAACTATTTCTAGCCCTGTGTGAATTTCAAGGATTGTTCCTTCTAATCCTTTCAGGTTGTTCTTTCCCTGGCACTGTGTAGTTTCCTCCCACACATGCACTGATCAGTATTCAGCTGGAGCTTCAAGGGAGATCCTTAACAGATTTCCAGAGCTCTTTCTTTGTGCTGGTCTCTATTTTCTGGTACTCTGCCCTGCAGACTCTAGTCGCTGTGGCCTACCTAGGTACCGACTCCATCTCCTCAACCCAGAGAGACCACAGGGCTCTGCCTAGGTGACCCTCCTTGCTGTCTTGTGGGTACTCTCTCCAGGCAGCAACCGGGGGGCAATCAGAGGGTTCACCTTGTTTGTTCCTGTTCTTTCAGGGATTACTCACCTCTGCTCCTTGATGTCCAGCGTCTGAAAACGTTGCTTTATATATTTGATCAGATTTTTAGTTAAGACTGCTGGATAAATCCATTCCCTGTTACTCCATCTTGGCCAAGATCGCTTTCTCTTATTTAAAAGTTTTATTTATTTATTTATTTATTTATTTATTTATTTATTTTTTGTTACGTTCCTTTATTTTTGAGAGGCAGAGAGAGACAGAGCGCGAGTGGGGGAGGGGCAGAGAGAGAGGGAGACACAGAATCCGAAGCAGGCTCTGGGCTCTGAGTTGTCAGCACAGAGCCCAATGAGTGGCTCAAACTCACGAACCGCGAGATCATGACCTGAGCCGAAGTTGGACACTCAACCGACTGAGCCACCCAGGCGCCCCTGTCTTATTTAAAAATTTTAAAACAGTATTTAGATTTAACTGCTAAATTTTTAGATTTGTGATCAGGACAAATGTCTCTGGGGAGATGCCATTTAAAATGAAGAAGGATGCTAAGGAATAGAGCTAGTCATGTGAAGAATCAAAAGGAGGGCATTCTAGACAGAGGGAACAGCATATGTAATGGTCTCAGACAATAAATAGTTTGGTGGGTCATCAGAATAGACAGAAGACTGGCTGATGTTGCAGCAGTATGTCCACTCAGGTGGAGAAGGTGAGGTGCATGCCGAGGATGAAGTGGATCAGCAGGGATTTGGGCATGGCAGGGTCAAGGGTCTAAGCACTACTAAGTGTGTGGGTGATCGTTGAAAGATCTTTTTGAAAAGTGTCATGATATGGTTGACAGCTAAAAAAGATCAGTCTTGTTGCCATTTGGCGAATAGGTTCAAAGCAGCAAGAATGGGCATGGGGATACTAGTTAAGAGGTCCCTTAAGAAGTCCATGTGAGAGATGATGGTGATCTAGAACAGAAAAGAGACAGGAGAAGTGAAGGGGGAGGAGGATGGCTTCAAATTGCACTTTGGGGAAAAAAGAGCTAACTGACGGATCGGATGTCGACAACGCGAGAGAAAGGGAGGAACCCTAGGGTTTTGGCTTGAGTAACCCCGTGGCAGGTGGTGTCTTTTTCTAAGACAGCAAGAATTGGGGGAGGGAGGACAGTGCTAGTGCCAAAGAGGGTTTGATGCTCCTCATAATTTCTATTACTTGTCCTCTCCTTCTTTGATACAACTGATTTTTTAAAAACCTTACTTAAATAAAGTCCTTTGTAAATGGGACAGGTTTCCCCTCTTTCCAACCAGATTGACCTTCCCTTCCAGAAATTCTAGAGGGTGTTAGGTTTGGGTTGGGGTATTGCACGGCAGGGGGATCAAGATTTCAGTTATGGAGATGTTAATTTTGAAATGCCTCTTATCCATTCAAGTGGAGAAGTCAAGTAGGCATTTGGCTGTCTGCATCTGGGGTTCTGGGACAGAGACAAAATTTGGAAGCAATTTAGATTTAAAGATGGTATTTATATTCACAGAAATGGATTAGATCACCTAGGCTGGAAGAGAGGAAAAAACGATTCCAGGATGGAGTCCTGAATAACACCAGCATTCAGAAATCAGTTAGAAAAGAAAAACCTAGCAAAGGTGTACTAAAAAGGAATGTCTGAAGAAGTAAGGAGAAAACCAGGGAAACCAAGACAAAAGAGTATTTACAAGAGGAATTGCTTCATTTATTCAATGAATATCTATGAAAAGTCTGTACTCTTGTGGAGTACCAAGCTCAGTTTTAGGCCCAGTAACACCTTAAACAGAACAAAGCGTATAACAAAGCAAGGAATGCAGACCATGAAGAAATAAACAATCTTGTATATAATAAGAGGTCTGGACATATTACTAGACAACGAGTCCAATGAAGGAAAATAATGCAGGATAAGGGAATAGGGACTGATTGAAGGTCGACAAAGGCCCTATTTGAGGAAATGGAATTGAAGCAAACAATGGAAGGAAGTGAGGAAGCAAAGAGGATTCCAGGCAGAGGGAATACCAAGTGCATAGACCCTAAGGTGGGCACGTGTCGGCTGTGTGTAAAGAACAGCAAAGCAGTCTGTGGCTGCAGTGAAGGAAGCCATGGGAAAATCGAGAGGGTATTAGACAGGGAGTTGGGACAGAACCTTACAGGGCTTACGAGGCCACCGTAAAAACAGATTTCACCTATATCGGTGAGAAGCCACTGGGGAGTTGAATGACTTCTACTATTTTTTGAAAATATGAAATATGAAGCGATTGTAAGCCAAGCGAGTGTGATGAATGCACCAAGAACACACAGCATTTTGAGAAAAGGCCTTTCCTAATGCTACTTCTTCCCAGATGCCAGTTGAGGTTAAGGTCCTGACATTGTTCAGTGTGCATCTTCCAACTGATGCTGATAATAATAGTAATAGTAGCTGACGTTCACTGAAGGCTACTGTGTCAGACTGTCTCTTTTATTACATAATGGTTTGCCAAAGCAAAAAGAGGGATTTCCAAGTTCCCCATCATCTCTAGATTTTGCCTGAATGCATAACCATACTCTGGAATAGCTCAGTCTGAATTCTAGTTGATTCCTCTGCTTGCTCAGTCAGGTCATGCAAATTCTACCTTGTGTTTCCCTGCAGCGTCCCTCCCACTTGCTGTTTGCTTCCCATTTCTGCTACCCTGTAGCCTAGTTTTGATGCTTGTTCCTTTTTGGGCTCTTGCAATGAGCTCTCACATGGAAGAGGTTGTCTCTCTTCCCATCAACCCATCCTACACCCTGTGGCCAGAATAACTTGGCTGAAACACGGGTCTAATCTTGTTCTTCTGCCTAGAAATCCTTGTGTGGTCCACAGCCTGTGGAATTAAGCTCAGACCTGGGACCCTGGCTCCCCTTGGTCTGACCTCCACCTACCTTTCTAGCTCTGTTGCTGACTCTGCCCTTCGTGAAGCTATGTTCTGGACGGCAGATCCCACTCTCCTCTCTGCCTGTTGCTTGTGTATCTGCACTACCTCCTGCTCCATTTCTGCTTTTAGAAAGTCTGCCCAGGTCACGTTTTAAGACTTAGCTCAGGGGTTACCTTTCCTGGAAGAGATCTCTGACCAGCACTCCCAATGAGTAATTGACAGCTCTCTTTTGTTCCACCACCATACCTGGCATTGTCCTAATACAGGTCCTGTCACACCATCGCAGATAAAGACCATGTGTCTGTCTCTTCCTCACCCCAACGCACACACATGGCTGCATCTCAACTGTAAACTCTTTGACATAAGGAGCTGTGATTCATTCATCTTTAAATTCCTTTCATCCTAAATCTCTAGACAGCATAGTGTCTAGCATATAGTAACTGCTCAATAAATGTGTAGGGGCTAAAGGAAGGAATCAGGGGAGAGAGAAGAAAAGATGAAGAAAAGGGAAGAAGACCCTAAGAAGACCTAAAACGGTTTGTGATTAATTAGACAAAAATCCACTTTGATTATCTGCGTATAAGGCACTCACTCAGAATTGGGGTAGGAGCATGGGATTAACAGTTCTAGGAGAGAGCCTCAACCCAGAACTCCGACACATAGGTCAAGTCTGTTTTTTTAACACTAGCTTTTGAGAGTCCACAAATGACCCCTCTTTTGTTTGAGTTGTTTCCTTTCATGCTCAGTGTTCAGGTTCTCTTATTCTAGCTCCCTTCCCTGTCTGTCTTCTGGGGGTAAGGTCATTGGATGAGATACTTGTTCTGGCTCACTTCCCTCTCTCAGGTCCCACCTTTGACGTGTGCCAGGGGAGAAGGCCTCTAGGAGAATGCTTAGAGCTGAGAAGCAATCCTCTGGCTTAATCATCAAGACGTAGTGCCCAAGGCCCTGATAGAATACAGAAAGACATGCCTTCTATCATTCTCCCCACTTTGGGCTACAGAATGCTGATCGATCGATCACTGGAATCTGCTCTGTTGATCATTTTGGGGGCTGTGACTGTTGTTCTGGCCTCCACAGTGTGCTGACACTGAAACAAAAAGAGAAACAAAAGCAAAACCCAGAGAAAGGGCGCATGAAAGAGAAGCAAGCTTACTTCATCTTTGGCTCTGTAACTCGCAAAGAAATTATAGTCGAACTATCAGTCAGTAAAGGCTCCCAGGGCTTCAATTGCTCATAATTAACTTGATTAACTGCTCAGGATTGAGACAGAATGAGAGCAGGTGTGCATTTGGGGGCTTTGTAGCCGGCTAAAGATGCAGGCCTGACAAAACACCTGTCACTCCTTCTTTGTGCCTCTATCCTTCCTCCAGGGATGTCCCAGAAACGGAGTGCATTGTGGCACAGTTGTATCTTTCGTCCAGCAACTTTTTCTACGCTGCAGAAATATTAGAGGATATAGAAAGTTATGCAGAAGATACAAATGAATGACAATCCTACCCAGAGATAACCATGGTTAGTATTTTGTTGTTTCCATTGGCTCTTCTAAATGCATTTCCTATATTTGAGACCCTGCTGTAATACAATTTCATGTTCTGCTCTTTTTTTCTGTACATTGTCCTTGGATGGACCTCTGTGGGAAATCGTTATTGGAAAGCTAACTCAGGTGGAGGCCGCCCACTGTTGGTGAGGTTTGGCCTCAGGATGAGGCAGGCAGACACCATCTAAATATATATATATATATATATATATATATATATATATATATATATATATTTTTTTTTTTTTAGTATTGATTTTTGAGAGACAGAGAGACAGAGTGCGAGCGGGGGTGGGGGGGTGGGGGTGGGGAGCAGAGAGAGAGGGAGACACAGAATCTGAAGCAGGCTCCCGGCTCTGGGCTTTCAGCACGGAGCCCAAAATGGGGCTCACACCCATGAACAGTGAGATCATGACCTGAGCCGAAGTGGGAGGCTTAACCGACTGAGCCAACCAGGCACCCCGGGCAGACACCATCTAATTCGGCACCCTACACCCCTGAAGTTTGCCTTGAAGCCGGAGACAGCAGGCTCTTGGGTTAAATCTGCCTCAAGTACATAGAATTTTCAGCACATTTTCCCAATCTTTTACTTATTATATACTTACCACTGTTCTTGGCAGTACAGCTTTTTACATTTTTTGGCATCATGCACCCTACATTTGCATTTCCTTTCTTTATAGCATTTTCTTAATGAAACAATTTATTCCTCAATATGAAAGTGCTTCCAGATTGAAAACGTTTCTAGTTTCCAGTATAGGGTGCCTAGAATCTCCCCCCCCCCTTTTTTTTCGGTTCCTTGCTTCAATTTATATTTTTTAAAACTTACAATTCATTGAACGTTGGTTTGAAGACACGGGAGATGGGGAAGAAAACAAACCTAAAAGGTAGCACCAGGGCAGGAGAGCCTAACACAACTCAGATAAGAAACATGGTATCTATTTTGAAGTCACACCTCATAGATTCTTCCTGGAAGTCAAGATCAGAGAGGAGAAGTGAAATGTGATGTTATCTGTGTGCTTTAAAAAGACCTATGTTAAGCAGGATTCGTGTGCATGCATGCTTCCCCATGTGCCTGCAATGAAATCATGTTTTAAAGTGGATTCGGCTGCATTATATTTATAACCACGGGGTTGCTACCAGCTACCAGCATGTCTCCTTGTGGTGGTTCACTTCTCTTCGTGTCCTAATTCGGTTCTAAAGTGTGCAGCTTTAGCGGACTGGCGGTGTGCTAGTCCACTTAATGCTGGCTGTGGCTTCCTTCAAGTCCGGCTCTGGTCCCACACAGGTTTATATTCTGACGTGTTTGTTTCTGGTTGCAGCAGAAAGTTTGAAGTATAGGGGATTCAGACCCTGCCATGACGGTGAAAAATTAATCTGCACTGTCCTATCTGTCCTATCCTGTCTTATCTGGCCAGAGAAATGGACAGCTGGAGCTTAACCAGATCGGAATCTGGGGTTCATTTGCAAACATCAACTCAACAGCTACTCAGGGAAGCGAAAAAAGTAATTAGGTAGTACTTCTTAAACCTTAAGAGTTCGTCAGAAGCACTTGAAGAAGGCAGTTTAAGATGCAGATTTTCAGACTCCACCCAGAGTTTCTGATCTTAGTTTTTTATCAGAGCCAGAGCCAGAGGATCTGCATTTTAAGCAAACGCTTTAAAATTTTTTTAAAAAAATTTAATATTTATTTATTTGAGAGAGAGCGAGCGAGCTGGGAAGGGACAGAGAGAGGGAGACACAGAATCCAAAGCAAGCTCCAGGCTCTGAGTTGTCAGCACAGAGCCCTTCGTGGGGCTCGAACTCACGAGCTGCGAGATCATGACCAGAGCCGAAGTGGGACGCTCAACCGACTAAGCCACCCAGGTACCCCTTAAGCAAACACTTCAATGTGATTCTGATGCTGAAAATTCAAAAACCACACTTGGCAGAGCACCAGGATTCTGAGGTTATGCCCCTCTACCACCAACAATACGGTAAAATCATACCGTCCTTCTGCCTTCTTTCCGCTGGCCATCCCTTAGGCTCCCTGTTTTGAAACATTGGGTGTTCCCTCAACGTTTCTCTTAACCCTCCATCAGGTTGCTAATAACTTGCACGTTTGGGAGGGATGCACATTGTGACTTAATCCAGTTTAACCCCTCCTTAGAGATGGCTCGGAGCCCCACCCATTCAGGCTGATGAGGGCTCCACCAACTGTTACTCTAGCTGGAAGGTAGAAGTGTAGACTGCTACACACAGAACAAATTCCCAGGATGGTGGACGAGGCCCCTGTGTTCTATGACTTGCTCTGGCGCAAGCTCTCCCCCAAGTCCCCTGAAATCTTGTTGATTTGAGCACACACTCGAAGCTCACTTCTTCATTGGGCATTCACTTTCCACTTCCTGTGCACATGCAGGTTCTCTTTGCTTAGTCAGACTCTTAAAAGTTGTCCAAGTTGTGCATAAACTTCTGTTGTTCTGTACGCTTAGACACTAAACACTGTGCAAACTCTTCTGTGCACTGTGTGCACCTGCCCGTGCACACACACAGTCACGCATACAGTAAATGGCAGAGCGTACTACAAACGCATGGTCATATCAGCTCAGGTGTCCTCCCTAAGTCACTATAGCCCTGGAGACAGGGGTCTTGGCATCCAGGTGCCTGCAGTGACTGGTCTACATGACAACCTCCCCCAGTCACTCCTTAGATGTTATCTATTGTTCTGGAAGACTCCAAAGAAATCATTAACTCCTTGACCTTTACAAGGAGCATATACATGAGCTGAACTATAAAGCACGTGTGTGGTGGGGGTGATGCAGGCGGTAGTAGGAATAAAAATAGGAAAAGGAGCAGAACCGGTCCTTCCTGGGTCCCTTCAGTTTCCCCATCTCAATAAGAAGGGAACTCAGATCTCAGGCAGTCAGGAAAGATCAGTGTCCAGAGACCTTTCTCCCCATTTCTAATGTTCACATCTCACCCCTGTTTCACATATACATTCATTCTTAAGTGTGTAATCTTTCTCTCCAGGAACTCCCCTCAAGCTCAGAACCACTCTGTTTCAGAGGCAATTTTATACCTGCCTTGTCTCCTTTCCTCTGCCCAGAATTCCCTACCCTGCCCCCTTTCCACTACCAATCCCGGAACAGTTCAAATCTTGCCCATTCTGCAAATGCCAGTGGAGATGTGACCCCTTCTTTCTTGCGGTGCCCCTCCAACCCCCTAAATTGCTCCTTCCATTATGTTCCTAGGGCACTTTGCCTAGGTCTCCATTATCACCTTTGCTTTGTTTTACTACCACTATGTCTTAGGCGTTTAATGGCCTGACCTTCCCTCTCCTGGACCCAACCGGAAGCTCTTTAACTGCAGGAAGTCGGTCTTATTTATCTTGTAGCCTCGGTTCTTAGTACACAGTAGAGGCTTAATACATTTTTGTTAAGCAAAGCAGAAGTTTCTTCTCACTTGTCTCTCAACACGTACGTTCAGACACTTTTCCTATGCACATGCGACAGACCCACTTAAAAAGTGGAAATCGGGGCTCCTGGGTGGCGCAGTCGGTTAAGCGTCCGACTTCAGCCAGGTCACGATCTCGCGGTCCGTGAGTTCGAGCCCCTTGTCAGGCTCCGGGCTGATGGCTCAGAGCCTGGAGCCTGTTTCCCATTCTGTGTCTCCCTCTCTCTCTGCCCCTCCCCCGTTCATGCTCTGTCTCTCTCTGTCCCAAAAATAAATAAACGTTGAAAAAAAAATAAAAATAAAAAGTGGAAATCAAGGCGCCTGGGTGGCACACTGGGTGAAGCCTCTGACTTTGGCTCAGGTCAGGCTCTTAGAGCTCACGAGTTGGAGATCCACATCCGGCTCTGAGCTGACAGCTGAGAGCCTGGAGCCGGCTTCCGATTCTGTGTGTCTTTCTCTCCCCCTCCCCCACTAGTGCTGTTTCTCTCTCTCTCTCTCCCTCTCTCTCTCACATTTTTTTTTTTTTTAAGAAATAATCCATGTGAATGCATTCAGCAAACTGTACCGTTTGGACAAATGCATTTGATCTTAGCCAAAAGGCCGGGAAGCGATTAAGCGTTGGACACATGTAAGCGGTTACAATGGTTTATTTCTCTCCAGTTTTCCCTATTTTCTGTTAAAGAGCTCTATGCCGTCGGTATGCCTCACAACGTTTTCACAGGAGAAAGTTGCAGCGTAGGTCTCCCTGCTACCTTTCCCGATGCTGGAGAGTCTCTGGTTTCCTTGAACGGCCTCCTGGAAGCAGACGGAGGGACGGGATGCAGCAGAAGCAGACACCCTTGCCCAGAGAACTTGCTAGGAGGAGTCCCGCGACAAGTTATGCCAAGTCCCCGCAGGTCCCCCCTCCCGCGTCTGTCCCTCCCCCGGTGCAGGCTGGCCACAGACACCTGCGTCTCCTGACTCCCCCTCCCAGAACCCCCACTCCGTCGGGGCTCGGGTTCCCGGACGTGGGCCTCCCTGGGAGGAGCAGCGCCCGCGGCCCCCGGCTCTTCCCAGCACCCTCTCCCCCAGCGTACTTTGTTACTCGGCGCGACCTCGGGGCCGGCACGTGACCCAGAAACTTCGGAAGCCCCGGGGCGGCGGGCGGCGGGGCGGAGGCGGCGGCGGCGGCCGAGCTCCCCCGCGCGGCCGGCTCTGCGGCGGGGAGGCGCTCGCCCCGCGCCGCGCTCGCTGCCTGGGCGTGCGGGAGCGCCGCCGGGAGCCGCGCCGAGCCGAGCCGGGGAGCCCGCGGCAGCGCGCGTTCGGCAGGCGGCGCGGCGGGCCGGGCGGGCGGGCGGCGGCGCCCAGGGACGCCGGGGGCCCGCTCACGCGCGCGGCCGCAGCCCCGCCGCTGCCGCTGCCGCCTGGTCACCCCGAGCCTTGCGCTGCTGCCCTTCCCCACTTTGCCCGCTCCTTCATCTGAATGGGAAGTTGGGGAACATGGACGGGGTCGTGCTGGCGTGGATCGCTGTCTTCTGGCTAACAGGTAGGAGTCGTTTTCTCCCCAGGCGAATAACTTTATGTATATTCCCTCGGTGCTTCGGTTCCCACCCCACCCCACCCCCATTCCCCCCCTGGCTGGGCTTAAAGCTGCTTAGCAGGCCGGCGGTAAGTGGGGGAGGGGGCTGTGTGTGTGTGTGTGTGTGTGTGTGTGTGTGTGTGTGTTAGAATGATGGAGGAGGCGGGGAGAATCCCGATTACAAGTGAGACGGATCGAGATGCAGGTGTTTGACTCATTAGGATTTTTTTTTTTCTTGTGCATTTCCTTTTCCACACAACGGTTCTCTCTTGGTCTTATCCCGAGTTTGTAATGCTGTGGGTCCTGGGAAGAGCCTGGCTAGGAAGAAAGCAAGCTCGGGGGAGACCGATTAATTAACAGAACTGGTCTTCTGGAGGTGAGGGGTAGAGGAGTGTCTCTTGAATTCCTTCCCTAGAGAAGCCGGGAGAGTCAGCAGCGTTCTCTCTGTGGCTCTGGGGGTGCAGTGGGGCGCATGAGGAAGGAGATGGGGACGGAGGCTTGATTGGTTGTGGAGTTTAGGGCCCTTCTCTCTCTCTCTCTCTCTCTCTCTCTCTCTCTCTCTCTCTCTCTCTCGCTTGGTACAATTTGGGGAGTGGTCTCACAGTGGAGAAGAAAGAGCCTTCTTCCCCCCAATAAACAGGCCCCAATAAAGATGAATTGCAGAGATATTCAGAGGGTAGAGCTTCTCCTCAGCATTAAAGTCACTTCCTCTAGCTGGGTCCTCTGTGTTTCCCCCTGCCTTTCAGGGAACTTTCTCCCCACCCCCCTGGGGTCTGGAGAGGCTCAGGTTCCTAGCACGTTGTCTCCCACGAAGATCCTGCAAGGTTAAGGGGCCGGTGGCTAGCCCTGAGAGATTCACAAAGTAGCCTTGCTTGGGTGGGGGGTGGGGATGGGTAGGAAGGTTCAGGTAGTTTGGAAGCGGTTGAGACCAAGATTCCAAGCAAGGTGGAGATGGACTGATGGAGGAAAGGAATAAGAGATCAGAAAGGTTGTGAGGACTGGATGCGGGCAGTGAAGGGCAGGGGAGAAAACAGAAAATAGCACCCCCCTCCCCAAAAAAGAAGAAGTTCTGTTCCCTCTGGGGGCACCACTCAGAAGATTTGGAAAAATCAAGTCAATAGGGTAAGGGGAACAAGTTTAAAATATCCAAGGCAAATCATTGGAAGAGGATTAAATGTATTTAAGAAGAAAATCGAGAACTCCTTTTCCCTTCGCTGTAGACTAAGATTACTGATTGCCTCAATTTTTTTTCCCTGTTCCAAACGAAGGGCCCCTAACACTGGCTCTGCCCCCTGCTGGCTTTACGTTTGGGGGAGCAGGGCACGCCAGCAGAGTTAGCCTCTTCTCTTGGCTGTTCTGAGTTCATCCCTCCCACATTATTCAAATATGAATCATCTCTGATTTCAGGGTTTGGCTGAGCCATGTCTCCCCACTCCCCTGGCCTCCAGTGCCTTCCACCTCCACCCTCACTGATTCTGAATGTCCTTAATTTGCCTCTACTTCTACGTTATCATACTGGAAGGAACTTGGGCCTGGAGCCTGTATCACCACCTCCCCAAGGTCAGCTAGGTATCCTGGGGTGGGGGTGGGGGTGCTCTGAGTCAGAGATGCTCTTGCAGATACCCAGGGATGTGCCCGAGAAAAGCACTCTAGGGATTGGCAGGGAGTGGGAGCAGAAGGCGAACATATATCCAGGCCTTGCTAGATGGCCGACAGCTTTTTATGAGATGGAGTCATATCACCGGAAGGGGTCACAGGCCGTCTAGTTCAGCCCTCTCAGTTTACAGGAATGGAGGTCCAGAGAGGTGACAGGCACACAGCAAATTTGTGATGCAGCAGGGACTAGAACCCAGTTCTCCAAGCCTCGGGCCAGTCCTATTTGCACTCTCCTAAGCTGCTGCCTCTCTGGTGTTTCTGTTTGTTCGGTTGGTGGTGGTGGTTGCTGTAGGATGTTTTGTTTTGTGTTTATTTTGAGGGGAGTTGCTGCTTTGTCCATGCCTTCTTTGCTCTGTACCTGGGGAGGCCGCCACCCGCCAGGAGGCAGGCAACAGGTTAGTTGTTAGGGCCATCTCAGCTGTCAGATGGCTGGGCGGCTGTGCTCTGCACGGGAGGCTGGCTCTGGAGATCCCGTGGACCCCGCAGGCGTCCCCGGATCCCAGCTTCTGCTTCCCCGTCATCCCCTCAGGCTGTCAGTTGTGCCTCTGGACCGGCTGCCTCTCAGCCTCAGCAAAGCAGAGGAGCTAAGGATGCAGGCTGGGGAGGGGGGAAGCCAAGGATGAGACGGGGATTCAGACTCATCGTTCACAGAGAAGCCAGGAGAGGAAAGGTGAGAAATCTCGGTCCAGCCCAATCAATGAATTTTCTCTTAAGGGGGTGGTACAAAGGGAGGGAGAAAGGAAAGGACAGATTAAAAATGAGTCAGAGAGCATAGGGAAAAACACATTCATTCTCCTCTCCCTCCCTTTCTCCTCCCCCACTTTCTCTTCCCTCCCTCCCTCCCTCCTCCCCTGTTTCTTTTAATGCAGGCTGAGCAATTTCTAATCAACACTTTAGTTTTTTTTCCCCTCAGTCTCTAGCAGCTCCTTCCTTGTCTTTCATTGCTGAAATTCTGCTGTATATTTAGCCTCATGATTTCTTATTGTCATTGCGATGCCGCTTCCTGTAATAGATTGTTGTTGTTGTTTTGAACCAAACGCAATGCTTATCAGCTGTTATTCTAGCAACAGGTGCCATCTAGCAGTAGGACCTGAAGGAGGGTTCACTCGGTCTTTGTTCCTGAATGTGGATGGTGGCGTTTTCCTCCTTTCCTGGCAGCAGAAGCTGTGAGAAACGCTGGCGCCGTGTCCACTCCGCGAACACACTCCCATGCGGGGAGCGGGCGACGGGTTTTCCTGGAGGCTTCTGCGCCTCCCTGTGATGAAGGTTGCTCGCTCTATTAGCATTTCTTTTGGTTGCCTTCTGGCTTTACTCGTTCATTCATTCATTCATTCATTCATTCATTCCTTCATTCCTTCATTCCTTCAGCCATCCTCCAGGCACGGTTTCCTGTGCTTTGTAAGGGTTCCAATAGGTGCTGAGGATGAAGAGAGAAAAGACACAGTCCTTGTCCTCAAAGAGTAGTCAGTCTGGTCGGTGACTCAAGCGAGCTCTCCGGTGATGTTGATGTCGAAGCAGAAGGTCCCCTGGTGAGAACCGTGGCCACGCGGGCGCGAGGGGAGCGTGGCAGAGGCACACCCAAGCCGCACCTGAAGTGGATCCGACGGCGGAGGCCTGGAATGAACTCCCAGAAGAGGTGGTGGCCGCGGGGAGACACGTGTTCCCGCATGTCAGTCAGCTGCGGAGCTCCGGCCACGTGCGGGCGCCGCGCCGGGGTTACGAAAATGAATGAGACACAGCCCTGCCTTCCAGCACCCGCCGGCGGGTGGCCGGACACGGTTATGGAGTAGCCTGTGCCAAAGCAGTAATGGAGCTCTGCACCCAGTGCTGTGGGGGTGCTTCCAGGCGGCTCCTAGCCCAGCCTGGCGGGGGCCGGAGACATCCAGGAGCGGTTGTTACCTGGTGTGGTTGGCGTTCAGGCAGATACCTGGTGCCTTTTTTAGGAGAGGCTTGGATACGGAGAGTTAAGGCGGGGATTAGCCCTGGAGAAGGAAGAGTGGCTTCCGGAGACTGCTGACCCCTCCGCTTCCATGATCTCCTTTCCTGTCCTGCACTCCTTTCGGTTTCTCTCCCTCCTCTGTTCTCCTTTCTCCTGGGGAAGAGACCTTGCTCTTACCAGAGCATCTTCTTTCAAACTCCTTATCACAGCTCTCCCCACTCCCCTCCATCCCCCCCCGCCAGATGCTGCCCTCTGGACCAGAACAGGGCGGCTTGTTTGGGTATCACGCTCTTTAGATTTTACACTCACGTGACTCTGTGGGTTGGCGGGTTTTTGCAGACTTGGAATTGTTAGTACTCGTAGTCTTGGTGCAAGTACTTGGTGCTCAGTACATTGTTCATAGTTTTGGTACCAGGACTTGGTTGGCGGATGGAACCTTGACCTGGAAGTTAAGGATTGGGTTCCAGTCCTGCCTGCTCCACAGATTGACTATGTAAACCGTGGGATCTGGGTCTCATAACCTGGTGAATGAGATGACTTCTGAGGTCACTTTCAGCTCTAAGATCCTATGATGTAGAATCTTTTCTCCATGTAACTTTGATGAGTCGGAAGTCACAACTGAAGAGTGACAGGTCCAGCCTTCCTTTTGTAATTCACCCAGGGAAGAGCCACCAGCGAGCTCCAGTTTCTTCAGCCTTTCCCTGATCACGAATGATTGGAATGAAAGACACCAGCCCGGGGAGGGAGAGCTCTTGCTAGGATTTTCAGAGAAACGGATGGGGTAGCACCCAGTGCTTGGTGGATAGGAGAGGGTCCACTCTGAACTCTTAAATGTGGTCAGATTGGGAACTGGCAAAGCAAGCCAAGCACTGTGGACCAGGTGGGATGAATCCTGCTAGAGCCAATATGGCCCTAGAATGTCCCCTCTAGTCTCAACTTTCTGTTCCAGGACCCACTCACCTCCTCACTTCTTTCGACATTTTAGCTTTTATGCCTCCTTTTCTCCAATCAGGAATATAAAGAGAGGTATAATGTGATGGTTGTTCTTGTTTATTTACACGCCATCTTGCTTTTCGGTATGTTAAATGGCTTTCATATACATTATGCCTTTCGATCATTCTAAGTAAGAATGGCTGATATTACCTGCCTCTACTTAAGAAGACAAAGACTCAGAGAGAATAAGTGACTTGTCCAAGTCCGTGGTATCTTATTGATCCAAAAAATAAGAAACAGTGACACTGACTTGATACGACTTGGTTGTTTCAAGTGCCTGAATCCAAGTGAAACATTCTTTTCTGCTTACAGTGGGTCGGAGTAGAACTCTTGATTTAAGTGAACATACGTGGGGTCTGTTATGGGGCACTGGGTAGTGAGGCTCAGAGATCATGGAACTCAAGGAAATATGGCAGGGACTAGTGATAAAGAAAGCATTTAGCTTTTCCACTTCAATTCTAAGATCTAAAGTAAGTGAGAAGTGCTCCAGTGAGGCCCAGAGAGTAGAGGATGTGACCCAGGGACAGCAGATAACTGCTGGTATATCAGAGCCCATCCGGGACTAGGGGCTGGGGCTCTGCACCCGGGAGCCGCACAGGATGTAGCTGGGGCGTGTGTACAGTTGAAATTTTGGTCTTCAAGATAGTTTTTGGCTCTCTGAAAGTGAAAGAAGGCATTTTGGGTGACTAGTGTTCTTTATGGGCCAAGAAACAAAGAAGAAGTCAGAAGAACATGCTGCTTCCTGTTCTCCTGCAGTGTCTGCAGTCCTGCGGAAAGTGGTGCCCCGCATCAGGAGTAGGTAGAACCCGCATTCAGCTGGGATCCTGCATCGTCACTCCTCCATGCCCTCGGCTCATCAGGAGGCAGACCCAGAGGCAGTGCAGGGAGAGGGATTAGATTCAAACTGACCTGGATTTGAATACCAGCTTAAGATTTTACCTTATTTTCTTTGGCTTGAAAGTGGGAAATTAACTTCCGTTATAGGGCTGTTGTGATGATTAAAATGGAGTTATGTAAAACTCCCAGCACAATGCGTGGTACACAGTAGGTCCTCAATTACTAATTATGAACCCCAAATAGGCCTATCAGCCAGCATTTTGATACAGCAGGGAGCAACCTCCAAATCTCAGTAGCTCGTACGAGCAGACATTTGCCCCTGCTCATATTACACGGGAGCTGAAGTCAGCTACGCATTGGCTAGAATTGGTGGACTTGGCTCAGTTCCAAATGTCTTCTTGTTCCAAGACCCGGGATGAAGAAGCAGCCACTAGCTGGGCCTGCCGTTGTCATGGTGGAGGGCTCAAGAGGGTAGGGGGAGGGCCTAGAGTGACCAGAGCCAAAGCATGCATCTGCCCTTTAAGTTTCTGCTTGGACGTGTCTCATGGCCTTACGTGTCTTACGTACTTACATTCCGTTGGCCAACGCAAGTCCTTGGAAAAGCCCATGGTTTTTGAAGTGGTACCCTGCCTACAGGGAACAATGCAAGAGTCCAGAGGGAAAACGAATTGGGAATAATAAATAAGACGATCTATTAACTGGGGTAAATCATTCAGCAAATGTGTCGAGCACCTACAATGTAGCAGAGTCTTTAAAAGGCTGCAGGAGAGAGTTTGTCATTTCATGGCAGGGACCACTGAATAGGAAATTCTTAGGCAATGCGATGTCATCCTCTCGGGTACTGTGACTACAGTGAGAGCAAGAGGAGACTCCTAGAAGAAGTGATAGCCGAGCAAGTTTGGAGGGATAAGGAAGAAGTACTAGGGGAAAAGTGGGATGGGAGAAGGGGAACTTGCAGAGGGAACAGCCATGTGCAAAAAAGACAAGAAGCAGGGAGGACCTGATGCTGAAAATTACAAACATTCCAGTGTGGTCGGGGAATTTGGTGCCGCAGGAGGGATGAAGGAGAACGGCCCCCTCTGAAACGGGGCCAGTTGTCCCTTCTACTCCTGAAGTGGCCGGAAGGAGTCGTTAAAAGGGTCAGAGCAAGGGAGTGCCCCAAACGGGACGTACATTTTAGAAATACCATTTGGACCTCAGTGCGGAGAATGGGTTAGTCGCAGAGGGGGTTAGTCACAGAGTGACTAGGCACGGAGGAGTGGCGGTGGCGTGGTTGGATGTGCAGGGTGAAGGGGCAGGAGTGTCAAAGATGGCCTTCAGGTGTGTGGCTTGGCATCGCTGGGGATGCCATTTGTGGGCCTGAACTAACACAGGAGGAGAAACATGTCAGGGAGGGAGATAAAGTTTCACTATTTTGCATTTCATTAGAGTAGAGCCTAAGCTGCCCTAACAAAGAGCCTCTAAAATATAATAACTCACACAGAATAATTCCTTTCTCTCCCCTGTAATAATCCAGGCCCAGTGGGGGTGAATTTGCCATTCCCCACATGTAGCTGCCAAGACCGCTCCGGTGACCGGCATTCTCAGCCAGTTGGAGCAAGGAAAGCAGAGGGCCAGGCAGGCAGCTCGTCTTTAGAAAGGTAACCCAGAACTTGCACATGTCACTTCTCCTCATCTACCTTCATCCCGAACATACGGCCACATTAGCCACAGAGAAGCCAGGAAACATAGTATTTGGCTGGCTTGGCTGGCTAGATTAAGCCCTGAGAAATCCCATGACTGACGGAGGGGGACCCTGAGTGTCTCCCTCTATGGAGTGACAAGTCGGAGGTGCTTGTGTAACATCCACATGGAGAATGAGGTTGTGTCTTTGGGTCTGGAGCTCAGGTGAGAGTCTAGACACCGAAATACAGACAACGAGGTGGCATAGGTTGTTCAGAACTTTCTTATAGGAGTTTTCTCTGTCCAAATGGCCGGCCCATCTCAGAAATCTGACCCACCCAAATGAACCAGGACACTTTCCAAAGTACCTGTGCCTTGCAGGCTAGGGACTGACCTCTTTTAGTGCAGCTTTGGTCCTGCTGGAACAGCAGGTAGGCCAGCTAGACATTACCCAGGAGCTCATTTCAGATCTCTGGAAGACAAGGCAAATCGGACAGAAAAGAGATATGCTTCTGGCTCTCATCTGCACAGTGGCGGCCGAGAATGGGAAAGCATGGCTCAGTTGGACACAGAGAACGTACGCTTAATGAATGGCAAGTTCTGTGTGCACAAGTACAGCGTTATTGGCAGCAGATAATAAGCAGGCCGTGAGCAAAGCCTACCTGAGCCAGGGCAGCACTGGCATTCACCATAACCCCGTGGAAGACGGGGAGCTATTGCTGCCTTTGAGGACTACCAGGGAGAAAATAGACAAGAATGCTGTCACATTTTTAAAGTATCCAAATGGCACATCTGGTCACCCTAACACTGAAGTGGATCAAGCAATCAGGTGTCGTGAGAGCAAACAAGAGAAACTGGTCCTGGCCAATTGAGGCAGGAAAGGAGTTAGAAGGAAGCTGATTAACTTGCAGAACCCGTGGGAAAGCTGCATAATTGGGCTTAGATATTAGGCAAATACCAAGGGAATGTCTGCTATTCTTTGTAAAGCCTTTTTATTTTGTTTTTTAACCCAAGTACATCAGGAAGATGATGGATTGTTCCTATTTTTTTAGGGGAAAAAAAAAGACCCAAGCTGACTTGTCTTTTCCTTTAAACCTTGAGCCTGCAGGGCAGCATTTCTCCAAATACTTTGCTCCCATCCTGACAATGCCACCGAGGGATGGACAAGCTTTATTTCCTCTTCTGGACTATGGACCAAACCTAGAGGAGATGCGTGGATACTTCGTACTCATCTCCTACACTTAGGAAACCCGCCCGTGGCAGGCAGTATCTTAAGAAATTGGGACGATATGTTGAAAGTGTGCAGGCAAAAGATAAATTTCTTAAATAAGATCTAACGTGAAGGCAGGAGAAGGAAGATTTGTACTGTCATACGGAATGCAGCAAAACCTTAGGAGTCTGACGGCCAAGGTATGCTGGGGAACGGGTGATTCTGAGGTCAGAATCCCACTTCTGGAACTTCAAGGACGGATGAGCTTTATACGAAATTTCTAAAGATGAAAATCCCTACAATGATGATTGTCCGTGACCTTCAGCAGCAATCTTTGTTTCTCCAAAAGGGGACTGTGCTTCTTGAGCTGCCTCCCAAAGATGCTGGCAGGAATAGCTTACCAACTAACTAGTGGGGAAAAGGAACTTGCTTTGGAAAAAAATGAAATGGCTAAAATAAGAACAGCTTTGCTTTAGATACTGCTTTTGTTATTCTCGCAAGAACACAGTTTGTCATGTATGGAATCCTTCCCTTTCCATGAGAATTGGGGCAGGACCTTGTTTGGCCGCATGAAGGGAGGCATTGTCTTTACTTGGAGCTGATCTTCCCTGGCCTAGTGACTAGCTGAGGTGGGGGCTGCTCTCCGAGCTGTCGCGCATCACTCTACTTTTAGGCAGCTTTTCTAGTTATTGGCCAGAATCCATTCTCTGTGCTGGGGGTAAGTCACTCCTTCATTTATTCTGTCATCCATTGATTCATTCCGCGTTGTGTGAGCTTTAGCCACATTCTATGGCTTTGCTACATACTGGGGATACAGGGTCAACCAAATCCTGGTTCCTGCCCCCAGGGACCCTAGAGTTAGAAATGAAGTTTGTATTGAATTTCTCAAGATCAGGGACTGGTCTTTCAAATCAATTTTCCCAGAACTTAACAGAGTGTTTGAAAACAGACTTTTGATTGAATTTGAGTTTGATAGGCAAGAGGAGTTTCTCTGTTGATCAGGGGCGCAGTGACAACTGCCAGCACGGTCTGGTGGTCTAAGAATGAAGATTCCCTCCTCTGCAAATGTAGAAAAACACATAATCTCCAATCCCCACCTTTGATCCTCGGTGTGCTGTCTATTTGCTGCTCTCAGTCAGGAATCCTAAATTTTACTGATGCCTTCTTTAATTTTTTTTTTTCCAACGTTTATTTATTTTTGGGACAGAGAGAGACAGAGCATGAACGGGGGAGGGGCAGAGAGAGAGGGAGACACAGAATCGGAAACAGGCTCCAGGCTCCGAGCCGTCAGCCCAGAGCTTGACGTGGGGCTCGAACTCATGGACCGCGAGATCGTGACCTGAGCTGAAGTCGGACGCTTAACCGACTGCGCCACCCAGGCGCCCCAACTGATGCCTTCTATAAAGGATGATTCCTTACCTTACTTCACTTCTTTTGCTATCTTTTGCTATCTTCCCTAACCTTTTCTCTCCAGTGTTCTGAAATACTTGCTTTCGTTTGTAGGCTGAAACACAGATTCTTTCCTTGCCTCTATAAATCTCTTTATCAGACACTGAAACAGCAGTCCCTTATGGTGTCGCCAGGGCCTGGACTCGGAGGCCCATCTTTCCCATTGTGCCAACGTATGCATGACCCAATGCTTCCCTCTCTCTGGCTCGCGGGGACTCCTTCAGTTACATGCTCTGGTGTTTCCCCAGCAAAAGAAATAACATATTTATAGCTAGAGAATGGAAAATGTTTTACTATGTCTGGAGTGCACTTGGGGCCAAATCACATTGAAGACCTCATATGCCGTGTCTAGGCATTCGGGTCTTATCCCGGAAGGAAAGGGGAATCAATGGAAATCTTGAAGCAGGGAGCAGATATGATTGGATATGTCTTTAAAAAAAACAACCCTAGGGGCGCCTGGGTGGCGCAGTCGGTTAAGCGTCCGACTTCAGCCAGGTCACGATCTCGCGGTCCGCGGGTTCGAGCCCCGCGTCAGGCTCTGGGCTGATGGCTCGGAGCCTGAAGCCTGTTTCCGATTCTGTGTCTCCCTCTCTCTCTGCCCCTCCCCCGTTCGTGCTCTGTCTCTCTCTGTCCCAAAAATAAATAAAAAACGTTGAAAAAAAAATTAAAAAAAAAAAACAAAAAACAACCCTAGATTTAAAAAAAAAAATGTGGAGAGTGTATTTGGCCAGAAGTAGGGAGACCACGTAGGAGGCAATTATAAAACCGAGGAGGTAATGAGACCTATGTGAAGTGATGCTTAAGAGCTTTGGAGCCCGTCAGCCTGGGTTCATATCTGTTACTTGCTAACTCTGAGATGTTAGGGAAGATACATACATTCTCTGAGAAACAGGTTCATCGTGTATAAAATGAACATAATAACAACTGTAGAATTTTTTGAGAGAATTCATTTAAGATACTACATGAATAATGCATAACACAATTTCTGACACACAGTAAGCGTTTCATAATTATTATTTAGTAGGAGGAATAGAAACCTAATTTAAGGGGGTGATGGCCGCAATAGAGAAGGGTCAAATTTGAGAGATGTTTAGATTTAGTGACCAACCAAATGTATTCGGGGACGGAGAGGAAGTCATCAAAGCTATGATTTCTATCCGAGGTGATAGGATGAGGGTATACTGGCAGAGGAGCTAGAGAGAGAGGAAGGACTGCTCTAGAAGCAAGGAGTGGGAAAAGAGATGATGAATGGGGTTAGGCATGTTGAATTTGAAGTATCTGTTAAAACATGCAGATGAGGCTTCAGAGAGCTGAGGGTCTGAGACTTAAATGATAGTTGGAACCGTGGGAGGGAATACGATTTCTCAGATCAAATGCACGGATGAACACCACGAAGAGGCTGACCATTTTTAATTTATTTACCTGGCATGCAAAGATATTCTTATTAGCCTGTATAGACTCCAGCGTAAGAAGTACTAGGTTTTTGGCATCTGGCAAGTAGTGAAATAGAAAAAACTCTGTGGGAGGTAGGACCAAAGCTCAGGACGCTAACCTTACCCCAGGGCAGATCTCTTGGAAATGAGAACCAGAGGGAGGGTATTGCCAGGCCGAATCTCAGTGCCCATGGGGAACTATCAATCTTAGTTTTCGCCCCAGTTACATACTCTCTCTGAGGGGCCTGATCTGGTGGTAGGAATGGAGATCCCATATGAGAGGTATTTTTCCAAGTTGGGTGGTCAGCCACATGGTTTCAGATTTGGTTCCGTCATGTGTCGGGGGGAGAGGAAACAGTACTCAACCCTCTGGAGAAGGGGCTAGTATCGTGGCCCAGGTAAACAGACTGGAGCCTAGAGTAAGGTCTCAGTCCCAGTTGGGCAAATGGATTGCAAATCAGGAGGAGACCGTCTAAGATGAACACAGGTTGAGAAGGAGATGGTACATAGTGGGTGTAAGGAATCCAAGCCCTCACCCAGAATTCAGGGCTAGGGCCAGAAGAGCAATTCCAGACCCCACTAGAGTGGGTTGGGGTTCCCAAGGGCAGGCTCAAGACCCGGGTGGCATTCATCCTACAGTTTGAAGTTCATAGAGCTAAAGCAGGGATTGGCATTTCCATCTTTCTTCACTCTTAAGGTCCTTAAAGATCCGATAAACTGGGATTTACTTGAGATTTTTCATCCTGTCTTCTCCAGTTGTCCAGATGGATCCTCAGCTGAGAGTTCCAGGGTTCCTATTATACTTGCACAGGAACACACAGGGTTACCCTCCATTTCTGATTTCCAGGAGGTGCCTGTGCGACTGTGCAGTGATGAGTAAACCCAGGCACTGTCACTGTTCAACTCCTAATTACCTATTCTAGTGTTCCTGTGCAGTTTCTGCGCTCTGCCCTCTACGCACTTAGCATCTCCCGTCTTGGTATCTGTGCTCACCCAGCTCTAGGTTCATAGCTTCCCAGAAGTCAATAGACTGTGCTTGACAGGAGCACCAGCTACATTTATTGAGTGTTTGCCATATACCGTGCTGTCCTAAGTACTCGGGTTCAAATTTCATTTAGCCTTCAGTCAATTCTGTAAGGTAGTTATAATTATCCTGGTTTTACCAGTGAGGAAACTAAAATTGGTGAGTTGAGAAATTTGCTGTAGGTCATGCAGCCAGGAAGGGGTAGAGCTTGGACTCTAATTTAGGACTGGATTCCAAAATCCATGACTCTCGCTCTCGTGCGGTAAAATGGTAGATGTTTCTCAGAATGTATTCCTGATTCTTTGGAGCATGGATTTATATTGTATGTCCTGGAATGAACGGAGAACCAACTAGACTACATTAATAATTAAGGGAGTCCAATAGCTTGGTCAAATGGCTAATCTCGTTAACAGAGAACAGAGCTGTAAAGGAGGTTATTCTTAGTAATCACCTAACTCTCTCACAAACAAACAAACAAAAACACAAAACCCTGACCAAACAAACAAAAAAATGTACAATACTTTTATTTAGCAACGCTTTTATACAACGCTTTGTCTGCCTTCTTTGCTGGTTGTATTTATCCTAGAAAGGCTAGGAAATGTGATTTCCCAGGTATAGCCTGAAGTGATAGCAGAGAAGAAAGGCGGTGTGGTCAAGTACAAAGTGTTGTACTGGGAACAATGCCTGTGATTGGTTATTCAGCCTCAACCACTGCTAACGGAAGTCCCTTCACCTCTCTGTCCCATTTTTGGAGAACTGGAAAATTGGAGTGTGAATAGGGATTTGGAGAAGAATTACAAGGTTAAAAATTAACGCAATGGAATTTCAGGAGAAACTGTAAAGAAATTTCTTTTCCCACTCCAGCTCTGTGAGTTAGAGAGCAGTGGAATTAGCCATATCAACATTTGGCATGGTGGAAGGAAGCCATGGAGCCTAGAAACTGAGATTCTTCGGTGAGCTTCCAGATTGGAATTATTTGCCCCTGGATGGGGCTGATGTACATAGTCTGGTTATCATCAAGCCTGTTGGTGGTGGACGTTCATGGAGATTCAGGAGCCTCAGTGTGGGAGGTGAGAGAAAAAGCAGGAAAGGTGAGGGAGGATTAGTGTTTGAGATCTACCACTGCAGGACATGGTCACAGTCCTCTGCGGTAGGGTCTCCTCCGGACAGGTGCCCCATGACGTAATGCTTGTTAACAACCCTGTGAGTAAGCATTAGGAGGCTCATTTTGTAAGTGAGGGCTGCTTAAGAGGCTTCGTCGAGGCCTCATTGCTAGTGGATGGCCAGGTGGGATTCGAAGTACTATCTGTTTGATTCCACTGCTATTCTATACCGTGCTATCTATGACACATGTAACCGTTTTCTCTGCAAAGTCTTAGAAATTCCTGTAGTGATAGTCATTCATGTGTGCGCGCTTTCCTTCATTTATTCTATAGCACTTGGTAGGTTCAAAACACTACGATCTGGTGAATCTCAAACACTCTGTTGTACTCACTTCCTCATGTTCACAGAATGCGGAAAATGTTTTCTCCTCAGAAGAACTTAGAACGTGGTTTTTCTTTTTTTTTTTTTAATTTTTTTTTCAACGTTTATTTATTTTTGGGACAGAGAGAGACAGAGCATGAACGGGGGAGGGGCAGAGAGAGAGGGAGACACAGAATCGGAAACAGGCTCCAGGCTCTGAGCCATCAGCCCAGAGCCTGACGCGGGGCTCGAACTCCCGGACCGCGAGATCGTGACCTGGCTGAAGTCGGACGCTTAACCGACTGCGCCACCCAGGCGCCCCTGAACCTGGTTTTTCATAGCGAGAGGTGCTGGTCTGGAACTCCGAAGACAGGAGAACAAGTGTGGTATTTTGCCTTTGTTGAGGGTGCTTCCATAGGAGACCCTCATAGGTAAATAAGTGTATGTTGGAACCGTGAGAGTGAGTGTGCTTTCCAGATGTCATTTTGAACACTGGCAGGAATAAAGGACAGAAGGCGCCCCGCGGAAACTATTCCTTCCTCGCGTGCCTCAAGTCCACTGTAATTCTAGGGTCTCGAGCTCCCGGCAGCTGACTTGGCAGACTCCTTCCTGGATTTAATTCAGAGCGTCTTTATCATGTCTTTCTGTTCATATTCCTTTCTCTGCCTCTCATCATCATTCTGTTTCTGCTTCTACGTTAGATCAAGGTAGAAACTCCTGACTCTCTCATTGAACTGAGAAAGTTAAGTTCTCTTTGCTTGGAATTTCTAGATCTCACCATTAAGTTAATAGAGACCTTTTGCCTCTCAAATACTCCCCTGGTCTTCCATTCACTGAAATCTCCCTCTCTTTCTTGGACAAAGCCTCAGGCTGTATCTTTTCGCCACTTAAACTTCTCGTCTGCTTTCTAGCGTTCTTTCTCCCTTTTCTAAAAAATTTTTGAGCGACAGAGAAAGAGAGGGAGACAGCATGCACAGCAGGGCAGATAGAGGGGGAGAGAGGGAATCCCAAGTAGGCTCTGTGCTGTCAGCATGGAGCCTGACGTGGGGCTCAAACCCACAAACTGTGAGATCCTGACCTGAGCTGAAATCAAGAGTTGCACGCTCAGTCGACTGAGCCACCCAGGTACCCTTCTCTCCCCCCCGCCCCCCTTTTTTTTTTGATGAACCTTCAAAGCTTGTGAACTTAGTCTACTGCTTTTGATCTGAAAATCTTCATTTCTCTTAAAGCTTTCATTTCCCTTCATCTCTGTCCCCTTTGCTAGCTTATCATCTGGAAGGGAAGTCACTTCCTCCCGAAGTTATACTTCCCAGCTTCATTGTTTTTATTTATCAAATATTAGTTGAGCACCTGTGGGCTTCACAAGCCAGGACAGTAAGATAAGACACATTCCTTACCTGACAAATCTGATGGGGGTGACAGGCGTGAAAAGAAATTCTTGCAGAGTAATTATAAGAAGTGTCTAGAAAAGGATGCTGGGATTCTGATGGCACAAAGGAGGAAGTCATGAATGGACTGAGGGTCAGAGAAGACTTACAGAAAGCCTTTGACCTGGGCTTTGAAGGGTGGAAAACAGCTTCCCAAAGAAAGAAGTGAGGAGAAAGCATTCCAGAAACTAGGAGCTCCATGCGCAAAGACCCAGAGGTGTGAGATAGCATGTCCCACCTGGGGAAACTGTTAACTTGTTTGGTTATTCTTGGAAGCCGGCACTCAAATAAAGGTGCCACTACAAGTGAGGCTGCGGAGGTAAGACGAACTAGATGATGAAGGACCTTACATCTTTTCCAGGTGCTTTGGGTTCTATCCTGAAGGCCAGGGAGGTTGAGTGAAGGGTTCTAAGAAGGAGAGCCACAGCAGCCAGATTTAGCAAGACTGCTTGAATTATATAACAAGGAGAATGGATGACTATGGGCAGTGGCCGGCGGGGAGAGGAGACGAGATCATTGTAATATTATAAGCAAGAAATCAAAAGCAATGGTAGTGAGGTCAAAGAGGAGGGAAGAAATATTAAAGATGTTAAGAGATCAAATGGACACGGCTTAGTGACCGACTGGATATTGGGAGTGAGGGCAGGTTTCTGGACAATGCAGCCAGATGGGATGATGCCGTTAACTGTGGTGGGGAAAGCGAGGAGGGACAGATCAGGGAGGTGAGGTGGAAAGGCGCGACTGTGTGATGGGAGGTAAGGTCCAGGGTGTGGATACCACTTGGACATATTCATTGTGTTTTGCAGCCATGGCTGACGGCCTTCAAGTCACAGTGCCTGACAAGAAGAAGGTGGCCATGCTCTTCCAGCCCACCGTGCTTCGCTGCCACTTCTCCACGTCTTCCCATCAGCCTGCCGTCGTGCAGTGGAAGTTCAAGTCCTACTGCCAGGATCGCATGGGGGAATCCCTGGGCATGTCCTCTCCCCGGGCCCAGTCTCTCAGCAAAAGAAACCTGGAGTGGGACCCCTACTTGGATTGTTTAGACAGCAGGAGGACTGTTCGAGTGGTAGCTTCCAAACAGGGCTCGACCGTCACCCTGGGAGACTTCTACAGGGGCAGAGAGATCACGATTGTGCATGGTAATGATGCCTCCGCTTGGAATCCAGGAATGGAGGGGAGATTAGTTCCACCCTCCCCCACACAAGGGGATGCCAGCGTCTCAGCCTTGCAACCCCTCAAGATTTTGATTTTATGGGAGATGGGAGCAATCAAGAAGCTTAGCGAATTACTTAATGGGACAGTGAGTGTAGAAAGTGTAAAGGGTGTAATATCTAGGACAGACACAGAGATGAGCTTTGGAAATAGTCTTTCCCGGTCCCGACCTCTAGTCTGAGGAGCTTGTTATCAGAACTGAATTGAAACAGATTCTAGTGAAAGAACATTCTCAAAACCTTACACCTTGACATTAGCGTTTACGGCCCATTCCCAAACTCAGAAAACCCACTTCCCTAGGAAGTTGCTCTGCTGGGAGAAGGGATGAATGCATCAAGTTACAGAGCCGGGTAGATGCCATGGCCCAAGCCCCAGGTGGTTCTGCATCAATTCTACCCTTCCTTCTGCTCCCTAAAGCTTTGGACAAGAAAAGGGCCTAAGAGTCTGACGTGACCCGTGAATTTTGAAGAACTCCTGTGAAGCCAGCCCATTTCTGGGAGTCCAGGGTAATTCTGGAATGTATCTGGCTTTCAGGGGCCTCTGCAGATCTGGTTGGTTGCGAGCAGTCATCTATTCCCAAAACTGAACTGGCCCTAGACCAGTTTCTGGGGACACACTAAGTGTCTCACCTTAGGGATGCTATTGTTTGCTATTGGGTTTTTGTTTGTTTGTTTGAAATAAAGCGAACATCTCGTCAGCTGCCATCTAAGTGGAGAAGTAGAGCTGTAAACAATCCAGAAGGGCCCTTCTCTCACCCTCTAGTGTCCAGTGTTTTCCTTTCAGGGGGCAGTTTTAGGACTGGGCACTTCTTTTTGTGATCACAGATGCCGATCTTCAAATTGGAAAACTCATGTGGGGAGACAGCGGACTCTATTACTGTATTATCACTACCCCTGATGACCTGGAGGGCAAAAACGAGGACTCGGCAGAATTGCTGGTGTTGGGTAAGTGAAAAGCATCAGCAGCACCTGTGTCTTCGACCGCCTCACTTCTCCCTCCATATCCCAGCAGGTGCACACGCAGGCTTTATCGTTTGTGCGCAAACTGGTTTCAGTACGTGTTCTCTGTGAGCAGTAGGCGTTATTGTATCTTGTTTCTTGGAGGCTGTGCCCCCCTCCCTTTTTTTAGCATCGTCCTGAGTGTGTCTTCTGCTTTCTTAGAGTTGTTTTTCCCTCCTTTCCACTTCTGTACCTTTAACCCTGATTTCTCTTTGCTCTTAAGCTTCACTTACCTTTTTATACGCTAAGTGTTGAAGAAAATGCCAGAGGCTTTTGAGGCAGAATAGAGACAATTGAGAGAGAAGAATTTGTTGGTGGGTCAGGATCTCCTGAGACATGGGGAATCGTTTCCCGTTCAGTTACAGACACTTAGGACAATCCTGAGGAGGGGTGGCTGTAAACTAGAGGGTTTAACAATAAAATGTTCCAGGTGAAAAGAACCATCGGAGAGTCTGCTAGTGTTTGTCGGAAGGCAAATGTCTTTAAACCTAAAAGTGTCTGAGTCATTCTCAAAGCAAATATATCTAATCCTCATTAATATTAATTTGTTCATAAATGAAAACTCACTCTTCTTGGCGACTTTTCTAGTGGATTGGAGGAGTGTTAGTGGGAGATGACCTCCTTGTGATGAAACTGAAAATTGAGCACATATCTCAATGTTCTATAAGCGTTGGTTGAACAAGAAAATTAGAGTCAAATATACAGAAATTGAGAAAAGAAAATGCATTAATT